>NC_134091.1:49435865-49748699 GCF_000715075.1 Nicotiana tabacum
GAACCATGTTGAGAAGTCCACCAACATGAAACAACTCCTCAAATAAGTAACATTTAGAAGAATAGTGCAAAAATTCATTAACAAGTGAAGTTAACAGTCGTACATCTTTTCGAAATCTGTCAAAACTTAGTAGCTTATGATTTTGTTTTTCCTCATCATGCAACAAACTATCTTATCAGTTTTGCTTCAACCATGTCATTGCCCAAATTTTCCTCCAAGCTTTACACATGAAAATCATCAGCTATTCAAGTCTTTACAGTACTTCAACCCTAGACAAGTGCCTTCTCAATATTCACGCGCACTCCTAAATATAGGTTACCTACCATATCATCTCAATGTGGAAATATGTCCACAGTATGGTTAATGAACAATATGGTTAGAAGTTGAAATCCACACTCTGCTTCTAGGTTAGATCAAATAGTCTACTATCTCCGTAGGGATGACATCCCTTTAGATTGATGATGTGGTCTTTTGCCATGCATCCCACTGTCGCTCATACTCCCTTCAACGAGATCATCATGTACTTCAGAGAACTCATTTGTCCATGAGTTCAGCGGAACAAGATAACTGTCATCCTTCGAGTTCCTCCTCCTCTCTTCATACCGTTTTACATTTTCTGATATCTGATGAAAAGTCCTATTTATTTTAGCAATTCCTCTTTCAACTGGTTCCGCAACATGAGATACTGTGAACCTCATATCATCAATTATCTAAAAGACGTGACATCAGAAAACACATCAGTTGCACAGCCAGAGAGAATCAAGAATACCTAAAACAACAAACGAAGACATCAAGGAATAAAATCTTACTATTTCACCACTTCCAACAACTACATCACGAACACTCTGGTGGAATTTTAAACGCTTCTCTCTCTCTTCAGGCCGAGAAATGCGTATACGGGTAGACCTTTCACAGTCCTGAACTTCCTCTGGGTCTGGTGGGGTGTCCAGAGCTGCATAATCTGACAGTACAGCAACATTCCTGACACATCTTTCTCCACGCTTGTAAGGCACTGCTGGGAAAACATAAAGATGCACCACAGCAGCAATACCCATCTGTTTTTACAAGAAAAGATTAGATAATGTATTAAATAATTGTCTAACATCAGGTCACCAAATAATTTGAAACATCACAAAAAGATCTTATCCAGCTACTTCTATTGTTCGCAAAAGGGTTTCGCTATGAAATAACAGGCAAAAGCAAAATAAATTGGTACAGATTGCCAGACCATATAGAACATTACTCCCAAGATAATGGCTCTGATGAGAAAGAAAATATGGTAAAACCTCCACCCAGTAAACATAAATAATGATCAGGGCACATGAAGAGTACGTTCCTGCCATAAGTGACTACACATTTTTCTCTACTCTGTTCTAAGAAGATATTTGTGGCAGCTTATAGCAGAATTTGTGGCTTTAAGCTGTTAAACATTTCAAGTATCATTCCTAGGCTTGATACTTTTCGAGCGCTTCAATACTGCCAATGGAATTTGAAAAACTAATGGACTCACATGTCAGAAACCCAAGCTGCAGTATTCCAATGTGGAAAACATAATCATACACAGATCAGGGATATACAATTCCATTTTGAGAGCATAATATATTCAGCTGTTTTTGAAGGTAGCGACACCGGAAAGGCACTATGCAGAAGTCACCTTTGATTTATCCCATATCATGGCATCACCGGGTCTTTACTCACATCAATCTCAACCTTCACTTCATCTGTCTGTTAATTTGCACAACCAACACTTCAGCCAGCAGATCAAGGGATGGCAACTGACAAGAGCAAAGGCATAAATGCACTAATCATTACTATAGGTAGGTAATTTTCAACTTTCTGTACTCCCAGTGTTATAATCTTACACTTCACAAGATTAAAAATTGTTAACTAGCCCTTTAAAGGGAATCCCGGTTCCCAGATTTCTTTGTTCTAAAATGCAGGTGTTAAGCTCAAAAAAAGTGTCACTCCCGAGCAAGCTAATTTTAGGCTAGGGTTCTATTGATCATATGCTTTAAAGACTTGGCATATCTTTATACAATTATACTTGTCAACTGCTAGGTTTACAAATGTCATGCATTGCCTTGGTATATGAAGCCTACTGTTGTAGTAGGTGATACCCCCAATAACTTTACGATGGGTTGCCCACAAAATACTGTAAAAATATAATTTCCAAAATTTACACTTTCTAGCGTACATGTGACTTAATCCTTATTCTACCAAGTTAAAATTTATATTATAGCTCATTTATATTTAGTTTTATAGGCATATTTTTCATTAATTTGTATTTGTGTTTTTTTATTTGCGATTGATTCATAAAATATACAAGGGTAACATGAACCGCTGCTACATAGGTTCATTTAGGATTATGCGTTACTTATATAAGATATTCAGGCATTGTTGACTGGCGTAAGATGGTCTACTTGTTTGGGAGCCTCAAAGTGTGTAGGAAAAATCCTCCTTTCTTGGTATCCCATTTTTCCTAAGGTTTAATCATTGAAAATATCATGCAGGAGCGCTAGGCATGATATTTTTAGTGATTAAACCTAGAATGAACAGAGTACTTAAACCTAGAAAAAATATGATACCAAGAAAGAAGGAAGGTTTCTTATACACACTTTAAGGCTCTCAAACAAGTAGACCACGTTACGCCGATCAACAATGCCTGGATATCTAATATAAGTAACGCATAATCCTCAATCAATCAATGTAGTTGTGGTTCATGCTTCCTTTGTATGTTTTATGAATTCATCACAAATTAAAATAACACAAATACAAATATAGAAAAAAAAAGAAAAACGAACCTAACTAAATATAAATGAGCAACAATATATAATCTAACTTGATATTATATGGATTAAAATCACATATATGCTGGAAAGTTTGAATTTTGAAAATCAAAAATTTTACACTAATTTGTGGGCACCCACTGTAAAGTCCTTGGGCATGCACCTACTACAACGGTGGGCTTCATCCACCAAGGCAGTGCATGGCATTTATTAACCTAATTTGGCAGTTGGCAAATATAATTACATAAAGACATGTCAAGTCTTTAAGTAGTGTTGATGCATCTGATCAATAGAATCTTAGCCTAAAAATCTAGTTTGCTTAGGACTGATTAAGGCGACACTCTTTTTGAGCTTAAAGCCTACGTTTTAGAACATGTCAAGTCTCACTCCCTGTACACTGTCCACACTGTCCTCCGTTGCAACCCCATGCCCCTATATATAATCCCCAACTTCATTTGCCACCCTCCTTTTATAAAACCTTGGCATATAAGAAGTTAGATCTAATCAGCCCATCTATCGACTCGACTGGAGATATAGATACCATATATAAACTCAGATCTGATATTCCATTAAAGCGAAGTTATGCTTCTCTCATGAACCACTAACTGCAAGGTTCAAGAGTAGTTTTGGTGCAAGATCAGATCACTATTAAGTCAAAATCAGAAGACCAACTCTGAATGTCATCTGCATTTTGATAACAAGTATCTTTCATGGAGAAAATTCAATTTCATTGAAGAGCATATACGACAGAGAAGGAGGAGAAATGTTGGCAAAGGGACTCTGCGGAATGGACAGTAAGGAAACTCAAAGTTCAATTGGGATAGATGGTGACTTGTACAATGAATAGTTAAGGTTTGTTCTTGTAACGAACCGACCGGTCGTGTTGAGCATTTGCACTTCGCTCGGTAGTTTACGGGCATGAGTAGCTCCGTATGATGTATTATGACTTATGTGAATCGTCGGTTTTGGTTTTCAGGTTATTCGGAATCGGTTTGGGAGAATGAATTTCATTGTTGAAGCTTTAAGTTGAAAGAGTTGACCAAATTTGACTTTTTGTGAATTAGACCCCGGAACGGAGTTTTGATGGTTCCGTTAGGTCCGGATGGTGATTTTGGACTCGGGCGTATGCCCGGATTTGCATTTGGATGTTTCTAGAAGGTTTTGACACAAGTTGGCAAAAATTGAAAATTTGAAGGTTTGAAAAGTTCATAAGTTTGACCAATAGTTGATTTTGAGGATATCGGATTCAGATTGTGGTTCCGGGAATTGGAATAGTTTCGTCATGTCATTTGGGACTTGTGTGCAAAATTTGGGTTCATTCCGGGATGATTTGATATATTTCGGCACGAGTTATGGAATTGAAAGTTCAAAGTTCATTTAAGTATGATTTGAGGTGAGATTCGTCATTTCGATGTTGTTATGTGTGTTTTGAGGCCTCGATTAAGTCCGTGTTATGCTATGGGACTTGTTGGTATGTTTGGACGGGTCCCGAGGGGCTTGGGTGAGTTTCGGATAGGTTTGAGTTGTGTTGCGCTCATTTTTGATGTTTCGACGTCGTTTCTTCAAGCATAAATGGTACCACATTAAGCAAATGAGCTCTAATTTCTGTTTTGATTGAAGCATTAGATCCGTATCGTAATTACGGAGCCATAGAAAAAAAAGAATCGTCGAATTTGGACATCGTATGAGGGAGTTATGCTCATTTTAGTGTCGGAGAAGAGAGTTGGTGCTGGTGTTTCGCAGATGCGAAGTTGGGTCCGCATCTGCGACTCCGCAGGTGCGAAAAATGGACCGCAAAAGCAGAAATGACAGCTGGAAAAGCGCAGGTGCGGTGTTTTTGTTGCAAAAGCGAAAATCCCTGTGTATAAAAAAAATCAGACTGCGTTCTTTTGGTATTTTGAGCATATCTTGAGTTCTAGAGCTCCGATTGCGATGATTTTCGCGGCGTTTTTCTCGTCTTTTCATGGGGGTCAGTATCCAACTATAAATTTTGTATTTTAATATGATCACAGAAGTTTATTTTTTAATGAATCCATATTTTGATTGGAGAATTGGGGGTTTTTTATCAAAAACATTTCTAAAGTGAATAATTGAGTTTTAAACATCGATTTGGAGTCGGAATTGAATGAAATTAGTATGGTTGGACTCGTAATTGAATGGGTTGTCAGATTTTGTGAGTTTCGTCGGGTTCCGAGGTGCGGGCCCGGGTTTGATTTTTTGGCCGATTTCGGGCTTTTGATTCAAGAATTGATCTTTTACGATCGGGATTGGTTCCTTTAGCATTGTTTGATGTATTTGAGTTGTTTTTGGTTAGTTTCGAGCCGTTCGGAGGTCGGAACACGCGGGATGGCATTTTTGGAGCATCGCTTGGCTTGCTCGGTATTGGAATTGGTTTGTTCGACGTAAGTAACTCTTCTAAACTTAGTGCTGAGGGTATGAAACCCCGAAATGCGTGTTATGTGATTGCTATTGAGGTGACACACATGCTAGGTGACGGGCGTGTGGGCGTGCACCAAGTGAATTGGGACTCAGTTGTTTCCATGGCACTGTATAGTAGTACCATTTTGTTAATATCCGTGTTTTCACCATGCGATAAAGTAAGTGAGCTGTCAATCATGCTAGATATCATGTTTAGGCTTTATGCCGATACTGTTGGGACCCATAGTGGTCGTTCCTTGCTGTCATTTCAATGATTTCATTGATATGTCGTACTCAGTCATATTCATGCATTCATATCATATCTCAGTCTCAATTGTTATTTATTGATACATCATATCATTGTTGTCGGGCTAGTTTCATGACATTGTGAGCCCGTGAGTGAGACTGGAGAGATTGATGACTGAGTGAGGCCGGGGGCCTGTTTGTGAGGATATTGATACTATAGCACGTGAGTTGTCCGTGCGGATCCAGATATTGATATTATATCACGTGAGTTGTCCGTGCGGATTATAGCGCTTGGGCTGTAGGAGCCCCTCCGGAGTTTGTACACCCCCAGTGAGCATGGTTGATTGTATTGAGGGATGGATCTTCCCTGGACATAGATCTTGTCCGAAGCATTTATATACCTGGAGATGGATCTTCTCCATGGAGCCGGATTGGCCTTCCTCGGTACTGAGTGACTGATGGTCAGTGATGTATATATTTCGAGATGAATCTTCCCTGGGCCGTATGGGGCATATATAGTACCGAGTGGTTGAGCATGATGAGTGAAAAGTGTGAGACAGTGAGATTGAGTACTCTGAGAGTGTGAGTACATGATTCATCTCTGAGATACATGGCATTGGTATGCACACATGACATACAGGCATAGAGATGCATTTTTTCTCATGTTGTACGGTATCACGTCATTCATGACTTTTTACACACATTGATATGTGGGCATAGAGAGGTATTTTACACTTGTTATCTGGAAAGAAAATGAAATATCTTATTTATTGTGGAAATGATATTTGAAAAAATTACAGTTTTCAACCTTACTCGTATTTTTGGCATTTTCGGTAAAAGATTTGGGTTTTTCACTGAGATACTTGAAAAGCATGACTATTATGTAGGGGTGGGCATATTTCGGTCCGAACCGAGAAAACAGACAAAACCAAAAATATTTTTATTTCGGTTTCTATTATTCGGTTTTTTTGGTCGGTTTCGGTTTAAAATTTTAAAATTTCAGTTTTTCGGTTCGGTTTTCGGTTATTAATTTATTTGGTTCGTTTAACCGAAAAACCGAATTATTAGCAAACCAACAAATTTTCGGTTGGTTTCGGTCTAATTTACCGAAATTTTGAAACAAAACCAACAAATTCGTCAGTCCAATTATTACATAGAGAGAGCCCAATATGATAATGTTCAAACCGAAAACCGAACCGAAATAAACCGAACCGAAATTAGAAAACCGAACTGAACCGAACTTATTTCAGTTCGGTTTCGGTTACTACTTTTATAAAACCGAAAACTAAATAACCGAACCGAATTTCTTAAAACCGAACCGACCGAACGCCCACCCCAACTATTATCTGGAACTGTGAACGAGTTGAGCATTTTTACTTCTGAGATACCTCTTTTATTACTTGTATTTATGCTGTTATGAACTGTTGTGGGATATTGGTATTGAACCCGACCTTGTGTTAGCTCGTCACTGCTTTCAACCTAAGGTTAGGTCTGTTACTTACTGAGTACATGGGGTCGGTTGTACTCATACTACACTTCTGCACCTTGTGTACATATTGTTGGTTGTTGATATTGCTGTGTTCGATGGGAGCTGGATTGAAGATGTACCTGCATCCCGGTTGTAGCTGCCTCTTGTTCGTGGTAGCCTTAGATCTATAAAACTCTATTTACGTACCTTTCAAACATACTGCGTATTTATTTCATTTCAGCTTTGTAAACTCTATTCTTAGAAGCTCATGATTTGTACTAACAATCCTTGGGAAATGTATAAAAATTCAGTAAATTACTATCGTTTGTTTGCCTTGTTAATATCATTGGAATTGGATAGTTACTAGTTGGCTTACCTAACGGGTTGAGTTAGGTGCCATCACGACTAGTGGATTTGGGGTCGTGACATTTCTGAAGCACAATAAGTAACTTTTGGTCCAATGAATTGTTTTACTTCTATGCATATTTTGGGAGTGCATAACCATTGCCTTTAACGAATGAACTCATATAACAGGCAGGAAATACTATTCAAAGTTGTCTCCCAGTCACTACAAATAGGATAAGGACGGTAGACCAAGTCCAGAACATCAGGCACATTATGTATGACTTCGAATGATAAGCATACGCCCGCAACAATTAACGAAAAAGATGTAAAAAAACTGAAAGAAATTTAGCTTATCCGAGCAGAAACCTAAATTTTTCACACAGACCACCCTCTACCTTGTTAGGCATTGTCCACTGCAGCAGGTGGTTATCTGTTCTCATTTTACTCCCCTTCCATACAAAATCTATTCTGATCATGTCCAATATTGTAACTATCTTGGAAAGCATTGGAAGTAATGTCATCATGTATGTAGGAAGGAAATCAAAAATTGCATTTATCAGGACAACCCTGTCACGAAGAGACAAATACAAAAGTACCCTCCCTTCCAGATAGAAAGTCTACTCTCAAACTTTTATAACCTACTTCTAGTGGCATTCCAGGGTAGGTTGTGATGAAAAATTCGACTTAACAGGTTGTCCACCAATCTTGTAATCCTATACCTCTTAAACAGGGAACATGACTTTTCATCATGTTGATATGTAAACTTAATACGGCTTAGAATATTTTTAGCGAAATGAGCCTTTGATATCTCAACCGGGATTCTTCAGCACCACATATTATTAATGTATCAACTATAGAATACCACTATATTTGTAACCCAACACAAAACCTCTTATGCTAGTTTTAGTCTTAACTTTATACATCATCTTAAGAAGGCCCTCCCAATACTAGCAAAAAGAGAAACAGCGAAAAGTTTTCCTGCCTTAAGCCCCTCTGTGCAGAGAAATCCAGCGACCATCAACAATTACAAAGAACACCACCCTAGACACATAACTGTATCCACCTGACCATTTGTGTCTTAAAGTCCCATTTTCTTCAACATAATCATTAAAAATAACCAACATGATCATAGTCTTCCTCAATATCTAATTTTCATATCAAGCGAGGTAGGACTATCTTTGCTCTACCTTTTGTCAACCTTTTACGAATTGCAGGTAACTCAAAAGCATTCCCATATAATTAAAGCGCTCTAAACAAATCGGCCTATAATCCTTTAATGTAGGGACTCTTGTCTCAAAAGATCACAATGCCCTCATTTTTCCATTGGCTCCTAAAGCATCACCTACCTATTAGGTCAGAGCTGTCTCAAATTTCTCACCTCCCACTCTTCGATTTTTGTCGATAGGGAACAATATGCATCTGAATTCCGATTAAGTATGAGTGACCTGATAAGCTTATTTTCGCCCTGCTGCTCAATCCATTGCATTCCAACTTAGTATCCTTATCTTCATCACTGCATTGGCCTTGACCATCATTGCTTATTTATGCCCTATTACTGTAGGACACATTTAACTCTAGCTTTTCAGCTCCCAGACACTTTCGCCTAAAAGTTGAAGTAATTCTGCAACACATCATTTTTCCTCCCCAAACACCTTGTTCGATCTTCTCAAATAAGGCAAGTCAACAAGTGCTTCATAGAAGCTCTCAAACTGGGCTCCCCAATGTCTACCCAATCCACAGACATTCTTTTTTTTTTTTTTTAATGAGGTAAGATTTTATTAGAAAAAACAGTATCAAGCTAATACTGTGATAGTACAAAGATAATGTTGGTTACAGAACACTAGAAACCTAAGGTATCAAGCATGTCCAGCATGTTTTGAAGAAAAGGACATTTTTCCTTATCAAAATCAATATGTAAGCACTATTCAAGCGAAAAAATTATTTAGGGGCTTGGACATCAGGTTTCACCTCGAGGAAATGAAAGTAGGTACACCATGTACGCAATTTAAGGTATTACCATGTTCCACTACTGATATTGCGCTTTTATTAGCCTCCTTTTACTCTAAGTTGTTGCTGCTCAGTGACTACTATTTAGCTGCCTATGTTTGGCTAGTCTTCTCAAGAGGAATTAGGACTTCAAAATTTCTGATTAGTAGTCTAGACTCTAAGGAGCTCTTGAGAAGCCCCTAAATCAATCTGTGTCGGTCATCCAGGATCATATTTATGTTGATGTATGTACCCACACTTGAATCGTTGGGCCTTTAGAAGTCCTAAGCCCTTGATTGACTTCTCTCAACCAAGAGCTTCGCTGGTCGCAATTAATTTTTGGGCCTAAATAATATCTCCATGTTTTGGAGATCTTTACATGAGCCTTCAATGTGTTTAATGCTCTTATTCTTGCTACCAAAAATCTCCTTCCACTACTCATGCGGTGTGATCAATGCTTAAACTTGTTCTGCAATTCAAATTTTGAACATATTTCATTTTACGAAAACATGTCCTAGCGACATGGATAACGGGCACACTGATCTTTGAGAAACGTAACATCTGCCTCTGCTAGAATTGACTCCTTAAGTTGGAGGAATTAATTCAATATCATATCTCTTCTGCATGAACCAGAATTTCCACCTTGCCCACTATCTCAAGTAGAATTACAACAACTTTTCTTAAATAAGTATCTCCATTACGATTGAATAGGAATTCTTACTCTCTCAACTTCAATGACAACATCTGATAGGATAGGCTTGGGGGACCACCGGACACAAATACATGCCCACTAAAGGTGCGCTCCAAGTCTTTTAGATGGCATCAGTCTCCAGAAATCCCAAGCATTATCACCATGTTCTGGTGTTCACCTTTCTGGTACATGTTTTGGCTGTTCAATTCACTGGCTGCTAGTAGAAGTCAGCAACCACCTGCGCAGAGACACTTTATGATTGTTCCAATACACATCACCCATAATAATTCCTTAATCTATGACCCACAAAGGAATTGCTTGTGATTCATCTCTTTTCCAGCAGCAACCCTCCACATTCTATGCACCCATCTTCTACTTTTGTGCTAGTCAGCCTCTCTTCTTCAATGTTTACCAAAGCCAGCAAACATATTTGCATTACTCCCCTTCCTAGGTTTGAATAAAGCTTCAAGCTCAACCACCATTATCATCTGACATATATGGCATCTTTGACTTCAATGTTATTTTGCAGCAAATCATTCTGCTGCAACCTATGTATGTTTTTAACTTGTAGCCTTCTCAGCCAACTGATTAGTTACTACCTTGATTCCAGTGTTTTTGAGAGCGAGAAGCGCAAAAAAGCGACAGGGGCTCGCCTCGCTTCAAAAGCGAAGCGCACGCTTCATTGAAGTGAAGCGCAATTCTTAAAAAACATAATGTAATCTTGTTACAAAACTTGCATACAACAATTGTATTATTCTTCTCATTAACTTTATCGCCATATCGCCAAGCCGGGTCTTTCTCTTTCGAACTTTGGGACATTTTTAAATCCCTATTAAGATATAAGAAAATCATAATCAAATAAACTGAAAATACATATAAAATTAATCAAATAAACTGAAAATATAACATATATATAATAATTAATTTTATAAACTAAAATACACATTAAAAAAATCAAATAAACTAAACTGAAAATATAACACACATGTATAATAATAATTAATTTTATAAACTGAAATACATATAAAATTAATCAAATAAACTGAAAATATAACATATATATAATAATTAATTTTATAAACTGAAATACACATTAAAAAAATCAAATAAACTGAAAATATAATATAACACACATGTATAATAATAATTAATTTTATAAACTGAAATACATATAAAATTAATCAAATAAACTGAAAATATAACATATATATAATAATTAATTTTATAAACTGAAATACACATTAAACAAATCAAATAAACTGAAAATATAACATATATATAATAATTAATTTTACAAACTAAAATACATATTAAAATTAATAAATAAGAAGAATAAAGAGGATTGGGGGGGAACCAACGCCTGCCCTAGCTGTGCGCTAGAGGAGAAAAACTGAAAAAGAGGAGAGAAGAAGAAGAAAGAAGAGAAGAATAAAAGAAGAAAAATTACCTGGGGGTTGAAACCCTAGCTGGCTGCTGCTGCAAGCGTTGGGAAGGAGAAAGAATGGTCTTTTCACTTTGGGTCTGTTTTATATAATAAAAACAAAGACCCAAATTTTTTTTTTAAAATGACCCCTCTGAACAGAAGCGCTTCTCGCTTCTGGGTCGCTTCGCGCTTTCTTGGCTGAAGCGATCGCTTCTGCTGGTCGAGTCGCCTCAGTTAGGAAAAAGCGACGGCTTCTCGCTTAAAGCGACGAAGCGCTCGCTTTTCAAAACACTGCTTGATTCTTGAATTTTTGTATCTTTCCAGATAATTCTGACCAACCTCAAAAAGTAAAACTCCAGGAAAATTGTCTGGCTCTTTCTCGTACCCAAAATACAAATAAATCTACCAAGATTGGGCAGTATAATAATCATACATGTTGCTTTTGTTTCATCAACATGACAAATTCCTCCCGCTCCTTCAGAGACCTCTGCATGATGCTGGTAATCATAGAGAAATGTTGTCGCTAATACTGATACAACTGTCGAAATTTTTCTTCTTTCCACCCATGTATATCAAGACGAATTTTCTGATCAATTTTCCAGGAATTCCTTCCCAACATAAACAAGTTTATTTCCACGATCCTAGTCATAAGAGTTAATTGATTTGCATTTCTTCAAGGCGTAACCTAGGACTCCACAAGAGATTGCTATATCATCATCTTAATTGTTATTTACATTTATCTTGAGTTTAAAAAAAAATTAGAAATGGAAAGGAGGCAGCAAAATTCATAAATTTCATCTAGCCAAGTGGTCAAAGGTCACCATGCCAAAGTATTTGGGTGGCCTAGGCATCAGAGATCTTTCCATCCACAACAAATGCATGCTGATGAAATGGCTATGGAGATACAATCAAGAGGAGAACTCACTATGGAAAGAGGTGGTCAAGGCCAAGCATGGATCCGAGAATCATTGGTGTACTAAGCAGTCCAAAAGTCCACAACACAACAGTCCATGGAAGAACATTAAGAAGCTCTGGAGTGAATTTTCCGGGAACTCCTACTTTAAATTGGGCAATGGCAATCACATAAAGTTCTGGAAAGATAAATGGTTTGAAGGATCCATCTTGATGTTTGACTTTCCTAGCCTTTATCGGATAGCTCAGAATCAAGATTTCACTATTTCTCATAATTGGCAAGACAATAGTTGGCACATTCTTTTCAGGAGGGATATGCAGGACTGGGAGGTTCCACAACTTCTAAATCTGCTGACAAAATTGGATGGCCTCTCAGTCAAAGAAAATACTTTTGACAGTATAAGGTGGGGGAGTTCCAAGGATGTCCTTTACACCGTTAAAGGAGGCTACACTCACTTTTGCTCCACCAATGAAATCATTGATAGATGGCCTTGGAAATACATCTGGAAGACCAAGCTACCTACAAAAATCTCCATTTTCAGTTGGATAGCCCCAAATGAAGCATGCCTAACACAGGACAATCTCAGCAGAAGAAGTTTTCAATTGGCCAACAGATGTTATATGTGTTTGCAGCAGCCAGAATCCAACAGAATCCAACAGGCATCTCTTTCTTCACTGCCCAGTTGCAGCAGATATCTTGTGTATGTTCTTTGCCATCTTTGGTTTAAGCTGGGTCATGCCTCAGAACATTAAGGATACCTATGAAAACTGGTCTTCATGGAAAGTTGATAAATCCATCAGTAAAGTATGGCAGATGATCCCTTCTTGTATTTTGTGGTGTGTTTGGACAGAAAGGAATCGCAGATGTTTTGATGGGATATCAATTCCAACATACGCACTTAAGGCTAGATGTCTTATATGGTTATATAGTTCGCAGAATTTAGCTCCTGGCAATTGTCCTATTAATCTTTTGGACTTCGTCAGCTCTTTAGCTTTAGCCTAGTTTTTGTCTATAGAGCTGACTATGTCTTTATGTATCTCTATTTTGTACTTCTTGCATCTTCTTGATGCCTTTAATACAATTCTCTTACTTCATCAAAAAAAAATAAAAAAAATAGAAATGATCTTCTCTTTTAGTTAGATACAGGGTTAATCTATTAGACATGACATTATCTCTCTGTCAAATAAAAGTCTAAACTTGTTTTATCTTTTTAGTTGGAGATAACTTTGTTTAAAAGACAAGAGTGATAGTTATTCTCTCTCTTTGTAGCTATTCTTCTTCCTCTCTGTTTCTACTCCCTTTTGGTACTACATCACACACAAGCTATACTTCAAATGTCAACTTCAGCAGTTAAGTACCACCTATGAGTAGCTCAAAGCAAACTGTTCCATGATGCGATTAAAATGTACAAGCCCAATATGTTTAGTGATATGGCTTTCGGCGTCCTCAATTTAATTTTGTCACTCCCCTTCCCCACACTTTAATTAATTCTAGGACATCTCAATATGAGCGAGTACAGGCATAAAGAGCCATACCAATTTATCAAAAGAATTAATCTATACACCCTAAGAGCACTATGTCCTTCACTTTAATACAGAAAAGTTCACAGCCAGACTGCTCCAGCAGCTCACTGATGCAAACTGAAAAAGAGCACATATTCTACAGCAAAATTAATCATTTTTTTTTCATGAACCTCTGCTGGCCCATGAAGTAGAAATCAGGCAATGATCAGTTTACAAAGATAATTACATAAACAAAACTGACCTCAAGACAGATGATATAGTCCAACAAAACTGACCTCAAGACAGATGATATAGTCCTGGATCCGTGTCTTCAATAATTGTGCCAAAGAACCCTTGAATGCTCCAAATGACAAAAGAAAGGCAACAGCTATACCTTGCCACCACGTCAAGAATACAATCGACTTGAATACAAGAAACTTCGCCAACGGCTTAATCGGTGCTAATTTATTCTTGGTGACTGAATAAAACTGCACAAGGCAATATAGAGCCCAGGTCTGGCTAAAATTAAGAACAACTGCCAAATACGGATAGCTGCAAGAATTAACACTCAGATTAACGACATGCTTATGCTCTCATGACATTTCTAATATGGTGGATAAATTGAATCAGAATCAATCCAGAGGCTAGGATAGAAATCTACAGTAGAAGAGTCACGAAACAGGTGGAATAAATACTGATATCTTTGGAGTATGACAGGAAAACCTGGTAGACTTACGCATATCTCCACTCAAATTTGCCTTCACCATAGATGCCAAAAAATTGAAAAACCATAGCCAGTAAAGCACATATCATCTTAAGTATCATCTGGAAAAAGAATTCTCAATTCAGTACATAGAAGCTTGACGAAACTCTCAAATCCAGAGGCAAATTACAAGAGGGGCACATACATATTGCACTATCCCAATTTTTACTGCTTGATAAAAGTCAGGACCAAGATGCCACTCCCTGATTATGCAATTCAATGGAAAAGGGTGTTCAACAACTCCATATGCATAGGCATCATCCAACAGAGGCAAGCTGGAACTTACAACACTTTGACTTTCCATAAATTCGATTGTGTTTTTCTCTCCACCTAGTTCATGTAGTGCATATGAGAATTATGTTTAAAGAAAGAAACTTTATAAACAAAGCTAGTAGAATTTTATCCCAGTAAGAGAAACACTGAGAGGGGAGACAATCATATAACCCCACTGCAAAACAAGTTGCAATAGCAACATGAATGGAGCAACATTTGGAAAAGGTTATGTGAATAATAAACACAAATATAGTGACACTATCAAACTCCAAAGGGAACCTTATCATTGACTGCCTGTCATCAAATTATGGCTGAGTAGATCTTGCAAGAAGCTTGTAATTAAGGCACTTAAATTTTCAATGTGGGCATTTCCCATGGGACAACTTAATAGGAGAAGAGGACAACAACCTATGTCTGAAGACATACCTAAGCAGGCTATCAGATACCTCTCGAAGCAATATAATGCAAAAGCCTCGTAACAATCACGTATGATCTCACAGTTGAATGCGGCATTCGAGTCCAGTAGAGATAAGAACTGTCAGGTAAAAGCAAGAACTGTGGTCAAGCATTGAACCACTCGCCTTACCAAATCATAAACATAAAGGACGACAACAAAATAATTTGTAAATTTAGGGTGATGGTCATACCTTAAAATTAGACGTATGATGTATAGGATGTTGAAGGATGCACTCAATTCAAGCTTAACTTAAAATACCATTGTTTTAAGATATCTAATTGCAGATTGCAGAAATGAGAAAACCTGAAGTGACTTGGATTTTCTTATCTTAGCACTACTTTACAGTACTGTCCTTGTCAATTAAGAGATTTAATAATAATAATAATAATAATAACAACAACAACCATTGGTCAACGTCTCAAATTGTGTATAACGAACTTCAAAGACCATTTCCAAAGAAACTGGAGAAAAAAGCTAGCAGACAAGCTAAAGGTTATCTTACCGATTCCAGTGCATAAACAGGAACCATTAAGATTAATCCAATCAAGAACTTCTGCTCCTGTGATAAAAATAATTTGGTCAGATCAGTTTTCCGAGACAATGAAACTAGGCAATGCTACAAAGACCAAGTATCTGTACAAAATAACAACACAAGCATGTACGCGATCAAGCACCACAAACTTATTACTGAAATGAACAGATCAGCACACCATAGGATCAATGATGTTCGCGAGTAAAAAAACTCCGAGAAGATTGAACAGGTATAAGCAAAAACCTCAGGCTGATGGTATGCAGCTAGATGCTCGACGATTAGATACATAGACAGGACTATAGCCACCAGTACGGAAAAACCAGCACTGTACAAAGCCCAGCTATAAAGTGGAGATGATCCTGAAACTAGGTTCAGCGACCACATTTTTTCAGAATTTCTTGACGATTCGACCAAAGTGATGGAAAATAGTAATGGAACCAAAATTCCCCTCCATCCCATTCCACTTTTTAACACACTGCTTCTCAGGATCTCCAGGAAATATGGCCTACAATCAGGATGATTCGAAACTCAACCAGATGCTTCCATGTCACCTCAGAGAGAATTAATCACTTTAGCTTCTTTTCTGGAAGAACTTTCCAATACTTTAATAAAGCAGGTTGCCTGAGTCTCTCAATAAGTTATCTCCACCAGAACCATGAATTAGAAAGCTGGCATCAGAAGGATCCTGCATAATACTTCATACCCATAAAAACACTGATGCCGAATGGGGACGATCAAATTCTCAATGTCCTGCCTTCAGGAACCCTGCCACAAACATTTGGAATGTAAGAAGAAAACTCTTATGCCTGACTACTACGATATTCATTATAAAATGATACGGGGGAAAGAAAAGAAAAGAAATAGAAAAAAGAAGAACATCCTCCATTGTATGTGAATATTTTAAGCATGACGTGTACTCTAGAGAGAGAGGGGAAATTGTTCCTCCTTTTTTCAATTTTTCGTCTTGCTAGATATTGTAACAGACTTTTAGATTCCTAAAAATCCTCTTACCTCGTAGAGACATGATAAATAGAAAGTAATAACCCATGATCCACTGTTTAAATTCAGTATTTAAGCAGATAATGGAGATGCATACCGAGTTTTCCTACTGTAACAAATTACCAGTATTAACCACATATTGGCACATCAATAAAAAAGTAAAAAGCAAATATTTTGAGCATGGCATGTTCTAAAAATGACACTACTTGTGCTCTTTCTTTATTTCTGCTTTGGAAGGATCATTACCAGACTCTTGGATTTCAGAAAATCCTTTTATCTCATAAAGACATAACAAAGAAAATGGACTAACCCTAGATCCCTTGTTTGAGGTTAGTATTTAAGCAGATACTAGAGATGTCTGCAGAGATCATTTTCCTAAATGTACCAACTGGCATTGTTAAACCAGAGGCAGATCTAGGATTTCTAGTACATGGGTGCTGTGTTGATCCCTATTCCTCTTGGTAAATAATTCAACCTTCAACCAAGTGTGCCATTCGGCATTCTTGGAGGATGTGTGCCAAGAGTTAATATTATACCAATTTTAAAAAATATGTACATAAAATATCTAATTTTGCGGAAAGACAATGGGTTCACGTGCCCCACAATGTCCCCTATAAATTCGCCCGTTGTGTTAAACCTGATATTCACACAGCAATAAGCAAAGTGAAACGAGCACTTAAGAACTATCAATACTCCAATGGTTCACCTATCTTGACAAAAAATAGATTATCTGTCCACGCATAGACATCTCTCCTAAGTTCCCCGAAGAGCAAAAGAGAAAGAAATGAAAGATGTCTATGGTATAAACTCAAGGTAAACTAGATGTCACTATGCTTCGGAGAGCAGCATGTCAATTTTCTCTCTTTAATTTTGAGCTCCTTAAGTTGCATTGACATAGTTGTTCTTCTTTCCTTTCCTGTAGAGGTTTTCCTTGATAGTACAATGATACTACTTGATCAAACTTCCTGTCATCTAAATTATGAAAATTAAATTTGAGTCATCCATGATCTGTAAAATTCAAATCCAGCTAGATGTATACTACAGCACTTCCCATATTATAGACTTCATAAAAGTATAATGCCCAGTATCAAGCAGAAACTAGAGTACCTAAATGCTTTCCGACACAGAATCCGACCCATTATGAATGGTCAGAAAATGAAATTGATAAAACCCTCTTGTGCTCTGAAACAGGTCTGGCACTGAAAATTTACAGGGAAAACAAAATTTTCATATTTTGCTTTATTGTAGCCAAGCAAGTTATTCCACCCAGCCAACAAAGTTTTAGCATGGATTGGAGAACATATCGAGTCATAACAGACAAATAGCTATGTGTTTAGTTCCCTTTAAAGCAGTTCAAGGGCTCAGTATACACTTAACTATGTGTCAACATAGTCCAAAATATCCCAAATCACCAAAAGAGCCATATAACCCCCACCCCCTAAAAACAAAGGAACAAATTTGTTTTCTGCAAAGCAGCAATGGATTAAAAAGCAAACGTTTGCAGATATAAACTCTTAAACCTACCACCTCTTTTGATTTGTCTCAAATAATTTTTTTTTTTTAAAAGTACCACCTCAACGCAACAATGTATATATTTTCTACTAAGGACTAAGGAGCAACATATTAATTCACAAATCAGCATACATGTTAATTCCACCTCTTTTGATTTATATAACATAAACTAAAATTTACAGGGAAAAAGAAACCACCTCAAAACACCAATTAATTTTCTAACAAGCAGCATAGATTAAAAACAGAATATCATACAAATAAATTACTAAATCCATCACCTGCTTTGAGCTTTCTCGCAATAATTATCCAAAAGATAACCGAATAAAAGCAAATAAGTTAATTTTTTTTTTTAAAAGTTCGTCTACAAACTGTAAAGAGAAATAATTTATGCACAATACAAAAAAAGAGAAAAAAAAAGGAGAGGGGAAAGTTACCGAACCCTAAAAAGTGAACAAAGACTGGTGTAAAAGGGAGGCTAGAACTTGATGCTTTAACCGATCATATGGTGCTTGAAAGTTTCCAGAACAATGCTGTAAAAGGAACAAATTTATGTAACAACTTTTCCTACGATATTCAGGATTGAATGGCAGGTGTTTGTGAAAAAGGAGGTTACGTATTGCAAATTGTAAATAGATTTTGGTCATGTGTTAGGAATGCTTCATTTTTAGCTTTTGCTTCGGCAGTTGGAGAAAAACGAAATTCGAGAATAGACTATGAAACCGATGAGATTAAAGTGACAATTCATCTGCAAATCATGGTATCACGGCAAGTACCTGACCGTTGATTTACGGGTCCGCTTGTTTTTTAATTTATCCGACGGTTGATGTTGATCAAGGTTTGTAGTTTTAGCTTCACAGCGGAAATACTTTCGTTTTTATGGGGAAAGTGATTGTAGCATTCCACGTAAGCATGACTACGTGGCAATTAGGTAGTTTTAAGGTTACACGTCATGCTTAGACTGTGGGATTGAAAGAACTATCACTTGACTAGTTGTTTGATTGCTTAATTATGAAGGAGGAATACGACACTTTAAATTTGGAACAACCAATTGAATAAACAAACAGTACAGATACTTTAGGCTTTAATTTTCTTTTAATACGATAGGATTATGGGGCTGACTCCATAGATGATAGATAGGAGAGTAGGAGAGGAGCTATGCGAATCAAACAATCTTATACTTTTCGTAGATGTAATGTATATACTATATAGGTGTGTTTCACTCACATTTTTTTATCTATACGTGCATAACATTCTTAAATATTACTTTAATAAATATATATTATGTATATTTTTTTTAAAATTATATTGGGATTAAAGAAGAAATTTAGTCAATAATTTTATTTTATTTTATTTACTAGCATCAATAATGCCTTCCAAAAAGGAATTTAGTAAAAGCTAGAGAAGCATCATAAAGCACAAAATTTTATTTTGGAGACCAGATTTTTTTTTGAGAGAGATAGAAGAAGAGATAGAGAGGGGGTGGGAAATGAAGAGGACGATACAAGGAGAGAGAGAGAGAGAGAGAGAATAGATGGGAGAACAGGGTTTAGGGGATGGGGCTCTAAATTGGCCTTTTTAAAATTAAAATATTAGATAACTTGGGGCTATTTCTTGCCATTAGTTGTATGGAATTGTATCTACATGCCAAATTCTCTTTACTTTTTTAGTTTAGTGAAAAGATTGAATTGGAATTTAAGAATATTGGATATGTGATGCCTTGTTCTTTTGTAATGAAATTATATTGATTCGAAATAAATATTTCATGAAGCGATTTATGTATTGACTTCAGTTACTATTTTAAAAGGGTTTTTTGGGATTCGCTCAGGGTTGGGCACTATCAAAATGTACTGAGATTCGTGTGGGCTTGGTTCTGTGAGGCTTACATATCAAGTGCTTGACTGTGTGTCCTAAACACGTCTAATGCCCAATGCTCGGGGTCTAGGCTCGCCCAATAATTATTGCTCAAATCATGTGTTAAATTTCCTAATTAGAAACATTAACCCTCAAAATTTTTTAACAAATAAATGATTAAAGTTATATATATATATATATATATATATATATATATATATATATAGGAATACGAAGACCGAGAATATAAGGAGTTATAATATTGCATATTTACTAAATCAGAACAACTCCAAGGTAAATCTCAAATACCCTTCTCAAATACCCTCTTCTCATTCTCTCCGTTCTCCTCTTCCGCTTCCGGCTTCTTTCTAGTGAGATATTGTACTTTTCGCTATTGCCAATCTGCCTTTCCTCTCAGCTTTTGTTTTCAATTGTAGTTTTCTCTGCTTAGTATTTCTATGTTTTTCCTTGTAATTTTTATTTGTTTGCTTGTTATCGGCTTTTCGTTTTCCTTTTGGGAATTCTCTGTTTTTCTGGTGATGTTTTAATTTTTAGAGCTTCAATCATCTTTTCTGTTTGTTCCGAATAATCTTTAATTAACACCTTCGTTTCATTTTTCGTCTGTTCTTTCAGACATTCTCAACAATTGTATAATTTGTGACGGAGATGACAGCCGATGGCTGCTGAAAAAGGAGAAAAACACAGTCATGTATAAGCCGGGTATACGTTAGTTTCCTATTCTTTTGGTGGCATATATTTTTTATTTTATCTTTTTAGACATTTTAGTTGTTGGATTTCTACATGCATGTCTATAGTTTAGCTGCATTTTGTCATTCATAGTAGGTATTGATCCTTATTGCATTAGCTAGTGAACATTCTTTATTTCCTTATTGCATCAGCTATTGAACATTTTTTACCTGGGTACATTGGCCTCTTAACTTTTGTAGTATGCAGGTCATTCAGTCCTCATAGATAAGTGGTAGTAGTAGCTTTTTCATAGATGAGTAGTATTTAGTAGATCTCTATTGTACTGGTGGTATCTTGACTTCTTTAATACTAACAATATTAGACATATCGGAATATGGGAGAAACGAATATGGATGAATGTGTATGACAAAATTGAGATCTTTATAGTTACTTATATTTTGTATTTTAAAGAATTACATTGACTGAATAAGAAGGGAAAATATATTTCTCTGACAATCAAAAACTTATTCATTATGTCAAAAAAACAGCATCATAATCTACAAAACAGACATGACACTGGCTTCAATTTCTAGGGTACAAGTGCACATGAGCTGTTTCTCCTCGAATTTACTTGAGCAATCTGCCATGGTATCACGATTCCTTTCCTTCCCTCGTTCTATTCTTGATGAAATGTTCTCGTACCTAGTGACATGTCGATTTGCAGTGGCATGTTAAATTGGAAAGATTAATTTTCTAAGCTTTCAGGCATTTACATTGAGGTGATGACCATTGACCTTTAGATTTTGATGAATTTGGTTTGCAATATTTTTAGTAGAGTTTTCAGCATAGTTAGTGAATAAATCTTATTGTGATTAAAAGTGAGCTGGTCAAGTTGTCTAAATCTTATTGTGATTAGTGAATAAATCTTATTGTGATTAGTGAATAAATTTCAAAAGCTGTAAAAGATGAATTACAATTTCCCAGAAAGAAACTTTGAAAGATTGCAATTGGCAATTGAACTAAAATTGTACATGAACCATAGTACTCAAAGATTTCTTTCAAGAACCTCTTGGAGCATGAATGGTTAAATTCATACGATGGAGGTGGGTGAAAACATGGATGAGGAAAACGTGAGGGTTATATCCACTATTTCATTGTGTCCATATATACTTGGTCTTTCCTTTATGTTAAAAGTCGAGGCATGCAATATTTTGGGTGGGAATAGCTTTCAGCCTTGTGGAAATTCATGTTTTTCTTTGGAGTTGAGTGTGAGGCTATCTGTTATCCTCAAATTTTCCTGGGAGTGATTATCTTTTTTTTTTTTTTTTTTTTTTTTTATTTTCGCATTCGTTAGATATGACCCTTTCTCGATGGTGTGCACTTTGGTGTGTGTAGGATCAAATGTTTTTGGGGAAGTTTCAAAGCTCTTTGCATATGTTGGATTAATTTGCATTTCAAGTCTGATATCTCCTTATAGAAAGGATGCATGTCATATAAAAATTCTATCGAAGCAAATTTTGTGTATTTTCGCTCAAAGAAAAAAAAAAGATTTTTTAGATTATTTAACTATTCCTGGTGTTTCATGAATATGCCACTAGAAAGATTAAAATGAAGAGATCTAAAAGGCCTCTACAAATTGGATGTGCAGGAAAGATCGAAAGTTGTTTTAGCTTCAGTCCAAACTCTTGGGACACTGCTCCCTTCTTTTTCCTTTGGTTTTATTTTATTAAAGTTTTTGTTTCCACATCTGTTTTTGTTTCCATATTTTGTTTTCACGTAGAAAGGAAAGAAATAAAGTCTCACTTGGCCTTAAATGATCAAGTTGAAATAATATAAGTGTATGACAAGAAAATGAGGTTAAAACAATAGGGAAACTGCACGGGCAAAAAGCAAAAATTAAAAGCACAGAAGAGTAATTGAAAGTGTAGTACTTCATTACGCATATATTTAACTTTTCATGAATATTTTGTTTTATAATTCATGACTTGGATATCCTCTGTCTATTAACACTGAGGTAGTAAGTTGTAGTATGGCGACAATTACAAATTTTTTGAAGCAAAACTTTAGTTATAAGTTCTTTTGGATTATATAATTCATTTATTTTTAATTTATAATATAGAGTTATTCTATACCTTGGTGTTTGTACGAAGCATCTCTATCCATTCAAAGATTAAGCAACTTGGGTGTTGTAATGTCAATCTTTTTTTAATATAAAAAGAAGAATTTATTGATATGAAGTGTCATAAACCTTATCTCCCTAAGAATTTATTAATTAAGAGAGTACTGTGATTGCCCATGAAAATTACCTCTGCACAAATACAGTAGAAAATGGCTGCAATGCTTGATACATAGTTGTCATGATTTTCTGAAGTCTTCTGTATAATTCTGTATACAATTGTATGCTCTTTAACTCGTAATCGAACGATATGTTGAAGGATTAATACAACTTGTTAAGTAGAGTTCATTCAAAACTTTTATTTTCTTGATGCAATTTGAAATTTCTAGATATAGGCTCACGTCAGGTCTATGGTGCATTTCTTCTTGGCAGCGGAAGGTAAGCATTAAAGTGAGTTGCTTTATAATGCAGTGCATTCGTTAAATGAAGTTTGTGCATAATTGTACATGTGTGCATTTACTATATGAACTTCTTGGAATAAATGTGCACTTGTAAAAGATCCTTAAGTTAGCAAGTAGTGATAGAGTAGTTTTTGTTTTCATGGTCAAATAGTGAAGCTTCTCTCTCTATCTATTTCTCTATCTCTCACACACACACACATACAGACACTTATATATGTAGAAAAGTGGGGTAAATATTTTTCTATGACTTCTCTTTTTCTTTTTGCTTGGGTGGGACTTTAGAGGTTGGAAGTGGGTGATTTTTCATATAGGAGACAAAGCATTATGCTTATCCTTTGAGAATTTAAATGTTGAATGATACTTTAAAAGAAGAAAGTTACATTTGCTTCTTTTTGCAGATTCTATGTAGAATCGAGATGTCACAGCAGGTGGTAATTTTTTGCGCAAATATTTTCCCATAGGTGATTTATTTATTTTTTATTATAACTTATCATTGCCTTATACCTACGCGTCCCGACTTCTCGCTCACAAGTTGTGTGGAGTACTAATGGTTGTCCATTCATCTTCTTAATCTTTAAAAGTTCAAGCGATTCAAACTTTTAGCTAACTTAATTATGCTCTTCTAAATGTAATTGCTATATCAAATAGTAAGAATAGGATTATGTAATAGACCTCAAAATCATAGTTATGTAGTGATATTTATTATTTTGGTCTCTAAAAACAACTTTCAGTTGAGGAGTTCTATTTCTTGCAAGTCTATGCAGCATGATCGTTATAAAGAATGACTAAATTTGGTACCTAAAATAATATAGGAGGATAAATGTGTAGAGAGGTGAGTTGAGCTTGAACCCCCATGTTGTTACCTTAACCGCAAGGATATATTTGTGGTGCATTCTGGCATTGGTTACAAACCAGTAAAATAATGTAAAAATAAGCCGTGTAGCCTTATGCTTTGTCTCAAATTAACTATATCAATGGCATTTCATTTTTTACCTGCATTTATGCGCTTCAGAAAGTTTTAGAATAGTATGTCATGTTCTTTTAGAACTTGAATACAGGACTATGATTTTCGTTGTTTGTTGAGTGACATAATAATTGGTAGTTTTTTCTAGATCACATGTTAAAATCTACGTTCACTATATAAGCGCATCAGTTACATATATGTTGTATACATCGTCAGTCCTACTCATTGAAATTTTATATATTTGTTGTTACATTTAATCTTGAACTTTGGTTAATCGAGTATCTTTTCCAGTTTTTCATCACAAATCCTGATGTAGCACTAGCAGAGAAAGTGGGCTCTTTTTCTTGGATATGATTACGAAAAAATAAAAGGAAGCAGTACCATCAAGCCATCCTTGAACACTACTTATGTGATGCAACAATACTTATGTGATGCAACAATTTCAATTGCCAATTGTTTCTACTGTTGCATTCTCGTGTTCCGTTTGAGTATATTATAGTTATTGAAATGCTTCTCCGATTCACTATAGGTATTGAAGGTCACTTCATTGCATGCAAAAGCTATGCCATTTGCTATGCAGTAAAGAGACTGCTTCAACATTTATCCGCATAAAAATTGTTTTAAAACATTATCACCCATATTCCATCAAAATGGGAACTCCTACAAATTTTAGTCAATGTATTTCTACTTTTTTATTTATTAAATCCAATATAATGTCACGTGGGACATATATCTTTGTATACGGTCGAAATGAATTTCAGTCTTGGTATGTCCGGTACGGTTCGAAGGGTGGTGTATCGAAGTAAGATCCCGAAGAGGGGCACGAACTAACCTAGAGCCCGAGGAGGCCGGTCCGTGTTGAGATCGATATCATAATCAAACTCGAACAAGAATCGAACCATGGCGCGGGTAGATCTATCGTGCTGATAATCCAAAAACCACCCTACATCGACCTGGAATCCATCCGAGGGCTCGAACCAGGATCGGGCTCGAACCAAGATTACGAGTTCGAGCCGAAATTAAGCTCGAACCAAAATCGAGGATTCTAAGCAAGATCGAGCTCGCAAACAAAAGCCGTTGTAATACAACTAGGGGAATCTTGGCAGAAATTATGGAAAAACTGATTTATCATGGGTCTTCCACTGAATGTTTATTTTATTATACTTGGAGCCAAACCCCTTCACTATAAAAGGGCTTGTTTATCATTCTTGTAGGGCATCTTTTTGGAGATTTAGACTATCTAAAACTGTATTATTTCCTCTAGAAGCAAGAGTGATCTTTCTAGTTTCTTAGATTGATTCTATTTTGTTAAATCCTAAATTCACTGTTCATAATTGATTCGTCTGGATTACGTTTTTCTCCAACCTATATTCATCCTTTTATTTATCCTAGCATTTTGTATTAAGTTGTACTACATATCTTCGGAACTGCGTATAAATTCAACTATATCCATTTTTCGGGTAAACAATCTTATAAGTTTTATTAGCCTGTTAGGGAACACTAAGTTCCGATATTTTCTTTTTTCATCTTTGGCTTCCTAAGTAGTTAGCTTTTGGATGCTTCTGCTTTCGAGTTTCTATGATATTTACATATTTCTAATTTTTGTGCTTGGCAATGTAATGTTGAGATATGTATTATATTTAAATGTACATTTACATTACACATAAGACACGAAGTGTTTGGTTTTATAATGTAAGAATTGTATTCGCAGCTAAATCATTATATAGAATTATTTACTCGCAAATTTACATATAAAGAGCCGAGACAAATTAACTATAGAGTAACTTATAGTCCTAAATTAGTAGTTTCAGAAAATGTATTTGTCACATAACTTTTGACATTTTGAACAATATCTCCAAGCATAGTGATATCATTGGATTTCCAAAAGAAAGGCAAAGGTTTATGTCCACAAATTCTAATTTTCTGAAAAAATGAAGCTCTTATAGTTCCTACAAAAAAGGGAATTCTAATTCAATAATTCACTCGTAAAATTAGCAAACAATTAAATTTATAATTTTAAAAAATTCAAAATTTACCAGACTAATTTTATGTATCTACCACTATTTTGGATTGATGCAAGAATATGTTATCTAACCTGACAGTGTTCCCAGTTCAGTTTACTAATTAAGAATTATTTTAAAAGAAAATCAAGGTAGACTAATTAAGAAAAGATGGCATGCAATGAGAATGGTATGGCAAATTTTAAGAATATATCAAAAGATAAAGAAGGCTGTCAAAGGACAAAGAAACATTCAACAACAACAACAACTAAGCTACCGTCAGGAAAGCTTTGTGTGATTTCAAATAAAAGTTAGGAAAGCTGCTCAAATAATTCTAAGTCTAGAATATTATTCTCATAGAATCCCAGAAATCCTACAAGAATACAACACTAAAAAGGATCTCAGGAATATGAGGATATTACATGTACACAACAAATCTAGAGAAGATAAAAAGTGGCAAGACAGATGAGCAGGTCTCAAAACCGTCTCAGGAAATGGAGGCTGTGAAAGAAGATGATTACAAAATGTATTTATGGTACTTTCATCAGCACGCGCAGCTCTTTTATGTACTTCTGCCGGAACCAAACACCCCCTTTAGACTAAACACGAAAGCTAGTGTCATCATCAACACACTGCTGAAAAGTTGTATGCTTATTATAGTGACCGTAAGCGTAACTTGGACTTTACCTGTCATTGTAGATTTTCAGATTTTCACAAGGTACTGTAGAGTCCAAAATTCAAACCATATTGGTGCTTGTACGAGCGATTCTCTGGGCTTCTTCAAGGTCCTTCAAGAATCTACATTTCCACCACACATTATACAGAAATCAGCTAACTGAATAAATAAGACTAAAGAAACCTTTGTGCAGAACTTAATGTAGCTGGGAGAAGAACAGGAATAACCAAAAAAAAAAAACATGTCCTGAAGTTGATAGAAACAAGAAGCTTCAGGACCCAAATGTGTTAGAGTTGAGCCAAACGAATAATATATAGTTTTTCTCGTACAAAAAGAGGCTGTACAAGAAGCACATTGTCTTTTATTTGCCGGGGACAGTATACCTCTTAGAATTTAGAAGGGCAGAACCACCGAGTATAAAACGAATCCCGGAATTTGTAGAATTCTGCAGAGCAACTGAACGTGATTCTTCATATGTTGTCCCACCAACAATGAAAATCACCACCTCCTGTGGCCTGTATATGACAAACAATAAAGGTTGTTTTAGCTGCATGAATTGTTTAAGCACCATAATATTTTTGTCAAGGTTCCAACTCATCTTCAACCCTAAAATGTGGCTAGCAAGTGTAGTTGAACTGATTTCGAAACCAAAGTTTTGAAAAACTACGAAGAGAAAAACACCCCAAAAAATAAATATTAAAGGACGAAGCAGGAGCTGGAGTTGGTTTTGGTAAACATTTTAAAGGTTGAAACCGTCCCAAAGTTGAATGACCTGCGCTGGCAGAGTTGATCCTGTGGGACACATCCCAGAAACTCTCTTGCCTAGGGGAGGAGGAACACAGCATGCATCTGCATCAAATAGAATCTTGAAGGGAGGGGTGCAGATGTCAGATTAAATGAAGAAGAATGTTAAGCAAGGAAAGAAGTGGCAGAAAGCCCAGGAAAAAGGGATAAGGAAATTGAAAAAGAGAGTTTCATGTCATCCGTGACAGGGAAAATAGAGGAAGAGGCAACGGCATAAAGAACACCAAGGATAAATCAAGGTAAAATTAATTAGCTGGCATTTCAGGGGGTTGAATAGGAGTAAACAAAGAATTCTGAGAATGCTGGTCCACAAAGGGGAAACAAATGTTTTCTGTTTACAGGAAATCAAAATCGAGCAATGAACAGGGATTGGTACGACAAATAAGTGCAAATAAATGCGTGAACTATGTTTTATTTCATCTTGCAGTTATTCCTACTTGTTGCAATTATCTTTTCTTTTTCAGTCGTTCTCTAGCCGAGGGTCTATCAGAAACAGCCTCTCTGCCCTTCCAGGGGTAGGGGTAAGGCTGCGTACATCTTACCCTCCCCAGACCCCACTTGTGGGAAGCTACTGGGTTTGTTGTTGGTGGTGGTGGTACAGAAGGCTATGATCATGCAAAGACGCAGTGTATGGAGTACACTCCATAACAGTGCAGTTGTATCACATTCTCGCTGAGTATATGGGCCCGTTAGAAGTGAAGGAAGGTTTGAGCTGTCGCGTGAATTCACTACCTTCAAAAGTTGTTATGAAGGACCATTGGTGAGATTTCAATTTAATCAGCCATGAGGTGGAGAGACGCCTTGAATTCAAACTTAATGTAGCCATGCGGCAATTCTCAGAATATGTAGAAGACATGGAGTTAATTGACTCTCTGTGTGATGGAAAATTTATGCGGACAAGAGGGGCAAGATTCGGGGTGAAGTCAACAATAGACAAGTTCCTCCTCCATTTAATGGGACGACAAGTCTAGCTTCTAAAACTATGGGCCTTACCCTAGGGTCTTCTGAAATCATAATGCACTTGTATACAATGTGAACAGTGGGAAAAAAGAGCTCATACTTCAAGTTCCAAAATAGGTGGCTGAAAGATAAGGACTTTTGGAGTTGGTGCAGAAGTAGTACAGATCATATAAAGTAGATGGCCAACTAGATTATTTGTTAGCCAAAACACCAACAGTAGTTAAAAGGAACCCAAAGGAATGGAATATATATTGCTTTGGCTCATTGGAAAAAGGAAGACCGAAATCCTAGATAACTTGATTAAATTGGATGAATGGGCAGAAGAGAGAGAACTGCCTGAATTTGAAGTTATCCCATGAGTCTAGTTTAAAGTCTGAATTAGTGGTCAAAAGGAAAGTGGTACTGATTGTTGGTTTACCAAAATAACATTCTTCAAAGCATTAGCATAACCACCAATGAAAATCTATTGATTCCTATTTAAAACGTATAAAATCAAGATAGTAGCACCTCAGTTGCTGCATCAAGCTGTCGATTGCTACAATAGCTAGGTTACAAATTTCAATCACAACATAGACTGTGACTTTAGTATCGGAACTAAACACTTACTACGAGAAAGAGTTTGAGCATGCCAGAATTATTTATAGAAAGTAGTTGCACTTCTTATGTCAAACTGTCAAGGTCTTGCAAATAAAACAAGTCTTTGGCTAGAGTACTCTTACTCTTTCTCTTGGGGCACTAAAACTAGAGAAAAGGCTGAAACAAAATTTGAAATATCATTGCAGCTCAGTGACTGACCTGGCTTGTTGAAAGTGATTTCCTACATAAGGATAGTCCACATCTCTCAACCTCCCCCTGGTGATATTCTCCATGGTTTGGAATAGAAGAGGTTGATGCTGGGTATACACATTCTCAACCCCCTGTGACAAAAATCAACTGTAAGCCATTAAAATCTCATCTACAAGGTGTTGGATAAAGATAGTAATAATCATTTCGGGAGGGGGGCATAATAACTCTGGGAAAGGAAAGTATCAGAAAAGCATTTTGTGTTCAACTTCTTAAAATTTTCTAGTTAAGAAGTAGCTGAACTTTTTAGTATTTATTTAGAGCAATATGAAGTTTTAGATTCTAATTTGGTTACATAGTTTTAATTAATCAAGAGTGACTAGGCTGATACTATCGCTATAATCAGAGGAAACCAATTGCGCAAGTCAATTGAAGAGGTGGACAAAGATCGTTTATGAGGAATATGGACGTGACCAACATATACATGGTTTTCCAAAGTTGATTGGCATTTTGGTGGGCAATGGTAATCGAATCTGTAACTATGTTTCTGCCTTGATGTATGGTATGGCAATACCACATTTAAGATGATTTCCAAAACTTAATTCTCTGTTCAAGAGAAAGGGAAATCACCAATGGCAGAGTTACTAAAAAGAGAAAGTCACAGGCTAGTTGGGATGTAATATGTATCTCTTCTCTTAAAAGACTACAGGATTGGGAAGTTAAAGAGGAGGTGGTGTTCTTCCAGAGGCTGCATAGCAGGAAGGAGGATATTTTAACTTGGGAAAAATCATCTGTGAGATGCTTCAGCTCAAACCATTGTGAGAGTTCTAGCATTCCAAGCACGGTGGATTCTTTTAGTGCAATGTGTGATGCTGTTTCATCAGCAAACAATTTAAGAAATAGAAGATGTATTATCGTTAGTAGTTGTTGTTTCAGCAAACAACATGGCGAGGACACTGATCACCTGCTGTACATTGTCGTTTTGCCTTGGAGTTATACTGTTTTCAAAATATAAAGAGTTGTCCCAAAACCAGTGGCAGAAATGTTAATAAGTTGGCGGACAAAGAAGTATTAGAAACAAACAGAAGCATATTACGGAGAACAGCAGCCTTTTGTCTATATTACACCTTTGTATAACCAGGAAATTCCTAATTGTATAGAAGGTTCTGCATATTGCTTGAATGCTTAATGTGTGCTTGTAATACAAATGGATGTACATACAAAACCTACTTGGTGTGAAATTAAAAAAATGAACTTACAAGATTGAAAAATAGGTCTATCACTGACCTTTTAAGTTCTCTGCAAGCATCATACAAGTATTAAACAAAAAAATACATCCATTGCTTAAGGAATAAAAAAATTGTCTCTCAAGTGACGTTTTCATTTTCCAAATACGAATGCTTGAGATGTTTCTACGATTCTAGATTATATAAAGTTCTGGATTCCGTTAATAGTACAGAGAAAAAGTAAAGAATTATACTTCCTAGACGCACCTTAAGACCACGAGCCATGTTACGTGCAATGTTCAGGAGATCTCTGTTCCCATACAGGTCCCCAGTTCTCTTATCAACTCCTGCTTGCTTTAGAAGGAATTGCACTAGCTTCAAACCATAACCAAAGTCCAAAATAAAAATGATTTCATTTGTCAAATGAAATTGTCAATGTAATATCAAGCGCACATGAACAATCAATCCAACAATAGAAGAAAACACAATTTGATGCCAATACCTACATATAAACTATAATCAACAAGCATGAACTGAACAAGACTACTGACTTTTTACCTACTTATATCAAACATAATAACCATGTTTGTAAAGAATGCTGTTGTTTTTCCTCTTTTAAACATAATAACCTACTTTTCTCTTTTAAAGAATGTTGTATAATCTTCACATAATAAATACAAAAGTAAAATTTTTGAAGACCATCAGGAGCAATAATTTTGAGCATCCACAGACAGATCAGATCAATCAACAAAGAGAATAAAGCACATTAACTGCTAGCTAAAAGAAAAATTGGCCTTTACAGAAGGCACCGAGTGAGGTCCTAATGATCTTGTTTTCACTCTTTCACAGGGAGAGAAACAATGGGCAAAGGCAGTACAATTTGTAAGATACAGGTAATAAAAGCAAACAGAGCAAGATAGCAAGACTAACACAAAAAAGAAGCTGAAAAAGGCAACAATCATAGTAATCCTCCTTACTCCAGGCTTATACTTGGGCGACCGAGATGCCAATTTGTTGAATAGCTGCATGAGTTGAACAGGACTCTCCTTCTCATAGCGCAAGGCATACAGCATTACGAGGCGCAGGCGGTCAATATCAGAGATATTATCATTATTCAATAGATTTGTCACAGCCTGTAGACGTAGCAGAATTTAGAAAAGAAATTATACCCAAAATGATCGTCGTCACTGATTTTCAAATCTTATAGTCACTAGTGCTAAGTACAAGACAAGTCAAAACAGTATATAGATATAATTAACATTTGTGGCTCAATATCAGACATGTCAATACAATTTAAATTATGAGCATCTGACATGAGAATCAGCTCAGTTTCAGAGCCGTCATCCCACTGTATTGTTTGCTTCCCAGATATCTGAATGGAATTAGCATGTTTCAATGATTTGGAACCTGCTTCTACAAAGTCTCTCCAACCAGGGAACCAATAGCATATATTTAGTAATGTCAACAGACTACTTTGCACTAAACCTCCGTCAAGATTTAAGCCACGAACTCACTGGAAAAAGAGTAAAGTTATCAATGCAGCAAACTTATCAGAAAACATTACCACCAAACATACCAGTGATGTACATGACTTATTTTAGTAAAGAAAGGTAGAAAATATTTATTAAACAATCTAGTATGCGATTGAACCAAATTTGTTACCTCTTCTTTTCTTTCAGGAAGTACAGAAACTTGTATCATTTCCAGAATCAACAATATACAAGGTTGTGCGACAATTTTGTTCATGGCCAAAGAACTCATTGACATATTAGTAATTTCAAAAGTAGATTTCAAATACATCCCACATGTGTTGTATCTTGAATAGACACTTTATATATGGAAATCACAAAATAGATGCAAATACAACTCTATATTTATGACACTATCAATGTGTAACACCTAACAGCATGGATAGGGACGCAAGAGTCGAATCCGAGACACAAAATTGTTGAAATTGGATTTCAAGTCACCAAGGGGGGAAAGTTTAAAAAAACAGAGTTGTCCCATGAAGCAAAGGGGATTGGGGGAGGGATTAACCCCAAAAATTTTAAACTCATAAAGATGACACAACACATATTAGACAGTATGCTATAATTTATGTAATATTAATTATCACTTTTTATAAGTAATACACATAGCCTAACAACAAAAACACGGTAAATAAACCCAAGAGGAACTTTTAAAAAGCTCTTAGATCATTAAAAGTTTTCAAATAGGTGAACAAAAAATAATAAGAGACATAGAAACATATAATTTTCATGCACATTGCTAGCTGAGACATGACCAACACACATACGTGGCCTTAAATTTCATGTCCATGCTTCATAGTTTAGCGTATCCATTCACCAAGAGGGTGGGACGTGACAGGGATACTCCATTTTTTCTCCGCTTTTTTTTTTTTTTTTTTGTATAAGTAAAAATTGGGACCCAAGAGGATCAGGAGGATTGATGACAGTAATATACCCTTTACCACAACAAACACACCAACTCAGAAGTGTACATGCCTCGGTTCAGAGCACATATGCTCACGACTGAATCAAACCGCTGGTTATCTTTCTAGGCGGCAAGTTTACTTGATACACCCTAAGCTCTTGTTATCCAGGACTTGTCTATACACGATTGCGCGTATCATGTGTAATAATGGTTTCAAAAGTGATAACATGCAACAATAAGTATCTCTTTCCCTCCTCCCTCCTCCCCTCTCACGAACAACTCATTTAGATTTAGTTTACAATAGCAGTATCTGTTCATTAAAACAATAATTTCAAACGAAGTTCCAAAGGAGAACTCAAAGAAAATCGTTGTTGCTTGAACACGGAGTGACCTTGGTTTTAGTTACATCTTCAACGCAATCAAACGAATTTCAGAATGTAAACTAGTTTATCAAAAAAAAGGAATTTAGCATGTAAAACTTAGTCCAAATAACCACCAAAAGTAGAAAACAGAGAAGAAGACTAGACGAAAAATTTCCTTATATTCTACTTAGTTTTCCACATTTACTTTCCATAACTGATAAGAAAGTTATGCTTCAATACTGAAGGACTAGGCTACCTCGAATGCTGCCCCTTGTCCACCATTGCAAGCCAATTCTTGTTCTGTCTGTGAAACCAACATGAGTTTTCGCTCTTCAACTATCTTGCTCATTTCCGTAACCAGTGTCACATGCTTAGAAACATTGCCTTGCATTTTTCTGTATTCCGGGTAGTTGTCGACAAATTTAGCCATGTCCTCTGCAAAAATGCAAGCCTTATGAACAGAAGCTTCTTTTTAGAAGAAAAATACCATGTCGGAGTTGCAACAGAAACACTTGCTGTACAACCCAAAGTTAAGCTACAAGCTCGCAAATACAAACCTATCGTCTGGATATTTTGGTTACTCTTTGCCACTTGTTGGAAGTCATCCACCATTTTCTTAATATTCATTCCAATATCTCCGAAGTTGTCATACATATTAGCTTTGAAAAATGCATCTTGCTCAGATGACAGTACAACCTCCTAAAATCATAAAGAATCAACAGGTAATGAATTATTTTGGAAAAGATAACAAGGCAGTATTTAGATACAAGAGGAAATAACTTTTAACCTGTTGATCTTTTGGCAATTTGCCAACGTTTTTCAGGTTGACCTTGTTATCTTGAATACCTATCAACTCATGAACCATTGCCTGTAAAAGCACATAGCACAAATGAGCAGCATTACTTTAAAAGTGACACACTAACGTTACTTGAAGAAGAGGGGGACACACAATTTTATGGAAATGACAGAAGTACAGAAGAGGCACAAACTGTTAGAAATAACAAGGGCAGAGAACTTACAGACTAGCCATACCTGATAGGTCCACTGATTAAGCAGTGGAGTCACGGGGTCATCTCTCCTATCAATTATTAGCAACAATGGAGAAACTTCTGTTCTCCTGAAATCAAAAAGACCACTCTCTTGCTGGTACATCAGCTTCTGCAATATCGACAGAAGAAAATTGTGTTCAATTTTTTACTTTTCCAATCTGAAATATCCGAAATCAACTACACATTCAACCTCAAGCAAGAGAGGTAATAATCCTAATAATAGAACTTGATAGGCTACAAAGAACAACATGAGGAAAAAGAAAGAAACAGTTGGTGTGCTTACAGAAGCTTCATGTGCTATTCTTTTCGCAATATCGGATGTCCGTGAATATCGAATAATAGGCCTTCGCTTTAACGCCAGGAAAACTGCAGAAATTCCATCAACAACTCGTTCACAAAATTGCTGCAATGCTGATGGATCTACAACTGCCGGGAGCATATACATGTGGTTTGAGGCCATATTTAACGTGAAATGGTAAGGGTCCAACGCAACAAAATCTGCATAAAATTCCTGCAAATTACGTCAATAATCATGTAACATAGCAAATGTCTAGTTTCAATAAACAATTTAAACAAGTTACAGGCCACAACAAATTTTTAGAGCTCCAATAGAAAGATGTTATCAGCAACAATTTCTTAATGTTTTTCCACATTATGCAATATCCTTTTTCAAATGCACATGATTCTAACAGTAGAATTTCTTAAAACAGTAGAAAATGCTAATTCTAAACATACCTGCAACTGCTGGACAACTTCATGTTCATCTGAATCGGCTAACATATGAAGTTGAGTATCTTTCAAAATATTGGAGAAAACTGTGCAGCAAGAAGGATATATTAAATGTTTTATCCTTGAGAAACTTTGGACAACAGCATTTTACACTGATATGTTCTTCTGAAATATATTAATATACAGCCTGAATTTATTAGCAGATTTCCCCGTGCCGTCCAATTATAGAGGATACACTTACAAAGGTGATACTCTCCAAATCTTGGCTTAGCCAGTTGACGCCGCATGTGCTGAATATTCTCTGATATTGGTCTTAGAAAATAAACTGCTTTAAGATGTGACATGGATTCCTTGGACATTGAAATAGAATCTACCAGTTCCACCAGGAACACCTCCTTCTTCAGGAGCTCTGATTGAGAGTACACAACACTAACAAAACTAACCTGCTCATTAAGAACAAAAAGTAAACACCACAATTTATGACAGAATAGCAACAACAACACCAACAACAAACCCAGTGCAATCCCACACAGAATAGCATTAACACAAAAAGAAATTTTGCAGATATAATCATTTAAAACTTACGCCTAACATCTCAAGAATCCAACAAGATTAATTATTATTCTGGGCCACCTTTTACTTGATAGTAAGACAGAATTACATCATTTGTGATCATAATTTACCAACTTAACTACAAAAAGAAAAGGCACAAATAGGTAGAAGCGGAAAGTGCATAGATGCCGTAGACGACTATATTCCAAAATATCACCCCACACAAACTGATGTATCCAACTGCTAAAATCTAACTAGAAGCAGAAACAACTTAAGTCATTACTTGATACAAAAAAAGAGAAATGGAAACAACTTAAAATCCAAAGCAGACCGTCTTCCAGAACCCTGATTCCACACCTAATACACCCTTATCTAGAGAACTAACTTCCACCCTGCTGCACATGCAAAGCATATTCTATTCTTCTTCTTCCTATGGACCAAGGGCAATTAAAAGTTGGTTGCATAATATCTCCTGGAACAGGCAGCTTTCCCCAGAAAAGAAGTCATCAGTACTAGGTATAGGTGTCAAAGGGCCGGGCCGGGCCGGTCAGGGCTTGAGGAAAAGGGAACCGGCCGGTTTCGTTACCGGACCGGTTCCGGTTATTTTTTTACCGGGTTTACCGGTTCCGAGCTTCCCCAGTGCAAAATTTAACCGGAAAGGTTCCGGGTCTAATGGACCGGGCCGGGCTTATTTAATTTATTTTTTTTGTATTTTGTATAACAATCGTCAACTTTATAAAATAAAATAAAATTAAAAAAATAGCCATTGAACCGGCCCGGGCCGGTCCGGTTAACTGGTTCCCATGTGACTTGACCATAACGGGTTGTACCAGTCCGGTTAACCCGTACTAAAAACTACCCGGCACAGTCCGGTCCCCATCCCAACCCAGCCCGGCCCGGTCTTACTACCGGGCCGGGCCGTTTGACAGCTCTAGTGCTAGGCATAAGAGGGAATACATATAAGACAAAGCTAACAGAACTGAGAAGAAAAGAATTGATCGAGTTTTCATCTATTAGGCAACTGTCAGTTCCCTGCTGCCTCTTAATTTAACTGTTCTGAAGAGAGCACTCACTGCTACTGTATCATAAAACTTTGAAACTGTACTAGTTCTCCAGTAAGATTTCAGTTATGGAATTCCGTCCCATGTCACTCAAAACAATGTTCATAAAAAACACACTCAAAACACATGAATCGGGCAAGACTTCGACAACTAGACAAATGGGCCATCTGATCCACATTCATTTTTCTTTTTGATAAGTAATCATATTTTAGATACAAAGTTAGCCCCAAATGGTTGCTGGATCTATACTAAAGTACAGACGTCTACTCACACCCCAACTTATGTAGAGAAATAACAAAATCCATTAAGATATGTATATCAATGAGAGCTTCGAGTTACACCAAAAACCAAAAACTATAAGCATTTGAACTTGAAGCTCTCCTTGGTCTAACTTCTTCCATCAAAACATCTATAATTCCTCTCCTTCCATCCTTTCAAAAATGCAAGCTGTGACTGAATTAAATAAGTTCCTGATATGCCTTTCTAGCTATATAGAGTATCTTTTGATGCCTTAGGCATGCATCATTCTGAACTTCCAAATCATGCTCAAATCTACTCCAGTAAGAAACAAGATCAAGAGAACATGATCCTCTATCTTCAGATTTCATAAACAGCAGCTTAGATCTCTTTGAAAGTAAAACGGCTTCTCCAATATGAAATTCAAAAACAGAAGCTTACTCTGGCACAAACTAACACGATAAGGTGTGCAAACATTGTCGAAAGTCTAATTACCCTGTCCAACTGCATCAGCCCACCTACAAGAAAGGGTTTCTCGTCTTTGCTTTACTACAATCACTTCAATGATATCTCCAGACCCCACCACTACAACAACCGATGATAACACTATTCATTTTATCATCTCCTTTTCGGACGTACTAAGCAAAAAAACTAAAGAGTTATGAATTACTAATATTACGTTTGCATCTCCAAATCTACCCATACCCTCAAAGATAAAATTCGCAACGTGGCCTGAGCAATGAGCATTTCCTTTTTTCTTTTGTGTTTCATTGACCACATTTTTTTTTTTTGATAACCGTGGTGTCCGGGCCAGCTTGCGCGCACCTCGACTAATTCCACAGGATACTTCCCACCAGCAACAGGTACCAGGTAACTCTATCCACCAAGTCTTGGATAGATGAGAAGAAATCACCTAGTATTTGCCTCCGCTGGGATTTGAACCTGAGACCTCATGGTTCTCACCCACTTCATTGACCACTAGACCACACCCTTGGGTGCTCATTGACCACATTGATAACAATCTTGTTAGCTCATAGAGCTTGGCTTCCCTGTCCAACCTTTCCAGTTAAAGTCTGTTGAGATGATTGAAGGTGTTAAAAGGATATCCCATAGACCTAAAATCATATTGAGGATAATTGTCTCAAAAGACCTACAATCTCTTGAAATCAGCTGGACTTACTAAGAAAAAGGAGTCCTTTCATTTTGGCTAGACTTGTATAACTTTGTAGGATAAGTATGATATTCAGCGAATCTCTAGTTAAAGAACTCCTAATTTGGCTTAAAAGACAAAATATTTAGTATTAAATGAAATGAACCTGAATAAATACAGATTTGATCCAAAGAATTCATATAGCTAGCCCAACTAAGTTGGTACTTAGAACTAGTCGATTGGCTGATAGACATGGGCAGTTGTATAATCTAAGAAGTAGGTTCAGCCGAACCCAATAGCTTTAGCTCTGACCATTTATATGTGTTAAGAAACCTACTAAATATGTACAAGTGTTAAATTTTGAACCCAGTATTCAAATGATCAGTAGGTTTAGTGGGATCCTAAACCCATAAAGTTAAAATCTTGTATCTGCCTCTGTTGATAGACTGATTGAAGCTCCCAGTAATTCTTTTTTTCATTCTTTGAGCTCAAGATTATTTCATTAAGCTACCCATTTAATATCAATCTGTAACTACACATTAATTCAAACCAAGAAAGGCGTCAGATCACTAGACTTATTACTCAAAAAGGCAACTTTTTAAAGTAGTTATCTCAGTCAACTTATTTTCTCAGTCCAGAAATTTCAAATTGGATTCTTACCCATTTATCGGATCAGATAACAACCTTCATACCCATCTCAATTAAATAAAACGAAATAAACACCAAAAAGATTAAATTAAAGACACACACATAACACACAACACACAAACAAAGAAAAAAACAAAATTTTATCTTTAAAATGGAAAGAAAATAACAAACCGTGTGAGAATCAAGAATGAGGACTTTCATCCCAGAAATGTCTTGCAACATGCGATTGATATACTCCCTCACCGCTGCTACTAATACCATCTTTTCTTAGAAATCCAAAATTCTGCTGATGATTTGATCTTGTTTTTGCGACGAAAATCAGGAAGAGAAAAAAAAGATCTCAACTAATCTTTGGAGGGAGTTGAAGAACGCCTTGGAGTTTGGGGAAAAAAAGAAGAAAGAACGTTGGGGACAAAATGGCAAACATGATCCCTTATGTTTGGGGTAGGTTTAAAGTGACCCCTTCAGTATATTTTTGAGCTGTTTTGATTCTGTAAATTTGCCAAAAGTAATTATTTTTTAACTACAAATTTTAAGCAAACTTCAATTATTAGATTTAACAAGAGCCATGAAAAAAAAATTAACCAAGATCCGCCAAATGCCAAAAGGTGCAACAGTAAAAACTATACAAAACACTAGAAATAAATTAAAATGACAACAATTGTACTATAACAACAATAACAACAACTCACTAAAATTCCAAAAGTGAAGTTTAAAAAGTTATACTAAACTCTAGAAATATAAAAAAAAAACATAAATAGCAAAAGCTGCACCTAATGTTAGTTCGTGTTAAATCTTATTTTCTTTCACAATTCCCGCTAAATCTAACGGCGATAGTTTGATAAATATGATTAAATGTGCACACATTAACAAACTTAAAGGACATAAATTGCTCACAATTATATTTAAAGTATCACTTTAAACCCACCCAAACATAAAGAACCATTTTGTCATTTTCTCAACGTTGGGGAGTTAGAATTAAAACTTTATGTTCGTGACTGACTAGTAAAGTATTATGAAATCTTGAGAAGTCCAACTAATTAAGAGTTTGAATAGTATTATGGAGTACAACAACACATTTTTGTGTGAATTTGGATGTTGATTTTTAACTTTGTTATAAAGGATAATATATATATTTAGAAAGTTTACAAATTATATAAATCATGATCAATTAAAAATATTTGAAAAGGTCATATTCAAAGATAGTATTGAAAGAGGGAGTAAGAGATCGTTTGACTTTGCTTTATAGACTTGTTAGGTAGAAATTATGATATAGAGTGTTATCTGAAGAATAATGATAGAGGAATGGTATAGATATTTTAATACTAAAGACAAGAACTAGTTTAATTTTTATATAATTATTTCATATAAAATAATACATAGATTCTTGTGTAAGTTTTGTATGTTAATTATGTGGAATTTAATATAAGAAATTAAACAATGTACTAGTAATACATGGATTATTGCGTGTATTGTGTTTATTAATTATGTAGAGTTTTATACAAGAAACGGTTATACTAGTATTGCAGGTTTTCATACTAAAGATCAAACATCTTATTATAATGAAGTTAATGCTTAAATTATTTTTTTTCTATACTGCCCATATATGCCATGTGTACACCCACATAATTCAAGGTTGAGATTCATTTGGTTATTAAACAACTAAAAATGGTAAGACAATATTTAACAAAAAATAATAAGAAAATTCAACACTAACGGCAACAGTTTATATGGCCTGCCATGCCATTTTTCTCACTCTTAAAGCTACACATGGGCCCACCATGTGTATTTTTCCATATGTTTGACTAATAAATAGTGTCTAGGATAATTATAAGAACTATATTCGAGTAACTGCTGACGGTAATATTAATTATATTTTCTTAATGTAATTGCTTTTATCAAATATTTTTTATTTACTTAATTTCTATTATTTGCATATGAACCTTTTTGTTTTAAGACTTTTGCACATGCACGAATTTCTTATTCTCTTCTTCATCATGTAGATATTAAATGAAGTTTGCTTTTTTTTTTAATGCACACATTTATTAACATATAAAATATTATGTAATAATTATGAAATTTAAACAACTCAAATGAATCTCATTAATCAAAAGCTTTTGTGTCACCATGAAACAAATGATACTTGTCTTTCAATGTGTTGTCAAATTTCTTTTCGAAAAGATGAAAAGACCTATTTAAAAAATAAGAAATTATAATAATAAAAATAAAGGGCTTGTTATACAAAAAGCCGATCATATTCAATTTTTATTTTTCTAGTCGGTATATATAAATTATACATTGATTATTTATTTATATATATATATATATATATATATATATATATATATATTATACATTAACTGACTATTTTTTTGTTTAAAAGATTAAGTGGACATATATTATAGTTAATTATTGCCGACAGATTCAATGTTTACGTTTTTCTAGCCGGTATATATAGATTATACATTGATTATACACAGTTATACATATATTATAAATGAATTATACATATATTATGCATTCGTCGGTTATTTTTTGTTTTAAAAAAAATTAGATAAACAGCTTTTTGGGTTAATTCTTCAAAAATAAATTGAGATTTTCTAGCCGGTATATATAGATTATACATTGATTATACACAGTTATACATATATTATAAATGAATTATACATATATTATGCATTCGTCGGTTATTTTTTGTTTTAAAAAAAATTAGATAAACAGCTTTTTGGGTTAATTCTTCAAAAATAAATTGAGAACAACACATATATATTTAGGTTTCACTATGAAATCATGGTGGTGTCTACGTGTAGCTTTAAGAGTGAGAAAGATGGCATGGCAGGCCATATAAACGGTTGCCGTTAGTGTTAAATTTTCTTATATTTTTTTTGTTAAATATTTTCTTACCATTTTTATTTGTTTAATAACCAAATGAATCCCAACCTTGAATTATTTGAGTGTACACATGGCATATATCGGCAATTGCATTGAACAATACTTGACCAAATTTCACTGGAGGGGATCTCCACCCGCTGAACCTATCAGAATAAAATGGTTTAAAAGGTAACCCAAAGACACAATTTTTCTCTAAATTTATTTTTTCACACATTTCCAGAACCAAATCCAATTGCCTAAGCATTCACTGATCTTAAGGACGTGCAGTATGTTAGCTCCAGCTAAAGTAAGCTAAGAGAATGCCTACATGCTTCCAAAGATTTTTAATTTGACGTCTTTATATATCATTGGGCGTTTTGACCAAAAAGTTGGTGCGACGATGAAACACAAAAATTTAACACGTGTATTAAGCCTATTTGAGTCGGCATTCTTTATTGGAATTCATCTAACTAAAGTAAGCCAAGAGGTGCTTTAATGCTTCCAAAGGTTTTTCATTTGACATCTCATTGGATATTGTGAAGAAAGTCGCAACAAAGGATTTTCTAATCACAACAGTCGCTTATTCACTACTCTAGTCTACTACAATTCTCTCGATGTTATGAAACATATTGTGTTTTCGCTCGTATGTTTAAAGAACAGATTATCTTGGCATTGTTACACTTTACTTGGTTTTGTGTATTTATCATACATATTCTAGACAGCACAACATACTCAGGAGAAACAATAAGACCGATGGAAGGGCAATGATTATTAAGAAAAGAGAATATGTAAAGGCAAAAACAAATAATCAAGCAAGCGAAAAAGGAAGTGGGAAAGGCTTTTGAATTAGAAAGATCACTTGGATAACGTATCATCCCAACTTATGTAGGAAAAGGTACAAGACAAATGATTCAAGAAGAGAAAACACGTGAGAGGAACTGCAAACGCTGCAGTCACAAAATTTCATAAAGCTCTGCTGATGGCCTAAATATTTCCCAAACAAAAAAAAAGAATACAAAATGGAGGAAATTGAGGTATATTGCGCCTGTAGAAAGGTTTCCACGAGAAGCTGCCGTATGAATCACAAAATATGTTTTTCTACTATGTTTACAACAGTTAACACATTACCAAGAAAAGAAAAACCCGCTACACACATAGGGAGAAAAAGCACTCGCCTGCAAGACTCAATTCAAAACTCACCATCTCTTAGCTGTTAGAAGCGCTGGAAACTATGTTCTCATCTTCAGTTGCCACTGGAGCTGCTACTGGACTGCCACTTGCTGATGCAGATATGTTATCCGGAATGGATCCAATACCTTGTTTGACCAAATCAATATCAGCCACAGCAGTTGTGGAACCGAGGTTAGGGGTACTGGTACCAGAGCCACGATCATCAACTTGCTTAGACTTATTCAGGGCATGGCAATGAGGGCAATAGTACGTTATGTAAGGGAAGTCCTCTTTCCTGGCCAGCCCTGCAAATGATAGTAATGCCATTACTTATTTATCATTCTTTACGTGAAGTCCACAGTTCATAGGCTTAATGATCACTAAAATTCTTTAATTCTTACCATTGTGCATATGGCAATTGCCGCATATGAGTGCATAAGACTGGGTTGGATCCTCCCCCACAAGCAACGCTGCAATTTTTGCAAGCCATCCTCCATCTTGTGTGCTGGAACCTGTCGGGTTGTAATGCTCAACAACTGTTTGCTGATGCTGCATCGTACCAGAACCTTCAAGCTGTGCATGTTGAAGCATTTCTGCTTCATGATGATCTAGTACTGCACTCTCTGGACTACTAGATCTGCCCTGCTTCCTATTTCTCAGTCCAGTAGATTGCACAACCTCTACATCATTGCTCTTTCCAGTAGGGGCACTAAGGTTAGTATCATCCCCCACATGAAATTTCAAGCCAGTATCTGCACCAAGCTTGGATGCAAGCACAGTGGCTGCAGCTGCCTTAGCTGCTGGGTCGGGGTCATATCTCTACACAAAAGATTCAACAATGAGATATCGTGCATGTCATTCACACTTGGGATTTGTCAAGAAAAGGTTCTTGGAAAACGATCATAGAGGCAAGGACAAAAGAGGGAGTAAATTTTAATTGTCTTCCACAGTGCAACTTCATGGTTTTTTGTTTAAATACAAAAGAACTCTTTGATCACAGCAACTTCATGATTAAATATGTGAAGAACTTGGATAAGCCCAAAAACTTGCATATGGCTATCACCTGAATGAGCTGTTGCGTTATATAGTAATTTGTCTTCTCTTTGAGTTCATCAATCTTGGCTTGCCTTTCAGCTCGAAGCTTTTCCAAAGTTTTCTGGTCCTTGCGTTCACCTGCAAGGACACACATAAAGGATAAGCTATAAAAATGAGAGACAAGAAACACTATTCTTTTAAGGGAGTCATGACCAAGGAGGACATGTCAAATTCAGTGAAAACCACAAGGTTGAATAGACAAATAGGAAGAATCCAAAACCAAAAGGAAATATCAACGTCAAACTGTAAAATATTAAATTTTAGATGATGTTTTCAATAACATCATTTGAGGTGATATAAAAATATGGGTCATAGACATTCCCATGCTGTTTGAAATCCTGACATAATAATCACAAAGCCAGATCAGATTTACTCTCAACCATTTGGGTAAATGTCCTTGAGACTAAAACAAAAAACCAGAGAAAGCTAAAGTATGAGCTCTTATGTGCTATTATAGCTTCGTCCAAATAATCAGGGCTTCATATGACATTATACATAAGCTTTTCACTAGTAAGTTTGGTTAGAAGTAACTTAAATCATAGTTTTATCTGCTTCTACAGCCACTAGCTTTCTATTACGGTCAAGTTACCAATCAATTCTGCGTCTTCATGGTTTGTTTTCATTTTCATGCTTTCCTCCACCACTATGCCTACTTCAAAAATAGTAGTCCATACCCCCCGAATTAATGTCCAATCAGACATATTTTCTGTAGGCCAGAAAACAGGGTTAGCACTTACCACACAAAAATGCAATATCCGATAACACAAAAGCATACGCAGAAAATATAAGAAATATCAATTCAATGCATTTCACATAGTTCACAACGTATTAATAATACATATAAGCCGGTGTTACAAGGACAAAGGTGTGAGTATTCAATACAGGTATGGATCTACAGGTCGGGTTCGTCTTTCTCTTAAATTTTACGATTTAGAGATATGGATATGGATACAGGCGTGGTAGCGGAGATACTGCAAATTAATGTTAAATATTGTCATTTTACTTAAAATTGTTGAAAATATCTTTTTGCTGTTTAACAATGTGGTTAGAATCTATCTATTAAGTGGCCAGTGGTGTTCAATATAACTTATTTCTTTTTTAAGTTGAGCTATGTGGTCCAAGGTTACTCCAACTTACTTTATTCTTCTTGGGCTTGTTTATAACTAGAATATGAATCTTGTTTGTGGCAGAAAATAAATTGTATAAGTGTCCCACATAAGAAAATATAGTTGTTCTAAAACAAGTTATTCAGTCAGTGTGTTTTCTGGTTTTGGGCTAACCCTGGACCATTTAACACAACTAAAAAGAATCTGCCCCATTAAGTCAAACCTAACAGCAGCTTTGAAAATGAAACCCTAGCTTGCGCCTTGTTTTTATGTTCGAAAGACTGCTTTCGAATTGTAAACTGACGGCAACAACAGCAGCAGCAGTAGAACTGCTCCTCACTTCGCGATTTAACAATATGTTTTCTTCACTTGTTCTTTCCTTTTCCTTCTTTTCTATTGTTTTCTTCCTTCTCTTCCTTCTATCCCTTTTTCTTTCTCTCATTCCTTTTTCTTCCTTCTTCCTTGTGTTCAGTTAACAACCCCTCCTTTGACTGACAGGTCCGGCACGGATCCTACACACACTCCGGGGTCATATCGCAACCAGCCGATGACAGTAAGTGGAAGATCCATGTATCACAGCATACAATATAGATATATTATATTAATGCGCTCTCATGTGCGTGCATGTGTATTTGTCAATACTTGTCCAGCCACCTAGCCAACGAATTACGAATCAATGAAAATATACCTGATGAAGCCAGGAGTTCAACCCAACTCAAATACTTCAGTTGAAGTATCCCTTCCCTAAATACCAACCAATCACCTCTACCTCTATACAGGTCAAGCATGGTCTAGAACACAAATTTCAGAAAAACAATTCTGATAAAAGCAAGAAAGTTAAGCAATAAACAACATTATCTATTGGACAAAGGGAAAAAGAAGAAAAACAGCTCTTTCTAGCCATCTAGAAAATCAATATAATGTACCTAAAGAAGCCAGAACTTCAACTGACCCTATAATGAGCATAGATTTGCCTACCTAGACAGTTATTTATAACATAGCCTTCTTGTGAAACTTCGTTTTACAGAATTTTGTTACTTGGGCAAGATACTAGACACTGATATGTAAGCAACAGGGAATTAATTTTTCGAGCTTAACATATTACTTGAACAATACTGGTTCTAGCATGTATACCACATAAATATTCTCTTACCCAAGTTAAAGCACCCACAAATGCTAAAAGCAGGATCCCAAGGCAGCTAGAATAAGTTATGAACATTGAACTGTAGCTTCAACTTAGAGCACAAAATACACAAAATAACCAGGTCATCTCTCTGTTTTTTCCCAGCTTTGCCCATAAACATCAAAATCCAATTTCACAATCAGCACCAGCAAGCAAAGCAAGTAAGAAGATGGGAAAAACAATATCTCCTAGCCATGAGGTATAACAATTTGACTACGAAATGAGTAGTATGACAATTTTGGTAAGCTAACAACCATGAATTACTTACACATCCTTGTGAAGCTTCCAAGTGTTGAATATGTAATGAAGGATAACCCAGGCAACAGAAACATTGGTAAAACTCGCAATGCCCTCATTTTCCAGTTTAGCTCAAGGGATCTTGTAGTCATGATAGCATAGCCCACTGCAATAACCTGAAAATTGAAATTGCCACAATACCACGCCCATAAGATAAATAAGCAACTCAAGCAGTCTGGAACACATATAACATAAAAGGATGAACACTGATTATTGGTTAGCTACATAATCACCTACATAAGTAATTACAAGTGTGAATTTTATGATCTGTAGAATAGTACTGGTAAAACTTCTCATTTTAAAAATAAAAATTTCGCGAGTATTTTAATTTAGTAAATTAAAATTTACCAGTTCCTAATACACTTGTCATTATTCAAAAGGGAAGCATCCTAACAAACTAAAAAGATGGATGCTTTAACTTGTTTACCATCATGCTATATTCATCAACTGAAATTCAGATGAGAAGTATCCTAATAAACTAAAAAGATTTATGTTGTAACTTCTTTACATCATGTCAAATTCATCCAATGGAACTCAAAAGGAAAGTATCCCATTCAACTAAAAAGATGTATGCTTAAAATCATTTTATTTATTTGGTAAACCAGATATACAGTTCCACACTACCCCCAGAACCCTTCCCCAGAAGTCAACAATGACCCTCCCCCGCTTTTTTCTCCTTTGGTGACTCGAATTATCCTCAAGGCTGGAGGTGCAGGGCGCTTTCAACTAGAGCAACCCTCTCTAATCAGTGTGCTTTGACTACTAAAAATAAAAATTCTAGCTCGAAGAAACCCTTATCCACTCATATTTGCAACTTTCAGTTACACGTCAAATCATTTTAATTAGTTGAATGACATTCAACCAGATTTGTAACAGCATCTTCCTCATGTTTTATCAGATGTGTTTACTGTATAATAGTGTCATATAGGATTATCAAATAACCCGTCAGAGAACTAAATAGTTCTTCACCTAAGCTCAACATAATAATGAAAAATTAACTAGATTAAAGAAAAACCATCAACTAGATTTCTGTACTTAGATCGTTTTTTATTCCATCACAACTGCCATTAAGTACCCAGCTCACAGTTATAAAATTAGACTGCAGCATAAAACAGCAAAGTTATGCATTACATTCTCTTAATATTTATTTGTCAAAGGAAAAACATTCTGTTAAAATTTTGTTAAAAGCCATCTATAACTTCTAGAAATTCTGGTGTAATTCCTAAATTTCTAGCTACCTATCAAAAACAGTGTTAGCAAAGGCGCACTTAAGCCCTAAAGCGAGGCTCAAAACACGTAGAGCGCTTCGTCTCGCTTAACGGGCGCTTCAATGTTGTCATCAAGGCGCTAAGGTATGCTTTTCTTTGCCAATAAGCGTAATAAGCGTGATCCTGAAGAGGCGACACTAAACAATTGATATTTTACTTTATTGTAAATTCTCTTCAATTTTTTTGTCCATATATTTGGTATTCATGCTTAAAGATATTAGTCTTGGACTACACATACATATTTGTAGTTTTACTCTATTTGCGCCTTTCTTCCTCAAAGCCCACACTTTATTTGCGCTTTGCGCTTAAAGCCCCAACACACCTTAGAGCTTTTTTGCGCTTTTTGCCTTTTGATAACACTGATCAAAAAGTAAACTACTAAATATCTAACTATCAAAAGACAAAACAATAATGTTCCATTTCACTCCAAAATACAGCTCAAATTGACCATCAGAATAAAGAAATGAGACTGATAACATACTAGGACATTAGGAGGAAACATTTTTTTACTCCTTCAATAGGACTGAAGGAGTAGATATAATGTAGCCTTGTAAGGAGAAGCAGAGACAGATCTAGGATTTAAGCTCTAGGGGTTCTTAGCATTGAACCTGTTATACTTTTAAAGTTATGGGTCCATATCTAGTATTTATTGTAATTTTAATAACTTTTACCTAAAAAACTATCCTCCGCATCGAAAGAACTGAGTTCATGTGAACCCGGTACCAACAAGCTGCATCCGCCCCTGAGGATAAGGGCTAGCCCACTCAATAGAAATTTCATGCATTTAGTGTAGAAGTATGACCGTGTTGTGGCAATAAAACTAGAAGAAAGATGCAGTAGTTTCCTCCTATACACGGATAGGAGGCTAGCTCATTCAATAGAACTTTCATGCATATAATATAGAAGTATGACCGTGTTGTGGCAATAAAACTAGAAGAAAGATGCAGTAATTTCCTCTTAAACACAGATAACTTGCCAGTTAGGGAACCATATAATAGAAATTGCCACTGCTCTCCACTCGATGACCTCACCATTTGTGAAGTGTGTTTGGACAAACTGAATGTATGTCAAAATCCGAACGACCATGAACGTACAGAAAAAAAACCAACCAATTCAAAAGCCTAGAAAAAGGTAAATCTATATAAGAATAAAAGATCTGCACTCTAATTTTCTACATCAGGACATGCACTAGAAGTTTGAACATTACCTCAAAAAGTACAGAAAGTATAATGAGATGCCTATTCATCCTTCTCCAATTTTGAGATCGCTTATTTATTCTGGCAATAACAGCAGCCTCCTCCTTGGAAATGTGCTGCAATCTCTTCTCAAAATCATCTTTGCCGGATCTAAATAAACTATTCCACATTCTTGAGAAAAATCCCTTCTTTTTCTTCTTTTTGGTCTTTGCTTCATTATCCGTAGAAGTGACCGGTTCAGTGTCAGCAACGTCATCATGATCTTTTGTAGGCTCCGCATCCATTTTCTACAAGTTAAAAAGAAGATATATTCAAATGATTGAAGAAGAAAAGCAGTGAGAGAGAAAGTAATAGCCTCGTAGAAGCATTTAGGCTAATGATACAATGTCTACTTAGTAGCCATACTGTTCAGTAAAATCTATATTGTCCCTTATCTTCAATAAATATGCACTTTCTGGTTTTCTTTATAGATTAAAAAATGCCTTTTAAGCAGAGTCGGAGCCAAGATTTGAGGCTTATAAGTTCGGGATTCTATCCTTTTAAGTTACCGGGTTCTAAATTGATAATTTGTATTTTGTACATCTTAAATGAATTTCTTAAGATAAATATAGAGTTTGAACTGAAGTTACTGCCTTACTGGGTTCGGCCGAACCCGTATCTTCAAGGCTAGCTCCGCCCCTGCTTTTAAGCATCGTCCCATAAGACTGTTGTTTTTCGCTTCCTTTATACCTCCTTTCCATCCATTCTAGCAGCTGACGATGCAAACTTTTTAATAATACAAGAACAACAACAACTACTACTACTACAACTACATCTCAATCCCCTAGCTAGTATCGTAAATGCTCTGTTTGAGTCCATAATATTTCAATACTCTATCTTTATGGAATATCTAACGCTGGGGGTTCTCTAATAAACTCTAGTGGTTATGTTTCTGATATACTACGAGTCATCTAGCAAGCACTAATCTTCTAGCTGGTATCACCAGTTCGGATTTTCTACTTCCATAGTTTTCTATTTTTATTATAAGAAACTAGAAAAATTGTATAGCAAAAATGCTTGTTTATATTTTATTTCAATTGAATTTTTTTCTGCGGCCACAGGATGAGTTCTATTATTTTGTACAATATTGGACGAGGAGTAATACACCTCAAATTTATGCATCTGAGTACAGTTCAGACTCCGAAATATGCATAAACCAAATATCTTGCTTAATTAAAAAATAAAATGCTGAACAACTTCAGAAGCAATAAGCACACTAGCACTTTAGTTCACTCTAATTCTAAATAATACTATGTAACAACTTCCAGAGATCAACTAGCACTTCCATATTTCAAATGCATCAAAATTAATTAATTAAACAAAAATCAAGGGATAGGAAAATAAATATATTATAATAATTAAACTCAAAGATCAAACACATTAGACAATTCTAGTTCGATCGAAACATCATTTCCAAGACTAAATCAACACAAATTATCACTTCAACGACCGATTGCCAAATTAAAATAACAACAAAAAGACACGGCAGCGCACGCGATTACGCGCAACGTTTGTAGTTCGTACCTTGAATAAGAGCCGATCGATTGCTGGATGCACCGAAAGCAGATCGATTGCTTTAATTGCTTCCCGTACGGAGAGAGAGAGAGAGAGAGAGAGAGAGAGAGAGAGAGAGGTTTCTAGAAATGTCCGAATTCAAAGAGTTGCGAATGATGAAAAGAGGCGTTTTTTGCAACTTACGAAAGCAAACGGCTGATCGAGGAGGTTTTTTTCCCCGAGAAGAAGGAAAGCATAAATAAAAAGAAGGAAAGAAGACAAATTGAATTTAGGGGTGGTGGTTTGCGAGTGAAATGATGGCCATTATGGCTTCGCTGGCCCCTTTCTATGATTTTTGAGACAATGTACGTTCCCAACGCGGTATTGATGTTAGGGGCTTAGGGTTCATTTTCATGGAAATTTACGTTTTATTGTGATTTCTAGACCAAATTAATACTCTCTCACGTTCATATCATTTGTCTTTTACAAAAATTAGTACTACTCTCCTAGGTTCGTATTATTTACTCAATGCAATAAGTAATTTTTAAGGGTTCTATAAAAAAACATTCCGTAAATACATATATGTAAACAACATTTTGTTTGCTTATGCATAAAATATACTTACACTAATTGAAAATAATGTCAACTAAACATCAATTTGAACGAGAAATAAAGTTTTTGAACTTCTACGACCTCAAACTAAAATCGCATAGAACTTGAATTATGATAATAGATTAACATTACTTGTAATACCAGTTGTGTATGCGCTACTAATTTTGCCAATATTAAATATTAAAGAGACAAGAGTATAGGTATAGGAGCTAATACCAACTAGAGTGCAAATTATCGATCATTTATTTGTACTCAGCTTGATTAGTGCATGTAGTTTAAGTTTTGATTCTATCATTTTAGGCCTTATGTTTATTCATAGCACTAGTCTTAGCTTAGTTTAGCCTTTAGTAATAATACTCACTTTAGTGATAGTGTAAAGTTTCCCTTAAGGATAGCGGCTATAGCTATAGATGGTGGGGTGAGGTCATGTTTTCCGGTTGGGACTGAGGATTGGGTCCTAGAATATAGTGACTTTAACGGAGAAATCTATTAAGTTAATCAAGATACTCCATAAGAGGAAGATCGACATATCTTATGTCCAGGAAACTAGATGGATGAGAACTAAGGCACGAGATGTAGACGTGTTTAAGTTGTGGCACTCAAGAGGCGTAAGAGTAAGAATGGGGTAGGTATTTTGGTCGATAGGGACTCAGAGAGCAGGTGGTAGAGATTAGGAAGGTAAACGATAGGCTGATGGCCATTAAGCTAGTTGTGGGTAGGCTTACTTTCAACATTATTAGCACTTATGTGCCTCAACCGGGCTTGGACGAAGAGGTCAAGAGGCACTTTTGGAAGGATTTGGACGGGATTGTGCGAGGTATTCCGCATACCGAGAAGTTATTCATAGGAAGAGATTTCAATGGTCATATCAAGATGACACGGCTTCGATTTTAGAGATAGAAACGAAGGTGGAACCTCTTTGCTAGATTTCGCTAGTGCCTTCGATTTGGTGATAGCTAACTCTAGTTTTCAGAAGAATGTGGAGTATTTGGACACCTTATAGAGTACGATGGACAAAAGTTAGATGATTATATTTTTCTCAAGAAATGTGATAGGAGAGTATGCACAGATTGCAAGGTTTTCCCAAGGGAGAACCTTACGACCCAACATAAACTCTTGAATATGTACTTGGAGATTAAGATGAAGAAAAATAAGAGGGTTTTGCTTGACTAAAGACAAAGCTCATGAGTTGGAGAAAAAGTTGATAGTTATAGGATCCTGGAAGAGTAGTGGGCACGCGAGTAGCATATGGACCACAACAGCAAACCGCATTAGGAAAGCGACTATAGAGGTTTTAAGGGTTTCGAAGGGGTACTCTGGTGATTGCAAAGAGAACAAGTGGTGGAATGGAGATGTTCAAGAAAAAAATTGAAGCCAAAAAGGCGGCATATCTGAGGCTAGTGGAGAGCATAGACGAGGAAGAGAAGATGACAAATAAGGAGTAGTATAAGTAGGCTAAGAAAAAGGGAAAATTAGTGGTTATGGCAGCTAAGACTACAACGTTTGGAAGTTTATATAAAGAACTTGAGAAAAAATGTGGGGACAAGAAGTTATATAGGCTAAGAAAGGTGAGAGAGAGGAAGGCACATGATCTGGACCAAATAAAGCGCATCAAAGATAAGGAAGGTAAAGTACTGGTGGATGAGGCACATATTAGACGAAGATAGTAGAGCTACTTCCACAAACTTCTGAATGAAGAGGAGGACATGAATATTATGCTAGGTGATTTGGAGAACTCCGAGGGCCGAGACTTTGGGTATTGTAGGTGTATAAAGATTAAGGAGGTTGAGGGGGCTATGCATAAGATGAGTTGGGGAAGAGTAGTCATGCTAGACAAAACCCAGTAGAATTTTAGAAGAAAGTAGGTAGTGCAAGTTTGGAATGGCTTTCTGGGTTGTTTAATATTATTTTTAGAACGACGAAGATGTCCGAGGATTGGGGGTGGAGTACGATGATTCCACTGTACAAGAATAAGGGTGATATTCAGAATTGCAACAACTATAGGGATATCGAGCTGGTAACCCACACTATGAAAGTTTGGGAGATGACAGTGGAAGCGAGGGTGAGGAGAAGTGTGTCGATTTTCGAGAACCAGATAAAGCTTACTATAAAGTACCAAAGGAGGTTCAATGGAGAAGTTTGGAGGCAGCGATGTTACTGTAACATACACTAGAGTGATTAAGGATATGTATGATGGAGCTAAGACCCGAGTTAGTATGGTAGGAGGAGACATACTGACGCGCCAAAGTCAGTAGGGTGCCTTGATGCATGTTATTTCAGATGACATTGTGCTTTTTGAAGAGACAAAAAATTGATGTCAACACGAGGGTAGAGGTTTAGAGACATACTCAAGAGTCTAAAGGTTTGAAGTTAATCAAGACCAAAATAGAATACTTTGAGTGCAAGTTCAGTGATATGACTCATGAAGCGGATGGGGATGTAAGGCTTGATATATATGTCATCCCCGAGAGAATTTTTTTTAAGTAACTTGGATCAATAATCTAGGGTAATGGGGAGATTGACGAGGATATCACACATCGTATTTGAGCATGGTGGATAAAATAGAGGCCTGTATCCGGTGTTTTATATGATAAGAGGGTGTCACTTAAACTTAAAGGCAAATTTTACAAAGTGATGGATATGCCAACTGTATTGTATAGGGTAGAGTGTTGGCTAATCAAGAACTTTGATGCCTATAAAATAAACGTGTGAGAGATAAGGATATTAAGATGTATGTGTGAGTATCCCAAGAGAGAAAAGATCAAGAATGAAGTTATCCAGGACATGGTGTGAGTGACTCCGGTGGAGGATAAGTTGAGTGAAGTGAGGTTGAGATGGTTCGGGCATGTGAAGAAGAGATGTGCAGATGCCCCGCGAGGAGGTGTGAGAGGTTGGCCTTGATGGGTCCAAATAGAGGTAAAGGTAAGCCTAAGAAGTATTGGGGAAATGTGATTAAGCAGGATATGGTGCAATTTAGCTTACTGAGGACATGATCCTTGATAGGAGAGCGTGGAGGTCGAGAATTAGGGTAAGAGGTTAGTAGGTAGTCGAGCTTATTTTTGGGTCGTACCAGAAGGTAATAATGTAAGTCTTGTACTCTCGTATTCATATAGTTATATTATTATCTGTTATTTCTTTCACTACAGTTAGCTTATTACCTTGTTGTTGTTATTACTTGTTGATTTTTGTCCCCTTTTTCGTTCACCTTGAGCCGGGAGTCTTTGAAACAACCTCTCTATGTTTACAAGGTAAGGGTAAGGTTTGCGTACACAATACCTTTCTTAGACCCTACTAATGGGATTATACTGGATTTGTTGTTGTTGTTTATTATTTCAAACTTCTTTAAAAAGTATATTTCTTTAGTTCGTTACCCAAATAATTGTGAAAATAATACGGGCTAGTCAGTTTTCGGATTGATAATCAAAAAATAACGAGCGTTTTCAAAGTCATTGAAAAGCTACTGTATTGCTGAAATACGAAAAGTTCGTGCGTATAAACTTCTAGCATATTATGTTAGAACTTCATTACACGGAAAGATCCAGCATAATATGCTGAATTATGAAGCTTCTGCATATAAACTTCGTGCATATTATGTTAGAACTCCAGCACATTATGCTGGAAGCTCATATATAAAAAATTCGAACGTCAACATATTGTGCAGGAATATTTCTCGATTTTAAAGGGTATTGTTGTTCAAATTTCATCTTTACATGAAAAAGTGGCTAAATTTCGATTACTTTTGAAATTGTGACTATTTTTCAATTACCAATTGTAAATCTAGCTATTTTTTATTTTTTCCAATAATTTCAGGAGATTTGCAGTCGTACCCTATATTTGCGCCACTTTTTAACTAGTACCCTATTTTTAAAAATTATTGATTTGGTAGCCAACTGACAAAAAAATTCGTAATAATATGATAATTATACCCCTGACAAAAGATATAAAACTTGTATCACGCATGAAGTTGTTTGACGGATATAACATGAAGTTTTTACTTACAGATCTTCAAAAACTTTTCAAAACTTCAAATTTAAAACGTGAAGGATATAGAAAAAAGTTGTTTCACGTTGAAGTCTGATGTTTTAATCAAATATAAGCTAAAACTTCATGCTAATGTAGCATAAAGTTGTTTCACGTTAAAGCTAAAACTTCATGCTAATGTAGCATGGAATTGTTTACGTTGAAACTAAAACTTCATGCTAATATAGCATGAAGTAGTTTCGCATTGAAGCTAAAATTTCGTGCTAATGCATGATGAAGTTATTTAGTTCATTTGTTAAAATTTCGTACCAAAATATATTGAAGTTTTGTCATGCGGTCTACAATTTTATCATGAGTTTTATCCGAAACTTCAGTCTAAAATGCTTAAGTATTTTAGTTTATTTGCTAAAATTTCAGACTAAATATTCTTAAGTTTTTGTCTCGCAATATGTAATTTTCTAATGAGTTTTTGCTAATGCATGCTAAAATTATTTAGGTTATTTGCTAAAACTTCATACCAAAACATGCTAAAATTTTGTCGTGCGGTCTACAATTGTGTCATGAGTTTTATCCGAAATTTCAGTCTAAACATGCTGAAGTTTTTTAGTTCATTTGCTAAAACTTCAGACTAAACATGCTTAAGTTTTTGTCCTGCAGTATGTAATTATCTAATGAGTTATTGCTAATACATGTTAAAGTTATTTAGTTCATCTACTAAAACTTCATACTGAAATATGCTGAAATTTTATCCTGCGGTCTACAGTTTTGTCTTGAGTTTTATCCGAAACTTCAGTTCTAAACATGCTGAAGTTTTTTAGTTCATTTGCTAAAACTTAAGACTAAACATGCATAAGTTTTTGTCTTGCAGTATGTAATTTTCTAATGAGTTTTTGCTAAACTTCATACTTATACATGCTAAAGTTTTTTTTTTTGTTCATTTTCTAACACTTCACACTAAAAATATGGTTTGATATCAAACTAAATATACGCAAATGGATGCTTGTAACTTCAGTTGAAGAACTCAGAACCAGTATACATTTGCTAAATCATAAAACTAATCCTAAATTAAAACCCATACACAGTTAATGCAATGTACAAAAGCAACCATTAAAATAGTACATGTGATTATACTTAATTTTGTTGGAGAAGAAACCGTTGCTAACCAAACAGAATGCAATAGTGAAAACCGTTTTATTTCATAGAATAATCAAAAATCGCGAAGAAGGAGAGAGACAGAGACAATATATCATATACTTGGAGAGAAAATAGTCTTTTATTAAAGAATGATAAAATAGTCTTTTAAAAATACTTTTAACAAAAAAACAGGTACAAATACAAATGAAAAAATAAAACGGATACAAGTTAAAAAGTACCAAAGGGCCCGTACGGCCGAAACCTATAACAGTCCATGTATTAGGTGGTTGGTCTAACCTAACTTTCGTTTGGGTTCTTTTTAATTGTTATAAAGGGACAGGGACATGCAAGTGCATCAATTGGAACAACGTGCACTCCATATTTGACCTTAGTTGGTCCCACAATTGAAATCTAGGATAATTGATTGACTAATCCAAAATTAGACCTCGAAACCAAGAGCCCGTTTTATTTTAATTAATGTTTTCAATTAGTTACAGTGTATTTTACACGTCTTACTTTTCATATTAAATGTGTTAATTTAGTTTTTTCACTGGGAAAGGATAAAAAATAATGGCGAGGAAAATGTCTCTTTATAATATGTGGGAAAATTATGCACAAAATATTTGAAAAGAAGCTCTAAATGTTTTACACATAGTAGTATTATGTTCAAAAGATATTTTTTAATAAAGTGAACCAGAGGCGGAATCGGATTCGAAGGTTGCAGGTGTCACAATATTATGCATACAATATACATGTTAGTAGCTACAAAGACATATTAGGAATAATGGGCCAGACGATTAATTTTTGGTTAATTTGAATATGCCTTTCATTCACAAAGCAAATAAGTTCGATTTTAGTTCAAATTTTTAACGCTTAATTTAAACACATTCTAAATAAAAATACAAAAGAAAAATAACATTTCATGAAAGAGCGCATCCAATATAAATATTTGCTTAAAGAGTAGCTTAACTATACTATATATTCTTTGTTTGACTAGATTAATTTACTTGTATTGTTCTTTGTTTATTTTTTCATCTTAATTTTTGAGTTATATGACAATTATTTTCAAAGAAAAACCTTCAACATTCAACCTATGATATTCGACTCAAAACGACTATCAATCAAGCCATTTAATTTTTTTTTCAAATCCCAATAGAAGATATTGCTCAAATTATATTCCAATATATAAATTAATATCGTTTCATTAAAAATAAAGAAATTATATGCTAATTAAAATCAATTCAAATTACATATAGAAAATAATTATTCATAAAGTAAGGTGTATTAATAGAAACAAAATGAGGATTGAAAGTTAAAAAAATGAAGAAGAGAGACTTAGCAAGTAATAAAAGGAAGAAAAGGAGGGAAAAAATCGAAAAAGAAGAAAAAGAGGTGAGGCCCTATGGCTCAACTGAAAATAAAGAAAATCTAAATAAGTAGAAAAAAGGAAAAATCAAAGGAGCTGCTCCAACAAGAAATCAAACTTGCATTCATGAGGCCAAGGAAAGCCTTCAAAGGGAAGGCTGGACCAATGTCACCCGCTTCCACTTTATGACTTTTGGGTGCCACTCTATCCATATATATATTTTTTTACAGAGATATTATGTACACAATAAAAATTTTAACGAAACGAGCGGGTGGCATGGTACCCCTAACCCATAAGGTAAATCCGCCCCTTAAAGTGAACATTATATCAAGAAGTAAAGAGGAAAATGAACTCGCCTTTGAAACAGATGATGTTTGTATATTAATTTTCTTAATCCAACGCGTGTGTGTGTGAACATTTATATCCTTAAGACAAAGAAAAAAAAATCAAAATTTGAAGCTTACTCGTATTATCTACCAAAGACAGTTTACACTATTATGCAAACAAAATAGCCTATTTCTATCCATCTTGTAATTGATATAGCGATAAGATTATGCATCCTAATAATTTTAAAAAGAAAGACCGTGACTCAAAGTTTTAGAATATACTAGTTCTTGAGCAAACGCATTGCACGTGTATTCTATATAATTAATACTCAATTGAAAAAATTACATTGCTTTGTACATGAATGGTAAAACGCTTTGAATCACTACAACATTATGCATCTATAGCAACGAATTCTCAGCTACAAATATGAAAGTCGTGGCTAATACCTAACAACTACCACAAAAATTAAAATTTTATAGCTATTTACAATTTCGTAAAATTTATTAGCTACACAATTAAATTGGCAAAACTAATTCTCCATTTTTGCTATAGTTACTAACTATCATGACAATAATTATCCAAATAGCTACAAATTTATTGCTACAACAAAACTTCGTACTAATCGTATATTTTTTGCCACACATTTGAAGTTACTATAGCAATAGCAATCTTATAGCCACAAAGGATTAATTGAAATAAAATGTTATAGCTAAATAGATATTTTTGCTTCAATCTATAAAACTCTGTGGCAATAAGTGGCTTAATAGCTACAAACTTATCCATACAATTTAATTTTGTAGCTAATCAAAAGTTTTTGCCACGTGTTTGAAGCTATTATAACAATACTAACGTTTTAGCCACAAAAATTATTTGAAATAAAATGTTGTAACTTGTAACTGTTGAGGTTTTGTTTTTAAGATGAAATATTCTTAAAATGAGGGTGAATGGAAAATGGAGGGAAAATAAAATTTTGAGTAAAATTTTAAGTTTTCCCCTCTTGACAATGAGACATTGTCCCATATTGGAAGAGTAAGACATTTTTGGTGGGTATATATATAATTGCTGTTCTTGTAACTCTTAAAGAGTTAAGAAGAAAGCAAGTCTCGCGCCGTCGTCGTTGTCTACGGCTTCGGCTTCGGCTTCGGCTTTAACGTAAGATTATCCGCATTTGTAACGGATATTTTCCAATCCGTGTATTGACCATTTGGCAGCCGCCTAATGCTCTTCCCACCATGAATGTGCTTGCTCCACAAATAAGCTAATGCTTGCTCCACAATGGAGGGTGGACGTTTGGTCTTCTTCAACATTTTGCTGCTATATATATTTCCATACGATTTTCTGAGTTTATACTCATTCGTTGTGCATTGTTTTTAACTTCAAACAAAGCAACTGTAAGTGTGATTTGCTACCGAACTTTGTGTTCGCTGAAACACTGGGGTTTGAAGTACCGCTACACCAGTGTGTTATTCGTTCTATCCTGGGAGGAAATAATCCATTACCTTGGGTACTAGGAGGGGATTAAATTCCTTAAGGAAACACTGTGAATTCAGTGGGCTCGAATTTATTATTGTTTCATTACGTTAACTTATATTTTACAGAATTATTATTTACAAATACAGCAATATTGGCGGAATCAACAGTAACTAAATGAATATTTTTGCTTCTATACAAAATTTGTAGTAATAGCTGGCTCAATAGCTACAAATTTATTTTCATAATAAAATTCATAGCTAAATATAAGCTCTCATCACACATTTGAAGTTATTATGGTAATATTTAGCCATAATAAATAATTTAAAACAAATGTTGAATTGGAAGAATATTTTTTATTCAAGTTATAAAAAATGGTGGCAATAGTTGGATTAATAGTTACAAGTGTTTATTATGATAACTTGGTATAACCACAAATTGAGAGAGACAATAAACTTCCGTAACTAAATTATAAGTTTTTGTCATGCACATGAAATTACCATATCAATAGTATTATTTTGAATCACAATAAATTAGTCGTAACAAAAACTCATAGTTAAATAAATATTTTTTCTTTGATTACAAAAATCATTATAAGAGTTTTTCCAAAAGACAGAAATTTTATGGAAAATGAATTTTAAATATAAAAGTTAGATTACTCCTAAAATATAGAAAAATTAGTAATTGTATATAAGTTAAGTAAATTAATTCGCAGATAACAAATATTAAGGTACAAACCATAATCTTCAATAATAGATCATTTGCATAGTTACTTATGGCCATAAAGCTTATCAATTGACTTCTTGAACTTACCAAACTTATACTTTATTTTGTTGTTCTTTTTTAATATTAACTATTTTGTATGTAAAATTCAAATTTTTATTGTCATAGAGACATTTATGTATGTTTCATCCTTTATAATTTTTAAATAAGTTTTTAGAATAATTTTGTATATCTAATCACTTATTTTAAAATAAGTACTCATATAGTAAAGACTTTATCTCGTTATGGTTGAAGCTTCTGAAATATGATTCAGGAGATGCTTTAATCATTTTTTATGAAATTAATTTTGATCCTTTTCCTAAGTGGTTTCAGGTGATTACGGATTTTTTAAACCGATATTACTCTTTTATCGACGTGAATGAATTCTATTGGAATTTCCTACGCCTGTTGTTGCTCATGTTAATATATCTGTGGGTTCCTTTCCTATAATTCTTCTATGAAATGATAATGTAGGACTACATGCTTGTTCTTTGATTAAGCTAAGGCTTTGTTAAAAGAAACTTCTAGGGCAAAAGATTGAATTGTATTATGAAATATTTGGAGTTTTACTATCCGTTTTAAGATTATTGGGAGTTTTATTATCTCATAAAATTGGTCATATAAGCATGTTAAGGAGATATTAGTAAAACTAGTACTAATTAAACCATTACAGAGATATATAATCTTTTTATGAGAAGGTAATCTATAATGCTTTTCTATAAAATATATGACCATTCTGAATCTAGTAATGAAGTGTATATATGATCAATTATTTTTTATTTCCTAATGTTAATTTACTTTATCAAAACTGACAGGCAAATTGTGGAATCATCAAGCTAAGATTGTACTGATCAGAATAAGGTGCAGTTGGAGCAATAGCAGGAAAGAAAGGAGAAGATTGTGTGGCATTTGATCTCAAGCAAAATATTGCTAACATGATCCGATACATAGAGAATTATGTATTATAAATGTTATGAAATTTTGAACATACAATTATGTGCAACTTGGAACCTATTTTGGAATCTAAATGATTTGGATTCTTAGCTTCAAAATTCTTGTGCCTAACAATGATTGTGGCAAATTCTTCAATTTGTAGCAATAAAATTATTGATGTGTAGCTAATTATATATAATTGCCACGTAACAAGAATATGGCTATACATTTTTTCTTTTTGTAGCAAATGAAAAAAATCTTTAGCTATAAATCTATATATTTCATAGCAAAAGAATGGATTCACAGCTATAATTTTTTTTCAACTCGTAGCTAAATATAAGTACTATTGCCACGAGACTCAACTATAAAAATAGTCACAAAAGTTGAATTTTCGTGGCAAATAAATTAAAATTTTTGCCACAGAAGAATATATTGTGGCTACAATATAAAGATTGCTACATCGTTTATTTGTTGTGTCAAAAGCAAAAATATATTTGCTATAATTATATATTTCGTGGTAAAAAAGTTTACCAATATATCTACAATACAATTTTTTTTTGTACCAATATGTATTAGTCCTTAGCCACATATCATCTAAAGTTTGTAGCTAACTTTTAGTTACGCTACTTCTTGCTACGATAGTTTTTTTAGCTAAAGTGTTTAGCCAAGAAATTTTTTATATTTAACTATGATATATTTCGTAGTTATGTAGTGAATCATGATTGCATTTATAAGAAAAGAATTGCACTTACAAATCATAACAATCTGAATATTTCAGCTAAAAAAAATAGAAGGAGAAGATAAAATATAAGAATTATAAATGTTAGCTCTAAAAATAATTATACGCGTCGTCGAAAATTAAATAGCTTATCTTTGTATAGTGAAGAATTTAGATACACGTAGTGATGTACCTCAATCAATTCTTTTACAATCCCAAAGCAAATTTTAACTTTACAAAACTAACTTTTGGGTGTAACTTATTGGGATTATTTCAAACCCTGACATTATCACCTTATTTATTTTAATAAATGACGTCAATATTGTCTATATCACCTATCTCAAGCCTCTCCTTTTAGAGGCATTATTATTATTTTGTTGTCTCTTCTAAATGGCTCAGTTAACTTCGCATTTTGTCCAGGAAAATATGGAGATTATATTAACTGACTTTCTTGAATATTTGTGAAGTTGAAGGGTGATGACCGGAAACAGAAGAATATATATTTAAAATATGATTTATCTTTTTAATTAGAACATCCTGATGGACACGGATGACCTGAGATTTATCAGCTTTTGGTCCACCTCACTTGATAAGTCTGTGTTTAATTTGCCTTTAGAGTGATAAACATACTTATCCATGTAAAGGAAAGATGTTATAACCGGAAAGAATGGTTAATATTAATGACTTCTTCACAAATAATGGGATCGATAAGCATATGTTAAAATCAAGATATGCAGAACTTTCAAACGGGATATAGGGACACAAGAAGGAAAATATGGTTATTGCCTAATAGCCAGTACCAGCTATAAATATGCCAAGACTTGTACACATATTCAACTCCAACAACCATCTCATTACTACCCGCATTACTTTTATATATATATATATCTTACTATTCAATTAGTTCATTAGCAATATTAGTTCCAGTTTAATATACATGCTTTCTCTTTTATGTCAAGTTTTTACCACTTTTGTTAGGATATTTAGTACTCCACTTATCTATAAGAGCTTATATGGTTGTTGTACTTCTAAAAAAATAGATTCAAATATGCAGTAGGTATAAACCGCTACTTCATCTTGGTATCAAGAGATTTGTTTTAAGGAACTTCCTCACATTTCATTGCAACTCTTCAATCTAGTCTAGGTCTTCCCGTTTCTCCTCCTACTATTTCCAACATCAAAGGGTTCGTGCCTACTGAATTTAACATATTCAAATTATCTTACCTATAAAGAAGTCTCTCTTACCATTATGAAAAGTCATAATTGATCTCCTCATGATTCTATTCCTGACACCCATCACACTCAAATGAACAATAAAAAGTTATGGATCCAATGCGAGACTTTCACATTAAATAGGATTAATGCAGTTCTTTCCCTTCTGTTCTTGACACGTTGCTTAATTATGGTTGTGAAACCTATAAAGAAGCTTGGGATACTCTAATTGTTAGAAGAAAATGTTGGATATCTCAAAAGGAAGAGTGTTCCTCAGGGATTGGGAAGAGAGCTTCTTCTTTCACTTTATTTACAAATAGTAAAAATAGCACGGGTAGTAAGTTTTCGGATTAGTAACTCAAAAATAGCCGGCGTTTGTAAAGTCATTGAAAAATAGCCACTAATTTGCTGCAACACGGACCTGTCCAACATAATATACTGGAAATTGGTGCACATGTGTATGAACTTCCAGCATATTATGCTGGAACTCCAATATGCGGAAAGTTCCAGCATAATATACCGGAGATTGAATCACTTGTGTATGAACTTCCAGCATATTATGCTGGACCGGTATATTATACTGAAACTCCAGTATATTATGCTGGAATATTTTCCGGATTTTGAACAGTGTTTTGGTTCAGATTTATCTTTACGTGAAAAGTGGCTAAATTTTAATTACTTTTGAAACTGTGACTATTTTTTAATTACCACGACTATTTTTGAATTTCTCACTTACAAATATGCTTTAGTGGGCTATTAAAAGGCCCCAAAAAGGGATTACACTCATGCGCACAAGAGTGTCTGGCTGCAACGCAAAATGGGTCAATTCTCCCTGTGTGCGAAATATATGCGAGGCCTGATCCAACTCGCATTCTGCAAAAACTATTTTTACTTACACTTCTTTATTTTATTATTTTATTTTAATTATCTTACCTTGAATTGGTCAAAACTAGCCAGTACAATATTAATTGTCAAACTAGCTAGTAAACTAACTGGTACATATGTAATTAGGGGATTATTCTAAATATTAATTTCTTGATATACTAGCCATTTATTATTAAAACCTAATATACTAGCCATTTGTCCAACACCTATGTATATATAAACATGACTTTTGGAGATGATATTATAAGCGAATACTATGGACTCTTATACGATGTCAATTGCTTAACTTCTTTTTTAATGAAGGCTCATTCCCCTGAGTGAGACCATTCCTTTGTTTTTTAAGGAGATTATCGTATTAGAATGGATAATAACATCAACTATGAAGTTAATTTTATTTTATTGTGACTGGTTTGGTTCCTCTAAACATGGCACGAAAGTTGATAGCGGATTTGGTATTGTTGAGGCCCAAAAAAAGGGAAGATATGGTAAATTTGATCCTTTCATCTTTTCCGAAACGACAAGTCACATTTATTATGCAAATCATCGTTAAAATAAAAGAGATAAAAGCTGATTGGGGTGGGTTGTTATAAATACAAAGCCAAGGGGAGCTATGGACAGGAATTGCCTTAGGCTCTAAATTTTGAAGGCTCCAAATTTATTTTAAATTTTTATTATTATTGTTACTATTATATATTATATAATTTATATAAATAATTAGAATAAAAAAATATTACAGTATATTTTTTGTTATTTGATTGAGGTTATTTTATACAATAAATTTATACATTATGATAATATTCTTTCCACATTAATTAATATATTTGACAAGAGTGAGTTGCTCTAGTGGTTAGCACCCTCCACTTCCAACCAAGAGGTTGCGAGTTCGAGTCACCCCAAGAGCAAGGTGAGGAGTTCTTAGAGGGAGGGAGCCGAGAGTCTATCGGAAACAACCTCTCTACTCCAGGGTAGGGGTAAGGTCTGCGTACAAACTACCCTCCCCAAATTTCACTAGTGAGATTATATTTGGATTAAGGGCCTCCGAATATGGTTTCGCCTTAGGCTCTGAGATCTGTTGAGCCGCCCCTGACCGTGGATGCCACACATATTCTAGAACTAGAAGTTGCTTGCCAAGGGAGCTGTGGATGCCACACATATTCTAGAAGTTGCTTACCAAGAGGAGCAATCACATGTTAATGTAAGTATATAGGGGATGACTCAATTGATTAGATAACCAAGTTGATGGTGAAGAGGTCGATGTGAGTAGTTTTCAACCAGTATCAATGAATATGGATATGATTTAATTGAAGAGGAAGATGAGGAAGTAGCAAGTGAAGAAGATGAATAGCTTTTTGATAGTGACGATTCACAAGATCATTTTCAAACCCAAGAGGAGGACGAAGATGAAGATGACGATTGAGAATATTAATTTGTCAATTTTTGTTGTTTATATACAATACATATTTGGTTCTGACAATAGTCAAAATCTGTCATGCGGATACTACTGTTTTTTTTTTTTTTTTGGTTGTTTCTATTAGAGTTGCAATTTCAGTATTCAGCTTTCTAGTAGGTATTTATACTTCTACGCTTTTGGTAGTTCATTTGATATCTGTAAACATATATTTATTGATGTGATCTTAGCTTAAAGATGCTTTCTCTGTGGGAGAACCATATCACTATGTTATTTATTTGTTGTTCATCTATTAGATCCTCAATACAATATATTTCTTGCAAATGTTAGGTGTAGGGTCTAAAAAAGATGAATGATCCGGTGGTAAATATCACGACCGAAAATACAACTAGTTGTGATAGCACTTAACCCAACCAATTAGCAACAATCCAATTCAAATGAGACTAAGAAAATAAGTGATGAAATAACTGAACTTTATACAAAGGATTCCCAATGACTGGTAGTACAAATCATAAACTTTTAGAGTTTACAAAGTGGGTATGAAATAAATACATCATTTATTTGAAATATACATGAACGTATTAATAATTCTAAAGCTACCAAGAACGAGAGGAAGCTATCATCGGAATGCAGGTACATCTTCAATGCCAACTCCCGCCACACACAGAAACATCAACATCCAAATCTGCACGCAAGGTGCAAAAGTGTAGTTTGAGTACAACCGACCCCATGTACTCAATAAGTAACAAACCTAACCTTAAGTTGAAAGTAGTGACGAGGAGGGACAAAGGTCAGAGTCCAACACCAATAGTCAACAACAACTCACAACAATATAATAAAAGTGGTACACGAAATAACTCAGAGATATGACGCTCAGCTAGTTCACAGTTACGGAAAAATAGTCATGCTTTTCAAGTATAACAGTAAAACCCAAATCCTTCACCGAAATCACCAAAATATGAGTAAGTCAGAAACCTTTGATTTTCTCTAAAAACTTTCAACCACAGATAAGATGATTCAATCTGAGATAATATGAGGAAAGTACATCTCTATGCCTACATGTCAATGTGCATGTGAAGTCATAAATGTCACAAAACCGTGTAACATGAGGAAAGTACATCTCTATGCCTACATGTCAATGTGCATGTGAAGTCATAAATGTCACAAAATCGTGTAACATGAGAAAATACATATCTATGCTTGTATGTCAAGTATGCATGTCAGATGCAATGCGTTACAGTGATGAACTCATGTACTCACACTCTTAGAGTACTCAATATCACAGTTTCACACTCCCACTCATCACGCTCAAACACTCAATCACTCAACACTGTACGGTACCTGCTACGGTGCGCAGACCGATTCCATCATGAATCAACAGTAACTGCGCTCACAGTGGGTGTGCAGACTCCGGAAGGGCAAATCCTGCCCAAGCGCTAATATAACCTACTGCGGCGTGCAACTTCCATCATGAATCAATAGTGCTTGTTGCGGTGTGCAACTGGATCCCATCATGAATCAATAGTGCCTGTTTCGACGTGCATCCCGATCCCATCATGAATCAATAATACCTGCTACAACGTGCAACCCGATTCTATCATAAATCAATAGCACTCCCTACGGCGTGCAACCTGATCCCATAAATATCACTCACAATCCGGCCCTCAGTCCCCAACCCAGTCATCAAAATCTCCAATCTCTCTGGCTCACAAATCTCATGCCAGACAACCCAAATAATGATGACAACATGATGTGACAACAAATGATAACAGAGACTGAGATATGATATGTAAATGAATGAATATGACTCAGTATATAAATGCGATTTAAGCAAATAACTCAACAACAGAAATGGCCCCAGTGGGTTCCAATAGAATAAGCATATAGCCTAAACACGGTTTCTAACATGGATCACAACTCAATTACTCTAGCACGTAAAAATTTCATGGATAAAAATAATATTAAGTAGCTACACAGTATCGCAGAATCAACCGAGTCATACTTCACACGGTGCACGCCCACACGCCCGTCACCTCAACACCGAACATATAATACATATATTCAGGGTTCATACCCTTAGCACCTAGTTTAGAAATATTACTTACCTCGAACAAGCCAATCCACTGGACAGAAATACCCTTCGCGATCGCGGGACATTCTGTGCGATCGCGAAGAACAAACTCAACAGCCTCCAAAAATACCCTACGTGTTCGCGAAACATCACATGCGAACGCGATGACCACATGCACCTGCACTACGCAATCGCGAAAAGACTAATGCGAACGCAAAGAAGAAAATCTCCAGCCCCCAACTTCTTATCTCATCTCTATGCGAACGTGATGCTCAAGCCTCCAAAGGTACGCGAACGCGGTAGAACAGTCGCGAATGCGAAGAACGAAAAAGGCCAGCTCCCATAATACACTACGCGATCGCGACCTAATATTCGCGATCGCGAATAAGGCCCGAAACACCAGAAATCAGGAGTGCGAAAGAACATGGAAATGATCCGAAACTCGTCTGAAACTCACCCGAGCCCCTCGGGACCCCGTCCAAATGTACAAACAAGTCCCATAACATAATAAGGACCTATTCGAGGCTTCAAATCATGCATAACAACATCGAAACGACGAATCGCACCTCAAATCAAACATAAAGAACTTTGAATCTTTCAACTTCCAAAACTCGTGCCGAAACATATCAAATCAACTCGGAATGAACTCAAATTTTACGCACAAGTCCCAAATGACATAACGAAGCTATTCCAATTCCCAGAACTACAATCCGAGTCCGATATCGTCAAAGTCAACTCTCGGTCAAACTTATGAATATTCCAAATCTTCAAATTTCTAACTTTCGCTAATTAGTGCCGAAACTTTCTAGAAATATCCAAATACAAATCTGGGCATACACCTGGGTCCAAATCACCATACGAACCTAATGGAACCATCAAAACTCTAATATGGGGTCAAATACTCAAAAGTCAAACTTGGTCAACTCTTCTAATTTAAAGCTTCTTAGTTGAGAATCATTCTTCCAAATCAATTCCAAATAACATGAAAATCAAAACCGACGATTCATACAAGTCATAATACATCATACGATGCTGCTTAAGACTTCAAATAACTGAAAGGAATACAAATGCTCAAAACGACCGCTGGGTCATTACATGCTCCTCCATTTAAACATACGTTCGTCCTCGAACGTGCCAAAATCATTCCAAAGCCATCAAATCGCCATGTAACCTTACTACGAACATACCCGGGGGTGATCCCACGTCACCCCATTCCATATAAGTTTGACATCACAACATAACTGGAGATCCTCACTTCGTCCTTAGCCCATTATCACGACCCAAAATCCAACTAGCCATGATGGCACCTAACCTCACCCGCTAGGTAAGCCAAATAACAATAATCCGATTTAATTAATATTCTAATTCACTCCCCAAGGACTAGTAGTACAAATCATGAGCTTCTAAAATTAAAAATTTCAAAGGTGGTATGAAATAGATACATCATATGTTCGAAATATAGATAAACAGATTTTTTTTTATAAATCTAAGGCTGCCATGAACAATAGGCAGCTACAACCAGAACGCAAGTACGTCTTCAAATCCAACTCCCGTCGATCACAGCAACATCAGCATCCAATATCTGCACGCAAGGTGCAGAAGTGTAGTATGAGTACAACCGACCCCATATACTCAATAAGTAACAAACCTAACATTAGGTTGAAAGTAGTGATGAGATGGAACAAAGGTCAGAGCCCAACTCCAATAACCCACAACAGTTCATAACAACATAAAGCAAGGAATAAATGAAGTAACTCACAGATAAAAATGCTCAGATTAATCATGATTTCTGAAAAATAGTTATGCCTTTCAAGTGTATCAGTGAAAACCCAAGTCATTTACCGAAGTTGCCAAAAATATGAGTAAGTTTGAAAATAATAATTTTCCCAAAAATCCTTTCAATAATAAATAAGATGGTTTCATTTCCTTTCCAGATGGCCAGTGGGAAATGCATCACTATGCCCATATGCCAATATGTGTGAGAAGTCATGAATGACGTGATACCGTACAACATGAGAAAAATACATCTCTATGCTTGTATGTCATGTGTGCATGTCAATGCAATGTATCTCAGAGATGAACTCATATGCATACTCTCAGAGTATCAATTCACTCAGTCCTCACAGTCACTCAGTCCTTACAATAACTCAATCCTCCCAATCGCTTGGCACTCGCACTCGGTACTCGCACTCAGTAGGTACCTGCGCTCACTGGGGGTGTGTACATACTCCGGAGGGGCTCCTTCAGCCCAAGCACTATATAAAGCCAATCATGGCATCAATCAATAAAACATGCTGCGATGCACAGCCCGATCCCATATATATCCTCACCATTAGGCCCTCGGCCTCACTTAGTCATCAATATCTCCAGTCTCTCGGGCTCACAATGTCATGAAAATCAGCCCAAAATGATGATATGATGAATCAATAAATAGCAACAGAGACTGAGAGATGATATGAAATGAATGACCATAACTAAGTATGAAGTTACAATTTAAACAAATAATTCGACAGCAGAAAAGACCTTAGTGGGTCCCAATAATACCAACATTTGCCCAAGCATGATTTCTAACATGAGTCACAACTCAGTTTTTCTTTAACACATAAAAATACATGGAGAAATACAAGTTAATTTACTATAAAGCTTTACGAAATCAACCGAGTCTCAATTTCTACGGTGCACGCCCACACACCCATCACCTAGCATGTGCGTCACCTCCAAGCAATTCACATAGCACGTATAATCAGGGTTCATACCCTCAGCTCCAAGATTAGAGATGTTACTTACCTCGAACAAGCCGAATCCAATGTCGAGCAAGCTAAACCATGCTCCAAAAATTTCATTCTGCGCGTATCAACTTCCAAACGGCTCGAATAATTCGATTCAATCAATTCAAATTATAGGAATTAATTCCATATGAAAATACTATATTTTCAATAAAAATTCCAAATTGCATTAAAATATCACCCAATGGGTCCCACGTCTCAGAATCCGACAAAAGTTATAAAATATGAACGCCCATTCAACCACGAGTCCAACCATACAAATTTCACCAAATTCCGATATCAACTCGACCCTCAAATCTCCAATTAAAATCCTTGAAGATTTCTACCATTTTCAACCCAATCTTTACCCATTTGAACTCAATAATCTTTCCACAAACCTTATTGGTACGTGTATGTATAAATGATACTCTTACACCCAAGAATCATACTCTTAATCTCCCATATTTTTACCCTAAAAATCGAAATTGAAGAATTGGGGGAAGAAATTCCTACCTTTTTGAAGCCCTAGTAAGATCATTGTGAAATCTTCAAACATTGAATAAGAATTGATGGATAAATGGTTTGGTCTTCACTTTCTTTCTCTAAGATGTTCTCATCTCTCTCTAAACTATTAGATGAAACCTTTCAAAATGACCCCCAATAGTATTTTATAAGAATGGGGTCGGGTTTATAAAACCAGAAAAATGAAGCCCCGAAACACACTCTGCGGTCGCATATGCGATCGCAGAATTGATATGCGGCCCGCATAATGGGTCACAAAAATGCCCTCCGGAATTGGGCATCTTTTGCCCTGGTATGCGGTCACTATGCGGCCCCCAGACCTGTTCTGCGATCGCATAATGCACCGCAAAATAGTTCTGCGATCGCATAATCGACCGCAAATTTGCACCCTTACCTGCCCAACTTCTGCCCATTCTGCGGCCATTATGCGGAACGCAGAGTGATTCTGCTGCTCATTTTCCTTTATTCATCGGCGCATCTTTAATAATTGATCTACATCGGTACCATAAAACCTTAATTTTCTTAGCAAAATAAAATTCTCCGAGGTCGTTACACATAAATTCACATCCGGTCAACCTTTTCAACTTAAGTTCTAAACCTTGGAACTAAGTGTTTCAATTCATTTCAAAACCTCACCGGACCCAAACTAATTACCCCGGCAAGTCATATAAAAACTGTAAAGCACAAATTGAGCAGTAAATGGGGGAACGGGGTTATAGTACTCAAAACGACCGATTGGGTCGTTACACCCATAAACCTTGGTACCTAATTTCTAACATCCAGAATTCCTTACAAGACCCGAATCTCATGTCTACACATTGTATAAGTCTGAACAAGATGTATCGAGTCATAACCATAAACCAAGATGTAATCACATGATATACCATATAACTCGCATACTCACAACAATAACTTCTGACCACAATAGCTTCCCTAAAACAAGCGCGACACCGGTAACAAACCTCATATAAACTAAATCCTTGTTCCAACCCTTCGCATACTGCAAATGGTGAATGAAACATGCAGAAACTCATAACCACTCATCAGATCAACAAGTCATGGAGCCGTCTAGCCTAACCAGAACTATAGCCCCAACTTCTAAGTTAACCTCCAATATTACTCTTCCAAACATACTGTAATCAAATTCGATAGCAATCACTTCAGGCCCAAAGACGTCATCTCATCAAATACAAGATACTCTAGTGACATGCCACACCAATACTACCTAGAGCCACAAACCGTGCAATCTGTGCACCAATACACAACAATTCAAATGCACTCAAAAATGAAAAATGACTCAAATGAGAGAACCGTTCCACAAGCTCAACAAGTACCACCACAACGCAATGCTAAGAACCCATCACACACAGTAGGACCAAAACACACGAATTTATCACAAAGGATCATATCCCATCATAACCCCGTTGCAATACGTGACCCATCCAAACACCGATCCATATGAAATACCTCGAGCCCCAATGCTCAAAATTAACAACCATAAGCAACCTGACATCAAATACGCGAAGTGCATGACCATAACCATGGTGAAGCAAATAACACAATATACCATCGCCCAGAGAGTACATAACCAACGCGCAATCAACCATTCAACACCCCAATAACCAACTCGCTTAAATTCCGCTACAAGGCCCGAGCAGAACCACATCATGTGTGCATATAACCAACAAATCACAACCCCTCGTAGCATAGAATGGTAACACATAGAATATATCAGAACACTAACAAGCTCAACTCTAACCGAATGCCACACTTTTCAATAATAATGATGCTGAGTCAACAAATCTGACAAGGTGTAGAATACACATCCTCATCGGGCATACTAATGGGCCCCCAAATCAACTTCGGCCATCCTCAAATGAATAAATAGCCCTTCAAAAGTCCACAATGATCTAACCATAACACATACCACCATCTAGATAACTTTGGCCACACCTTCACAGTCCGCAGCCCCGACACAATTTGCTTCTAAGAACTCCCAATCTCCAAGTCTATAGAGCACACGAATCACCATAGCTGAGACCAACTCAGCCACTCGAATGACTAACACATCTCTCATACATAAACATACTCATGAGAAATTCTTCTATAATTCTTCCACGCCACATAGCAAAATCTGAACATCATGAGTCTATCAACCAGGCGAGCACCGCAATACCAATGAAGCATCAGTAAGTCAAAACACAGTGCGCATTCTGAAATGTGCACCCTCTCAAGCATTACCAAGTAGTTATAGCATTCATCGAAATATCGAAAACCGTCCATGCTGTTTAAGAATTCATGACCTTCCATTCAAAAATGAATTGTGACCTTGCACATACAAATCTCAATCTCACGTGACGCGCTCATGCCATCATATGATAAGCACGAGAATCTCGTTAACAACTCTGAGTCACAAGAAGAATACATACCCAATCAGTCAGAAACCTTCCACTTTATCCTATCTGTGAGAAAATTATAACACGCAACATACCCCTCATACCTGTAGATAATATCTATCTCAAATTTGTGGCAGAAATCATCGAGAACACTTTGAAGCCTATTTGCACATAACCAAGCCATCAGAACAGAATCTCTCTAACTCAACCAAACCACGCAGGTCACGAAACCCCAAGAGTATTGCCCCAAAACACCTATAGAGACTCACCACATCATAAGTACCCAAAGAACCGATCATATCCATTACCGTGCTGATCCAACCTACTACCAAGTTGTCCTATTTCTCCGAGTTCCTTTCGGATTACCCTCAAGTTGACACTTACCCTTGCTAGAACACCACGATACTTACCCGAAGCTCACCATAAAATATCCTAGCATAAAACTACATCGCCCTAAGTCCCATAAGCCGTTGTATTCCCTCTTAAGCGCCCCAAAAGTACCACAACCGAGCCACCCACTCTGAAGAGACCTTATGTGAATCTAAAGTCGTTTCTTTCACCTTCCTGATACTGAAATATATAATCCATAATGATATAGAAATACCGCAGGTCCCGACACCATCCGATGCAAATCTCAGATTCTAGCCATATATAAGTCCGAAAAATTCTCAATTGCCACATATAAATCCTTAATCCATTAGAACCTTATCGAGTGTCATCCACTCAGCTCAAATCTCAATTACATCGCCCAAACGGGTCGAACGACTTGTGCGCCATTAGCACGATGACACCCAAAGAAGTAATCCACACCTCTAAGCAACCGAGTAAATTCCTACTCCATGCACACTACATCCTTCACGAATAACCACTTAATCATTCCATGATTCTCATATACCCATAAAGTGTAATACATCATGCATCTAGAAATTTCCTTGCTTAAGTTGTCCTCAAAACCAACATCTGCAAGTCATAACCGATCCACAAGTATGCCTTAGACCAAAACCAATACAACACATAACCGTGCAATCAACTCGTCGATAGCAGACTCCCCCACTTGGCTCAAAGCCATAGATCAAAACACTCGATAACTCACAATGACCATACTTTATTACTGCCATAATTCTGCAGTGAGATTCAACTAAATCCTTTATAAGCTCATGTAACACAAACCATACAACACCTCAAATCATCTGCTAAGCTCGCATTCATCCTCGTAACCGTCAATCCAATTTCTTCAAGCGATCCAAACTCAAGTTGCAACATATATAATCCATCAGTAGAAAAGAAAGCCTCCACATAACATCATAAGGATCACACCTCCATAGACCACCCCACAGGAGATAACCCACATGCTTAGCCTCAAATTGGCATTTCACTATGCCCTACCATGGCCACAACCATCATGCAATCACTTAATCTTTCTGAGTCTGATTTTATCAACAAGACATAAGAATCTACTTCGTTCCACAGATGAAATAACACGAAAGAATACCTCAACCCGATCATAACTCGAGACTACATAACACATCAATACAGAAATCAAACATCCACTCACAAGGACATCCAACCTCATTGAGTCACAAATTCCACTCACAAGGACACTACCAGACATATAAGTCCCAAAGCACGTGCTCACACAATCGAAATCCCCGCGCTCAAGCTACATTTATAACCTGGCCTAAAGTCCTCTAGACTGGCCCATCACTAATACACAGAAATCACATCTCGCACCTCTTCCATGAAATCACAAGCCGTCGATGCACAGCTGATATCGAGCGCTCCATACGCATATGAGTGAGTGGACTGAATTCAAAGCGTTATGTTTCAAGCTGAATCAATTTCGCACGACAAGGAAAGAAAGATGGGAAATTATCCTAAATATCCTGTAGCCTCTCGAAGATAGGTATAGACGTCATCATACCGATCCGCAAGACTCTACTAGACACTTGCTCATGACTCGTAGAACCTATGAACCTAGAGCTTTGATACCAGCTTGTCACGACCCAAAACCAATTAGTCGTGATGGTATCTAACCCAACCCGCTAGGTAAGCCAATTAGAAATAATCCAATTCAAATGAGATTTACTGAGAAAATAAGTGATGAAATAACTGAACTTTATACAAAGGATTCCAAGGACTGGTAGTAAAAATCATGAGCTTATAAGATTTAGAGTTTACAAAGCGGGTATGAAATAAATACATTATCTGTTTGAAATATACATGAACAGATTAATAATTCCAAAGCTATCAAGAACAAGAAGCGGTTATGACTTGAATGCAGGTACATCTTCAATGCCATCTCCCACCATACACATCAACATCAACATCCAAATCTGCACGCAAGGTGCATAAATGTAGTATAAGTACAACCGACCCCATATACTCAATAAGTAACAAACCTAATCTTAGGTTGAAAGTAATGACAAGCTGGGACAAAGGTCAGAGTCCAACACCAATAGCCAACAACTGTTCATAACAATATAATAAAAGTGGTACAAGAAATAACTCAGAGATATGATGCTCAGCTAGTTCACAGTTACAGAAAAATAGTCATGCTTTTCAAGTGTAACAGTAAAACCCAAATCCTTCACCAAAATATGAGTAACACAGAAACCTTGATTTTCCCATAAACTTTCAACAACAGATAAAATGATTCAATGTCAGATAGTATGAGGAAAGTATATCTCTATACCTACATGTCAATGTGCATGTGAAGTCATAAATGTCAAAAAACTTTGTAACATGAGGAAATACATCTCTATGCATATATGTCAAGTATGCATGTCAGATGCAATACGTCATAGTGATGAACTCATGTACTCACACTCTCAGAGTACTCAATATCACAGTCTCACACTCCCACTCATCACGCTCAAACACTCAGCACACTCAATCACTCAACACTCTACAATACCTGCTACGGCGTGCAGCCCGATCCCATCATGAATCAATAATAACTATGCTCACTGTGAGTGTGCAGACTCCGGAGGGGCGGATCCTGCCCAAGCACTAATATAACCTATTACAACTTGTATCTTGATCCTATCATTAATCAATAGTGCCTGGTGCGGCATGCAACTCGATCCCATCATGAATCAATAGTGTCTCCTGTGGTGTGCAGCCCGATCCCATCATGAATCAATAATACCTGTTGCGGCGTGCAGCTTAATCCCATCATAAATCAATAGCACTCGCTGCGGCGTGCAGCCCGATCCCATCAATATCACCCACAATTCGGTCATTAGGCCCCAACTTAGTCATTAATCTCTCCAGTCTCCCGGGCTCACAAAAATCATGCCAAATAGCCCAAATAATGATGACAACATGACGTGACAACAAATGATAACAGAGACTGAGATATTATATGTAAATGAATGAATATGACTGAGTATGTAAATGTGATTTAAGCAAATAACTCAACAATAGAAATGGCCTCAGTGGGTCCTAACAAAATAAACATCTAGCCTAAACATGGTTTCTAACATGAATCATAGCTCAATTATTCTAGCACGTAGAAATTTCATGGATAAAAATAAGATTAAGTAGCTACACAGTATCGTAGAATCAACCGAGTTCACACGGTGCACGCCCACAGGCCCATCACCTAGCATGTGCGTCACCTCAACACCGAACACATAACACATATATTTAGGGGTTCATACCCTCAACACCAAGTTTAGAAGTGTTACTTACCTTAAACAGGCCAATTCCAATATCGAGCAATCCAAACAATGCTCCAAAAATGCCATCTCGTGCATACTGACCTTCGAATGGCTCAAAACTAGCCAAAAGCAACTTAAGAACATCAAATAATTCCAAAGGAAACAAACCCAATCGATAAAGGTAGATTATTTAATCAATAGCCCAAAGTCAACCAAAAAGTCAAACCCGGGCCCGCACCTAGGAATCTGATAAAGCTCATAAAATTCGACAACCTATTCAATTACGAGTCCAACCATACTAGTTTCAGTCAAATCCGACTCCGAATCGATGCTCAAAACTCAAAAATTCACTTTATGAAATTTTAGATAAAAACCCCCAATTTCTCTTTTGAAATCATCTATCAATTGCCAAAGAACGAAGATAGATTCATGAAATGTAATAATAAATAAGTAGAACACTTACCCCAATCCATGTGGTAAAAATCTATTTAAAAATCGCCTCAATCCGAGTTCCCAAGCTCCAAATATGCTAAAATGACTGAAACCCCCAAAAACAAAGTACTTATAATCACTGGACAGAAATACCCTACGCGATCGTGGGACATTCTTCGCGATCACGAAGAACAAACTTAGCAGCCTCCAAAAATACCACGTGCAACTGCACTACGTGATCGCGACAAGACCAATGCGAACACGAAGAAGAAAATCTCCAGCCCCCAGCTTCTCAACTCAACTCTACGCGAACGCGGGCTGACCAATGCGAACATGCTCAAGCCTCCAAAGGTATGCGAATGCGGTAGAACAGTCGCGAACGTGAAGAAGGAAAAAGGCCAACTCCCATAATACACTACGTGATCGCGGCCCAATCTTCGCAATCACGAATAAGGCCTGAAACACTAGAAATCAACTGTATGAAATAACATGGAAATTATCCAAAACTCACCCGAGCCCCTCGGGACCCCATCCAAATATGCCAACAAGTCCCATAATAGGACCTACTCCGGGCCTCAAATCACGCATTACAACATCGAAACGACGAATCGCACCTCAAATCAAACATAAAGAACTTTGAATCTTTCAATTTCCAAAACTCGTGCCGAAACATATTAAATCAACCCGGAATGAACTCAAATTTTGCGCACAAGTCCCAAATGACATAAAAAAAGCTATTCCAATTCCCGAAACCACAATCCTAATCAGATATCATCAAAGTCAACTGTCAGTCAAACTTATTAACATTCCAATCTTTCAAATTTCCAACTTACGCCAAATAGTACCGAATCCTTTTAGAAATATCCAAATGCAAATCCGGGCATACGCCTGAGTCCAAAATCACCATCCGGACCTAAGGGAACCATCAAAATTCTGATCCGGGGTCAAATACACAAAAGTTAAACTTGGTTAACTTTTTCAACTTAAAGCTTCTTAGTTGAGAATCATTCTTCCAAATCAATTCTGAATAACCTAAAAACCAAAACCGACGATTTACACAAGTCATAATACATTATACGATACTTCTCAAGACTTTAAATAGCTAAACGAAATGCAAATACTCAAAACGATCGACTGGGTCGTTACAGTAAAGGAGGAAAATCATATAAAAGAAAGTCAGCTTTCGTAGAGCGACAACCAGTTTAATTTTCTCCCATAATCCCATCACGGTCCTCTTATCTCATACTGAACCACTTCATGTAAATGATTATTTCTTGCTTCAACCTAGTCGTGAAGTCAATCAATCTCAGCCTCACAACACTGGATCTATCTCTGTCATAAAACCATCACAACCCCTCCTATCTCATATTGGTCCATTTCACATAAAGGAGAATTCCTTGCCTCAACCTAGTCTTGAAGTCAGTCGATCCCAGTCTCGTAGCACTACATCAACCTCAATCTAATCAGTTCCAACCCATAAATCAAGAAACTGAATCGCTAATATCTTCACCGGTTAATATATATAACGACCCAGAGGTCGTTTTGGGTACTAGCTTCATTTGTTATTATTTGAGACCTTCCATAGCGCTATTGATGACTTATGACTTGCTTGTGTGGTCCATATTTTTTGAAAAGTCTAAATTGAATTTTTAAAGATAACTTGATTTTGAACTTGAAAATGGTTAGAGTTGACCACGTTCAATATTTTTGGTAAATGACATCGTATTGATATTTTGATGATTCCGGTAGGTTCGCATGATTATTTTGGACTTGTACGCATATTTGATTAGGGTCCCAGGTGACCCGAGGTCATTTTGATGTTTGACGTGAAAGTTAGAAATTAAAAGTATGAACTTTGAATCTCTTTGAGTTTTGGTGTTTGATTCTTGATTTTAGATGTTCTTTTGATGATTTGAACTTACGATCAAGTTCGTATGAATTTCGAATAAGTTCCGAATTGATTTGCTAGGATTAGGATTTCCTGTTGTTGCAGACCTCGCATTTGTGAAAGTCTCTTCGCAAATGCGAGTGTTGCTGGGTAGGGGCTGGGCAACTTCTCATTTGCAAGGGGCTGGTTCTTCGCAAATGCAAAGGTTTTATTGCATTTGCGATATTAGAGGGGCTTAGGGACTATTCGAATTTGCGACCAGTTGTTCGCTTTTGCGAACATAGTTCGCAATTGCAATATCTGCAGTGGGTAAATTGTTGGGATTTCGGAACTTAGCTAGTTTTATTCCATCTTTGAGACACTCCATATAGAGGAGATTTTGGAGAGCAATTTCTTCCCAACTTTATAGGTTAGTGACTTTAACTTATTTTTGTTCAATTTCTATTATTGTTTCATGGATTTTCACTGTTAAATCTAAGATTTCATATAGTAGAATTAGGGATTTTGGGTAGAAATATAGGATTTTGTAAATTTGAGATTTAGACTTCAAATTGTGATCAGATCTCTAAACAAATCACATATTTAGACTCGAGGGTGAATAGGTAATCGGGATTTGATCTTAATATTAGATTTCGACCATGTAGGCCTGGGTTGACTTTTTCAAATACATTAAAGATCGAACCTTTTTTTATATTAGTATACTTTTAAAGCTTGTTTTGACTTATTTAAGTAATATTTGACAAGATTTGGGTGATTTGGAAGCTTTTTCTAAGGGGAAAGTCGTGTTAGAATGTTGAATTTAACGACCCGATCGATCGTTTTAAGTATTTTAGGTATGTTTCCTCTATTTTATGCTATAAATATTTATGTTCATGTGACTTGTTGTGATAGTAGGTTTGATTTCAGGGGAGTTTTGGATTGAATTGGGACACTTAGTTCCTTGGGTGGAGGCTTAATTTGTGAGGGTTGACCACAATTTAAATTTTATGTAGACGACCTCTGAATGGTATTTTTATGGTACCAATAGTTTCATATGGTGATCAGGCATATGTTCGGATTTGGATTTGGAGTTTCCTAGGTTGATTTGGTTCTATTTGGCAAAAGTTGAAAAGTTGAAGGTTTGGAAGTTTGATAGGTTTGACCGAGAGTTGACTTTGATGATAACATGTTCGGATTGTGGTTTAGGGAGTTGGTAATAGGTCCGTTGTGTCATTTGGGACGTGAATGTATATTTGAGGTTATTCCGAGTTGTTTAGGCATGTTCGACGTAAGTTTTGAATTTGGAAATTTTGATTAGTTCCTTAGGCTTTAATTGATGTGCGATTCATGGTTATGATATTATTTTCTATAATTTGAGGCTAATCATAGATCCATGTTATGTTTTGAGATTGGGTGGTGTAATTGGACGAGGTCCAGAGGGCCTCGGGTGTGTTTCAGATGGGTTTCAGACCATTTTCTTTTGTTTTGGAGCTGCTGTATTCTGGTGTTCTAGTGTTGTACGCGATCGCGGAGAGGATTTTTGTGGTAGGTGATATTTGCTCTTCGCATTTGCAGTGGGCTGGTCGCGTTCGCGGAGCATGTGTGGCAGTGGCCTTCACGTTTGCTACCTGGGCATCGCATTCGCGTAGAGGAAGGCTAGCTGTTGGGTTGGCATGCATTTAGTCTTTGCGTTCGCATGCATGCTACCACATTCGCGTGGATGGCCTCACGTTTGTAGATAAGGGGCGGCAATTGGGCATGGTATTGGTCTTCATGATCGCGACGTAGGTCCCGCGATTGCAATGTCTATACCTAGACAGAATCACTTAAGTTCTCTATTTCGAGGATTTTGGTTATTTTATCATATTTTGATCTTTAGAGCTCAGATTTAGGTGATTTTGGAGAGGACTTTCACATTTGAATTAGGGTAAATATTTTTGAATTTGATTTGTTTATTATTCATGATTCTAATTTTGATTTTAGCGATTGATTGGCGAATCTAAGTTAAGAAATTGGGGATTTTGGTAAAAGATTATCTAAAGTAAAAATTAATTATTCATGGGTCGATTTGAGGCCGAATTTGGATGAAATACATATATTTGGACTCGTATTGGAATGGGTGTTCGAAACTTATGAGTTTTGTCGGATTCCGGGATGCGGGCATAAGGTTGACTTTTTGGCTTGACTTTGCATATTTTTATCAACATCAAAGCTTTATTATTTGGGGTTATTTTCTATGGCTTCTATTGATGTTATTAAGTTATTTTGGCTAGATTCGATTCGTCCATAAGTTGATTCACGTGGAAAGGGCTTTTTAGAGTATTGATTTAGCTTGCTTGAGGTTTATATCTTACCTAAACTTGGTTGTGGCACTAGTTGCCAGAGTGATTGGTGATAGCTACGTGCTATAGGTGGCGCACATGTGAGGGGGTGGAGACCATGTGCGTGCACCAGGGTATTATCCATGCCCGGGATAGTGATTAGGCTATTATATGCCTTGAATTGATTTCTAAGCTTCAGGTTATCATGTTTCTTATGTTGTAGTCTTATTGTGAGCTAGTTGACTAATGTGAGAGATTATTTGTTGGTTGATCTCCAGTTCTAACATTTTAGTTTCTATTCTTGTGGCGTAATCGCCTGACTAGACATGTGGTAGCACACTTCGCACATGCCTACACTTTAGCATTTCACTTATGTCTGTCCATGAGTAGGTAAATTGATATCCATTTTTCATGTACATGCATTCTTGTATATGCTTTCTGTGTGATATGGACTAGGTTGATGGCACGTGAGTTATCCATGTGGATCTAAGTTATGATCACATATATTCTCTATATGCTAGATCAGGAATGTATACATGCCTTGTTTTGTATATCTTCTCTATATACCGGGTTAATTAGCTGAAACAGAGCATGTTACGTTATTGTGTGTATTGATGAGGTTTTATCTGTGATTTATGAATTGATGATGTTATTGTTGTATACTTGTGAGATTCATGAATTGTCCAGGTTATGAGCGAGTAGCATTAATAATTCTTGCCTCTATTACCTCGTCGAGGTTAGTTATGATACTTGCTGAGTACTTGGGGTCAGTTGTACTCATACTACACTCTGCACTTAATTGTGCAGATTTAGGTGTTAGACCAAGACATGAGTAGTTGTGTTTTGACTTGCTGAGAATTTGCAAAGAGACGAGGTAGAGCTTCATTTCATCGCAGTACTTGGCGACTCTTTCCATTTTAGTACTGTTGTTTTTCATTCAGACAATATTGTTATTTGGTATTCCAGACTTGTATTTTTATTTTAGAGCTCATGACTCTTTATTTACCAGTTATGGGGGATTTGTTATATATCGACATAGTTATTTTATGTTATTGAATTTATACTTGTATTATTCGGGTTATTTCTATTATGTTGTTACACTCTTATTATATCTGGCTTGCCTAGCAAGGGAGTTAGGCGTCATCATGATCGATTGGTGGTTTTGGGTCATGACAAGTTGGTATCAGAGCCCTAGGTTCATAGGTTCTACGGGTCATGAGCAAGTTTAGTACAGTCTTGCGGATCGGTACGGATACATCTGTACTTATCTTTGAGAGGCTACCGAACTATTAGAAAAATTTTGGTTTCTTGTATTCTTGTCGTGCAGATTTGTTATTTACTAAATTTGAACCTTTATTCTTCTATTCTCTCACAAATGGTGAGGACTAAGGTTGTCCAACGGGACGGGCCATCCCGTCCCGTCCCGGTCCCGGTCCCGTCCCACGTCCCGTCCCGTCCTGGCCCACTTAATTCTAAACGGGATGGTCCCATATTAAACGGGACACGGGATGGGACGGGATGGCCATTTCGTCCCGTTTATCCCATCCCGTTTCGTCCCGTCCCGTCCCGTCCCGCCTGTCCCGCATCCTTTTTTTTTTATTTGAATTATAGCAGTTGGGCAACGACTTCAATTTCAAAAATAGCCGTTCCCAACGGCCAAAAACGACCATATTTGGACCCCACCCCCCAAAATACCCCTACCCCCACACCCTCCCCCAAACTTTTAATATAACCCCCAAGTTTATTAAATTATACTTTGGCCTAATTTTCTACTATAAATACCCCCATCCTTCTTCATTTTTTCCCACAAAAATCAATCATTCTCTCTCAAATCTCTTACATTCTATCTATATTATTCTCTCATTTTTCTCACAATCAAGTGATAAGTTTCAAGTATTTGGGCAAATTTTTGAAGCAACTTTCAAGCTTCAAATTAATTAGTCAAGTATTTGGAGAAATAGTTTGGGCAATTTTTTTAAGTTTCAATATTTAATCACGGTGCACTCGTCCATTTCCTAATTTTAATATATAATTTTTGTGAATCATTTTAGTGCTTAATTTTTGTGTTTACTTTACGTGTTCTATTTTCGTATTTCATTTGTGTGTTTAATTTTTGTATTAACTTTTTAAATTTAATTTTATATTTAAATTATGGCACCTAAAAATGTATTTGGCGTATTTAAAAAAACTAGTAAAAAAGTAGTAAAGGTGAAAGTAGTAGTAGTCCTAATCCTAGTGGCCCAACGAATAACTTTTGGCATGGTGGAGGGAGCGTGGCAAGGCTTTTCCAACACTTTCAATAATGGCCCGAGATATCCTGGCTATTCAAGCATCATTAGTAGCATTGGAGAGTGCTTTTAGCGCGACAAGATTTCTAATCAGAGATCATAGACATTCATTAGCGGAGGACAACCTAGAGATTTCAGTATTATTCAGAGATTGGATTAATTCAGAAAGAAGAAATCTTGGTTTTGAAAAATTAACCACTAGGGAAGAAGAAACATACGATGAGATACTTAGCACTAGGAGCAATAGCGGCATGGAACTCATGGAACATCAATCAACATTGCCAATTCCAGAACAATGTTCGAGAGAAATTATAGATAAGTTACAACAAAGTTATATAAGAGCTTACAAATATTAGTATGATAATTTGTAATTGGCTACTAAGAGGCCTAGTTCAAACAGAACCCTTCCTAGAAGGTGGCTGTGAAGATTTGGTGCTCTTCAAAAGAATTATATTTGTATGTGAGACTTGAAAGTTCTATTAATAAAATAAAAGGCTCTAAGCGTTGAATTGTATTAATGAATTGTCTTACACTCTTACTTAGTTACTTAATGGCTTAAAATTATTTTAAATAAATTATAACTCTATTATAAATTTATAATTACTAGAATATTTCATTACAAGTCTTTTGTTTTAATATTTTATAATTCTTTACTTAGTTTCCTAATTTTTGTTTAATTTTTAAGTTTATTAAATAAGTCAAAAACTAACAGTTGCAAACTTTAAAAACTTAGTCATTGTCAAGAAACTAGTCGTTGCCAAACTTAATACTTAAATAATTAATTTATTTTAAAAAGGCCCACTTAGGGCCCCCGAACCATCTTTTTAAAACGACACTTAAGGCCCGTGAACCCGTCTCGTCCCGTCCTATTCCATTTGTTAGCGGGACGGGATGGGACTACCATTTCATCCCGTTTGTCCCGTCCCGTTTCATCCCGTCCCACCAGCGTCCCGGCTAAATGTCGTCCCGTCCCGTCTCGATTATTTTCTCCCTTCCTGTCCCGTTGGATAGCCATAGTGAGGACACGTTCATCAAAATCATATAGATGGCAACATTGTCTCCAGATCGGGCTGCAAGATGCCGGGGCCGAGGTAGAGACCAAAGTGGGGTTCGCGCTATAGCTGGAGCAGCACCTCTGGAGCCGCCAGTTGCTCCAGTAGAGGAGCAGTTTCTGGATAATTTGAGCCGGTAGAACCACCTCAGACACCGGCGGTACCTGTTGCTATGCCTAGTCTTTAGGAGACCTTGACCCAGATTTTGAGTGTGTATATGAGCTTGGCTCAGGCGGGCATGATACCAGTTGCACCAACTACATCACAGGTTGGGGGACGAGCACAGACTCCCGTCGCCCGTACACTGGAGCAGCTAGATTAGGGTTATCAGACGCCAGGGTTTTTTCTAGCTCAGCCAGTTGTTGCTGCTTGGACCGAGATTGGATCATCTTTGAGTGATGAGGAGCAGAAATGGTTGGAGAGATTTGAGAGACGTCGTCCTCCCCAGTTCAGCAGAGGAGAGTCAGAAGATGCTAAGGGTTTTCTTGATTAGTGTAACCGGATTCTTCGCATAGCGGGCATTATGGACTCCAATGGAGTCGACTTCACTACTTTTCAGCTTATAGGGCCAGCTTACAAGTGGTGACAGACCTATGAGTTAGGCATGCTAGTTGGCACAACACCATTTACGTGGCATCAGTTCTCAGTTCTCTTCTTAGAGAAGTTTATCCTACAGACTCGTAGAGAAGAGTTGTGTTGGGAGTTTGAGCATCTACAACAGGAGGGCATGATTGTGACCCAGTACAAGATGAGGTTCACGGAGTTGGCACGTCATGAGGTATTTTTGGTCCATACTAAGAGGGAGAGGATTAAGAGGTTCATTGATGGCCTCAACTATGGTCTACAATATGGTATGGCTCGAGAGTCTGATATGGATGCTTGGTTTGACCACGTGGTTGAGATTGCTAGACGCTTGGAGCATGTTCATAGGCTTGAGAGAGAGGAGCGGGAGGTAAAGGGGCCCTGTGGTCCAGGTTGTTTTGGCGGTGCCTTATCTCGAGGAAGGTAGACAATAGAGGTCGTCCTTTTAGGCCTGCTTAGGCGGCTCGTCATATCCCTCATGGTTCATCAGTTAACCACAACTCATACAGTGCCTGTCCAGTTCAGTCATCATTGAGTGCACTACCGGCATAGAGTTCTTATCGTGCTTTATCTACTCAGGGTTCCTTAGGTAGTTATTCGGGTTATCAGGGTTAGTCGCAGGGCCAGCAATCTCGTTAGAGAGAGGTCATTTCGAGTATGGAGACTTGAGTCATCTCAAGAGGTATTGCACCAGATTTCTGAGTAGTGCACCATAATAGAGTACACAACCTATGGTTCCAGCACCAGTGACTACACCACCCGCAAAGCCAGCTAGGGGTTGGGTTTAGTAGGTTTGAGGTCGCCCTAGAGGGGGAGGTCAGTCAGGAGGTGTACATGCCCCATTGCTATGCATTTCCCGCCAAGTCAGAGGCATGTGCTTCCAATGCCGTGATCACCGGTATTGTTTCAGTGTGCCACAAAGATGGTTCAATGTTATTTGAACCTTGTTCCAACTCTTATGTATTATCCTATTTTGCTTGTTATTTGGATATGCCTCGTGCTTTAGATATGTCTGTTCATGTATCTACACCGGTGGGTGATTTTATTGTGGTGGAAAATGTATATCGGTCGTGTATGGTTACCATTGGGGGATATGAGACTAGAGTCGATCTTTTGTTGCTCAGTGTGGTTGATTTTGAGATGATTTTGGGTATGGATTGACTATCTCTGTACCATGCTATTTTTGATTGTCATGTTAAGACCGTAACATTGGCGATGCCAGGTTTTCCTAGGTTGGAGTGGAGAGGTTCGCTTGGTCATACTCCCAATAGAGTGATTTCATATTTAAAGGCTTAACGGATGGTTGAGAAGGGGTATTTGGCATATTTGTCCTTCGTGAGAGATGTTAGTGCCGATACTCCTAATATTGAGTCAGTTCCAGTAGTAAGGGAGTTCTCAGATGTGTTTCCTAAAGACCTGCCCGGCATGCCACCCGACAGGGATATTTATTTTGGTATTGATTTTGTGCCGGGCACTTAGCCTATCTCTATTCCACTATATCGTATGGCAGCAGTGGAGTTGAAGGAATTGAAGGAACAACTACAGAAATTGCTTGGCAAGGGTTTTATTAAGCCTAATGTGTCACCTTGGAATGCAACGGTGCTATTTGGGAAGAAAAATAATGGTTCTATGAGGATGTGCATTGACTATAGGAAGTTGAACAAGGTTACTATGAATAACAAGTACCCACTACCACGTATTAATGATTTGTTTGATCAACTTCAGGGTGCTAGGGTATTCTCAAAGATCGACTTGATATCGGGCTACCATCAGTTAAAGATCAGGGCTTCAGATATTTAGAAGACGACCTTCAGGACCCGTTTTACCCTCTATGAGTTCTTGGTGAAGTATTTTGGGCTGACCAATGCCCCCAACAACTTTCATACACTTGATGAACAACGTATTTCAGCAATATATGGTTTCCTTCATCATAGTTTGCATTAATGATATATTGGTGTATTCTTGCAGTCAGGAAGAGCATGAGCAACACTGGAGGATCATGCTCAGACTTTGAGGGAGAAGAAGTTATATTTTAAATTCTCTAAGTGAGAGTTCTCGTTAGACTCGGTGGTATTTTTGGGTCACGTGGTGTCCAGTGAGGGGATTAAGGTGGAGCTGAAGAAGACTAAAGCAGTTCAGAGTTGGCCCAAACCGTCTACTACTATAGAGATCTGGAGTTTCCCAGATTGATGAAGAAGGGTGCCCCATTCTGGTGGTATGATGAGTGTGAGGAGAGCTTTCAGAAGATCAAGACTGCCTTGACTACAACTTCAGTTTTGCCTTTGGGATCGGTTCTTATACAGTCTATTATGATGCCTCATGGGTTAGCATTGGGTGTGTGTTGATGCTGGATGGTAGAGTGATTGCTTATGATTCGCGTCAATTGAAGCCCCACTAGAAACTGACCAGTGCACGATTTGGAGTTAGTATCCATTGTTCACGCGCTCAAGATTTGGAGGCATTACTTTTACGGCGTGTCTTGTGAGGTGTTCACGGATCACAGGAATCTCTAGCATCTATTCAGGCGGAAGGATTTGAACTTTAGGCGATGAAGGTGGTTAGGGCTATTGAAAGACAATGATATCCCCATTATTTATCATCCGGGGAAGTCCAATATGGTGGCCGATGCTTTGAGCAGGAAGGTGGAGAGCATGGGTAGTCTTGCTTTTATTCTAGTTGGGGAGAGACTGTTAGCTTTGGATGTCTAGGCTATAGGCAACAGGTTCGTGAGGTTGGATATTTAGGAGCCTAGCAGGGTTCTTGCTTATGTTGTATCTCGGTTGTCCTTGTTTGAGCGCATCAAGGCACATCAGTATGATGATTCCTACTTGCTTGTCCTTAGGGACACGGTGCAACATGGTAATGCTAAGGAGATTACTATTGGAGATGATGAGGTATTGAGGTTTCAAGTCCGGATTTGTGTGCCTAATGTGGATGGGTTGTGAGAGCTTATTCTTGAAGAGGCCTATAGTTTGCAGTATTCCATTCATCTGGGTGCCGCAAAGATGTACCATTATTTGAGGCAGCGTTATTGGTGGCGAAGAATGAAGAAGGATACTATTGAGCATGTTGCTTGGTGCTTGAACTGTCAGCAGGTGAAGTACGAGCATCAAAGACGGGTTTGTTTGCTTCAGAGGCAAGATATTCCTTTGTGGAAGTGGGAGCGTATCACTATGGATTTTGTAGTCGGGCTTCCACAGACTTTGAGGAAATTCGATGTAGTGTTGGTCATTGTGGACAGACTAAACAAGTCTGTACACTTCATTCCAGTCATGACTACCTACTCTTTAGAGCACCTAGCTTGAATTTATACTTAGGAAATTATTTGCCTTCATGGTGTGCCCATGTCTAATATCTTGGATCGAGGCACTTAGGTCACATCACATTTTTGGAGAGCAGTGCAACATGAGTTGGGAACATAGGTCGAGCTGAGTACGACAATTCATCCCCAGTTGAACGGACGGTTCGAGCGTACTATTCAGATCTTAGAGGACATGTTGTGAGCATGTGTCATTGATTTCGGGGGTCAGTGGGACCAGTTTTTGCCGCTAGCAGAGTTCACCCATAACAAAACCTATTTGTCGAGTATCGAGATGGCTCCGTATAAGGCCTTATATGGGAGGCAATATCGCTCTCTGGTTGATTGGTTTGAGCCTAGAGAGGTTAGGTTGTTGAGCAATGATTTGCTCCGTTATGCTTTAGAGAAGGTGAAGTTGATTAAGGAGAGGCTTCGTACAACTCAGTCGAGACAGAAGAGTTACGTAAACAGGAAGGCTCGTGTCACGACCCCAATATCCCACCTTAGGATGTCGTGATGGCACCTAGTCTCTAAGACTAGGTTAGCCTAACATTCATCGATAGCTTAACAAAATTAACAACTAAGACAATAAGATAATCCGATAAAATTCATAATAACTCCAAAATAGAACATCTGCAACAAAATTCCCAAAACCTATGGAACTGAGTTATAAGATCTACAGAAATAATCTAAAAACCTCTAATGTAACACTGTTTGAGTAGAAGATAAATAGTAGTAAAGTAATTACTGAAGGTGACTCCGAGGCATGCGAGCGCCAAGCAGGTATTCCTTGAAGTCTCCGAAATGTATCGTCAAATCACTAATGCCTAGCCTGAGCTGAAGTACCTGGATCTGCACAAAAATGTGCAGAAGCGTAGTATGAGTACACCACAACGGTAGCCAGTAAGTATCAAGCTTAGCCTCGGTAGAGTAGTGACGAGGTCAGGCCAAGACACCTATAAGGATAAGAGAAGCTGAACAAGGTATAACATAAAAAAAAATAGTGGAAGATGGGGAAACAAATGACTATAAAGCAGGTTTATAATGTAAGCTAACATAGAATTTAAACCAAAAACGGCAACAAGGAGTGAACACATGATAAGGATTGCAAGTAATCAATATGGATAAATAACAAGTAAGGAAAATAAAGAGATAATAAAATTGTTCAACCATTAAGCCTCTTTAACATAGAATGAACAACAAGAATCACAATCAAGGTACCGCCTCGTATCCACATTTAACAATTCAAAATCACAACCTTTCCTTAAACTGCCACGTGAGCCTTACATTAAGATATTTTTGAAAATATTTTTTTTCGAAATACCTACACACGCTTTAACCCCCTTATGTCGCCGCGTGGCTTCAAGCAATTCCCTTACTAGCAACACGCACATAAATCCCACCTTATGCCGCCGTATGTACATTAACCCCTATCCTTATACCGCTGCATGCGCATTAATATCAAAACACAATAACAACACGCACCACAGGTGCCCATATGCCACAACTTGCCAAAATCAACAATACTGAAGTTACCACAACATATAGCCCACGGCTCAACCACAATATGAACGAGAATTTCAATAATAACACAATGAGTGAGGATTATTTAATAAGGGCACATATCTCAATAATCAAAAACTTCAAACAGGAATAACCCGACAATAAAGGAGATAATATAACAATAAGAGAGACAATAAAGGCAATTAAGGCATATAAGAGCATGTTTGAAAGTAAGGGATTGAGCATATGATAACAACATCAAGTAAAGCATGTAAGAGTAATTTACAATTCAAATCTAACATGATATTTAAATTTCAAATTTAATGCATAAAATAGTCTAAGAGTCTAAACCGGTCAAAATACGACGTTTAAGCCTGCGTACACACTCGTCACCTCGTGTGCACGTCTTTCACATAATTCAAATAACATAAATTAACCCAAGTCCTAAGGGGTGGTTTTTCCATACAAAGATAGGCAAGATACTTTCCTCAAACAAGCTAAATCAACCCACTAGTAAGCCTTTCCTATGAAAATCCAACTCCGGACAACTCGAATCTAGCCAAGAGCGAGACTGACCTACCCAAGAGAGAGAACGCAAGAGTGACTCCCCTATCACTTAAAGGCCTGCAAGAAGGAGGAAGGCCCTCTTTTCGCCAATGGATCACTTAGTCAGAATAAGCGGGCTTTGGTTGATGCGGAAAATAACTTAATAACATAAATATAAACCATAAGAAACGATTCTGGATAATTAAGTTTCAAGCTTTAAAGAAAATCAAAAAGTCCACTCAAGAAGTCAACACTCGATTCGCACCTCGGAACCCGACCAAAATTATAAAATCCGAACACCCATTCTAATACAAGTCCAACCATATAAAAATTATCCAATTCCGACCTCAAATCGACCTTCAAATCTCCATTTTTTGTTTTATGAAAAGTTTCTACAAAATCCCTCATTTCTTCACTTTAATTCACTAATTAAATACTAAGAACTAAGATGGAATCATGAAATAATAATAAATCAGAGTCAAAAACACTTAGCCCGATAAATCTTGAAAAACCCATCAAACATCGCCCAAAACCGAGGTCTACAACTCAAAATATGGTAAAATGAACCAAACCCTCGAACTAGAGTACTATATAATCTGCCCAGTTATTACTCTTCGCGATCGCGAAGAGCAAATTCCACAACCTCACTAAACCTCTTACGTGAAAGCAAGATTAAAGATGCGAACGCGATGACCAGACATCCCCAGGCTTCGCGATCGCGGACCAGTCCTCGCGAACGCACTGAACAAAGCGTGCCACCACACAGCCTCACCTTCCTTCTACGCGAACACGGTCCTCCACTCGCGTTCGCAATGCAAAAACACCTTAACCCTCGTGAACGCGAAGAGAAAAATTCCTACCTGCCAACAAATACTCTACGGGATCGCGACCCATTCTTGGTGATCACGAAGAAGGAAATAAGAAGCACAGAAACTAGCAGTTCCAACACATGAAGGAATGGTCCGAACTCCATCTGAAACACACTCGGGGCCCCCGGGTCTCGGTCCGAACATACCATCAAGTTCCAAAACACAACACGAAGCTACTCACTAGGCCTTAAATCACACCTAAGAATATCAAAACTATGAATCGCACCCCAATTCAAGCCTAATGAATTAATGAACATTCAACTTCTAAAACTAATGCCGAAACATATTTTGCATGCAAGTCCCAAATGACACAACAGACCTATACCAACTCCCGAAATTAAAATCTAGACCCGATATCAATAAATTCAACCCTCAGCAAATCTATCAACCATCCAAATCTTCAACTTTCCAACTTTTACCAAAAAGCACCAAATCAACCTACGGACATCCAAATCAACATCCGTACATATGCCTAAGTCCAAAATCACCATACGAAGATATCAGAACCATCAAAACTCGATTTCGGAGTCGTCTACACAAAAGTTAAACTCCGGTCAACTCTTCTAACTTAAGCTTTTAACCATGGGACTAAATGTCCCAATTCACTCCGAAACTCACCTGAAATAAAACCATCTATCCCGAAAAGTCATGTAACCACAATTGATCATAGAGGAGGCAATAAATAGGGGAACTAGGCTAAAATACTCAAAATGACCGACTGGGTCATTACATTCTTCCCCTCTTAAATTAAATGTTCATCCTCGAACGAGTATAGAGACATACTTGATGTGTTGAAAAGGTGAGGATAACGTCTACGCATATCATGCTCGGTCTCCCAAGTCGCCTCCTCGACTGATTGACCCTCCATTGAACCTTCACTGAAGCAATGTTCTTTGACCTCAACTTTTGGACCTGCCTGTCCAACATGACCACCGGCTCGTCAACATAAGTCAAATCTTTGTCCAGTTGGACTGAGATAAAATCTAACACATGGGACGGATCACCATAATTCTTCCGGGACATGGAAACATGGAACACCGGGTGAACTTCCGATAAGATGGATGGCAATGTAAGCTTGTAGGTCACCTCCCCCACTGTCTCATGGATCTCAAAAGGACCAATATACCTAGGGCTCAACTTGCCCTTCTTCCCGAATCTCATCACACCGTTCATCGGTGAAACCCACTGTAAAACTCTCTCCCCCACCATAAATGCAACATCACGAACCTTCTGATCAGTATAACTCTTATGTCTAGATTGTGCTATACGAAGCTGGTCCTGAATCAACTTGACCTTCTCCAAGGCGTCCCAAACCAGATCAGTGCCCAACAGCCTAGCCTCTCCCGGATCAATCCAACCAATTGGAGAACGGCACTGTCTCCCATATAAAGCCTCATAAGTAGCCATCTAAATACTCGATAGGTAGTTGTTGTTGTAGGAAAACTTTGCAAGCCACAAGAACTGATCCCATAAACCTTCAAAATCCATAACACAGGCAATCCATCCACATCGGGCACATATAACTGGCCCTGCACCCTCAACACCCCGTCATCTCCGATAGAAACCTCCTTGGCATCGCCTTGATGTGTCGTGTTCTTAAGGAAAAGTAAACAGGGGTCGTTACACTGACGCTCTCTAATCCGCTCATACAAAGAATACCGAGAAACCACGCAAGTAAGAACTCGACTGGTCTCCAAAATATCCAATCTCACAAACTGATTGGCCAAAGTCTGAACATCCAATGCTAATGGTCTCTTACCAACTAGAATATATGCAAGGCTATCCATACTCTTCGCCTTCCTACTCAAGGCATGGACCAACTTATTCGCTTTCCTTGGATGATATAGAATAGTGATATCATAGTTTTTCAACAGCTCTAACCACCTCCGTTGCCTCAAGTTCAGGTCTTTTTGCTTAAACAAGTGCTATAGACTCTGATGATATGTGACTACCTTGCACGACACGCCGTAGAGATAATGCCTCAAAGTCATCAGTGCGTGAACTATAGTTGCCAACTCTAGATCATGAACGGGGTAGTTCTTCTCATGGAGCTTCAACTGGCGCGAAGCATAAGCAAACACCATACCCTCCTGCATCAAGATACACCCAATACCAATTCACAATGCATCATAATAAACTGTATATGAACCCGATGCTGAGGGAAAAAGTAGAATTGGAGTTGTGGTCAAGCCAGTCTTAAGCTTCTGAAAGCTCTCCTCACACTCAATAGACTACCTGAATGGAGCACCCTTCTGGTTCAATCTGGTCAAAGGTACATCAATAGACGAGAAACCCTATACCAAACGGCGATAATATCCAACCAAACCAAGGAAACTCCGAATCTCAATAGCTGAATACGGTCTAGACAAACTCTGATCTGCCTCAATCTTTTTTGGATCTACCTTGAACCCTTCACTCGACACCACATGAACCAAAACACCACCGAATCAAGCCAAAATTCACACATTGAGAACTTTGCATACAAATTCTTCTCCCTCAAGGCCTGGAGCACGATTCTCAAATGCTGCTCATGATCTTCCTGGCTGGGGGAATACACCAAGATGTCGTCAATGAATATGATGACAAAAGAGTCGAGATATGACTGAAATACACTGTTCATCAGGTGCATAAATGTTGTTGGGCATTGGTCAGCCCAAATAACATTACTAGGAAATCATAGTGACCATACCAAGTTCTGAAGGTAGTCCTCGGAATATACGAATCCCGAATCTTCAGATGATGATAACCTGACCTCAAATCAATCTTCGAGAAGTCTCTAGCACCCTGAAGCTAGTCAAATAAGTCATCAATGCGTGGTAATGAGTACTTGTTCTTGACTGTGACTTTTTTCAGATGCCTATATAAATGCTCACAAGCATAGAGCCATCCTTCTTCTTCACGAATAAAACTAGAGCACCCCAAGGCGAGACACTCGGCCAGGCGAAACCCTTATCAAGCAACTCCTTAAGCTGTTTTTTCAATTCCTTCTACTCTACATGTGTCGTACGATATGGTGGAATAGAAATGGGATGAGTTCTCGGCACCAAGTCAATACCAAAATCAATATCTTTATAGGGCGGCATGCTCTATAGGTTTGCTAGAAATACATCTAGGTAATCTCTCACTACCAGAACTGACTCAACGGTAAGAGTATCGGCACTGACATCTCCCACAGAGGCTAAGTACGCATCACACCCCTTCTCACCATCTGATGTGCCTTAAGAAAGGATATAACTATGCTAGGAATGTAATCCAATGAACCCCTCCACTCCAACCACGGAAAACCTGGCATAGCCAGTGTCATAATCTTGGCGTGACAATCCAGAATAGCATGGTAGGGAGAAAACTAGTCCATTCCCAAGATCACATCAAAGTCTACCATATTGAGTAATAATAGATTAATTATGGTCACAAACCACCAATAACAACTAAATATAACCGATAAACACAGTCTACAATAATAGAATCTCCTACTGGTATGGACACATATACATGAGAACTCAAAGAATCATAAGGTACATCAAAATACGGATCAAAGTAAGATGTCACATATGAGTAAGCGGAGCCAAGATCAAATAAAACTGAGGCATCCCTGTGACAGACCGGAACAATACTTGTGATGACTACATCTGAAGCGGTAGCCTATGTACTACCCGGAAAAGCATAGAAACGAGCCTGGCCTTCCCCTCTAAGGCGACCTCTACCTGCCTAACCTCCACCTCTAGCTGGCGGTACACGTGGGGCGGAAATTGGAGCAGAAACCATGGCCTGTGAATCCTGTGGACCCTGTGGAATCTGTAGAGCCTATGTAGTTTGTGGAGGTGCACCCCTCCTAAGTCTGGGACAGTCCATCACCATATGTATAGTATCTCCACCCAAAACAAGCTCTCGGTGGGCGTGGATACTAAAACTGACCTTGGCCTGATCAGCTAGACTGGCCGCTGAAAGCACCCCGTGTAGGAGGTGCACTAGAAAGTGGTTGTGCATAGTGGGCAAATTGAGGCCTAGAAATAGCCGGAGCACTGCTAGTATCTGGAAGTGCTGAATGAACTGCCTGAATCACATACCCCCTACCATAACGGGCTGTAAGTGCAGCGTGGCCACCACTAAATCCTCTAGTACCTCGAGGCCTTTTGGCCTCCCTATCCTCTCTCTCTCTCGGCCCTGCTTACCCTCCAACCTCTGTGCGATCTCTACCACCTGCTGATACAGAGTGTCTTTCTCTAACTCCCAAGCCATGCTGAATCTAATACCATAGTTAAGCCCCTTGATAAATTTGTAGACTCACTCTCTGACTGTAAAAACCAAGTAGGTGCATGTTGGGACAACTCACTGAATCTGATAGCACACTCTGACACTATCATAGTCCCCTGACGTAGATGCTTAAAGTTTGCGCTATGCATCTTGAAGGGTCCGGGGAACAAACTTTCTCAAAAACATCTATGAAAACTGAGCCCAAGTGAGTGGGGCTGCATCAGTTGGCCTACCCTTCTCGTAAGCCTGCCACCACTGATATGCTGCTCCTGACAGCTGAAATATAGTAAAAGCAACTCCGCTCACCTCCACAATATTCATGGTGCAGAGAATATAGTGGACTTCTCCAGAAAGCCTACACATCTTCGATAGTTGTGCCACTGAAGATAGGAGGATCATACCTCTTGAACCTCTCATGTCTCCTCTGATCCTCATCACATGTCGGTGGCCTGACTTCAGCCTGAACCGGAATAACAAACTGCGCTAGCATAAACCCCGGGACCTGATCAACATGGACCCGCTACTCTGAGTGTGGGTTGCGGGAGCCTGTGCTCCTCCCCAGCTTGAGATGTAGCTGGTGTAAGGGGAATCAATCTCGCCTGAGCTAGAGTGCCGAACATGCTAAAAAATTTTGCTAGGGTCTCCTGAAGTCCAGGAAAAACGTTAGGCATCTTAGGTGTCTGTATCCTAACCGAAGCTATTGGTGGCTCCTCAATCACTTCCCGGACAGGTGCTCTGGTTGTACCACATGCTCCTCCTTGGCATCTACCCAAGCCCCAACCTCTCGCGGTTTTAGCAAGGGCGCAGGTGTCTGATCATCCGATCCAGCAGTGCGTGTCCTCACCATCTGTGAGAGAATAGAAAGACAAATCTCAGATTTCGAAATCAACAAATTCGCACGATAAGGAATAACAAGTAGAATTTTTCTAACAGTTATGTAGCCTCTTGAAGATAAATACAGATATCTCCGTACCCATCTGTAAGACTTTACTAAACTTGCTTATGACTCGTAGCACCTATGAACCTAGAGCTTTGATACTAACTTGTCAGAACTCCAATATCCCACCTTAGGATATCGTGATGGCACATGGGATCTAAGACTAAGTAAACCTAATATTCTTCGATAGCTTAACAAAATTAACAACAAAGACAATAACATAATCCGATAAAACTCATAATAACTCCAAAACAGAACATCTGCAACAAAATTCCCAAAATTGGTAGAAGTGAGTCATAAGCTCTATAGAAATAATCTAAAAATCTCTAATACAACACTATCTGAGTAGTAGATAAACAATAGTAAAAGTAATGACTAAAGTTGACTCCGAGGCCAGCGAGCACCAAGCAGGTATACCTTGAAGTCTAAAAAATGTATGGTCAAATCACAGATGCCTAGCCTGAGCAGAAGTACCTGGATATGCACAAAAATATGCAGAAGCATAGTATGAATACTCCACAACGGTACCCAATAAGCATCAAGCCTAACTTCGGTAGAGTAGTGACGAGGCCAGGTAAAAACACCTACTAGGATAAGAGAAGCTGAACAAGGTATAACATAAACAAATAGTGGAAGATGAAGAAATAAAAGTATTTTATTATGTTCATTCAATTAAATTTTGTAAGTTAATTCAGATGTAAAACGGAATAAGTTGTTCAGTGGATTCTAAGGTTATCCTTTGTTTAAGAATTCCTCCGTAATCTATGTCGGAAGCATCTGTTTCAACAATCATAAAAGCTTCTGGGTTTGGGATTCCTAAGCATGGGAGGTTTTGTACTAAACCATTTATTTGGATGACTGATTATGTTTGTTCAGAGCTCTAAGAAACATGATTCTTCCTAAGTCTTTTATATAGTACTATGTATTACTAAGTTTCAAGATGATCTTATTAACAAAGAATTTTTAGTTAGAGTTGATTGCAAATCAGCCAAAGAAATTCTTCGAATAGATGTTAAAAACCTTGTTTCGAAACAAATATTTGCTAGATGGCAAGCTCTACTATCTAGCTTTGATTTCAAAATAGATTTTATTAAAGGAGAAAATAAATCTTTACCTGATTTTCTAACAAGAGAATTTCTACAGGGAAAAAATGAGGCCCTTCAAGCCTAATATTCCTACCAAAGGAAAGCAACCAATAATCCACAAATGGCTAGACCATTTGTTCTTCCTCCCTTTACTCCTACCAAAGCAACAACCCCTCAAAGGCCCCAACTTCCTTTCCAGAATAGGTATACAGCACTAGCCGAGTATCCGAAGTTACCCACTCCAGTACCAATTCCATCAGCAAAACTGATTAATCTCCAATCAGCAAAACCTTTTAAAAGAGGAGCATCTTCAAGTTCCTTAATTCAAACCAAAGAGAGTTACGCCATGAAAGTCCCAGAAACTTTTGCCGAAGCAGTTAATCCCTCAATAAAGAAATCACAAGATGACACACCCAAAGAAGAGAAATTTGAATATGTTACCATTCAAGTACTACCTTGTAACGACCTGACCGGTCGTTTTGAGCATTTACATTCCTTTCAACTATTTGAAGTCTTGAATAACTTCCTACGAGGTATTATGACTTGTGTGAATTGTCGGTTTTGATTTTAAGGTATTTCAGAGTTAGCTTGGAAGAATAGATTTTCATATTGGAAGCTTAAGTTGGAAACGTTGATCGGGTATTGACTTCTATGTAAATGACCTCGGAATTTAATTCTGATGATTCCAATATCTGTTTATGGTGATTTTGGACTTAGGATCGTGTCCGAAAAATTATTTGGAGGTACGTAGTGGAATTTGGCTTGAAATACCGAAAGTTGAATTTTTGGGAAGTTTGACCGGGGGTTGACTTTTTGATATCAAAGTTGCAATCAGTTTCTAGAAATTGGAATAGCTTCATTATGTCATTTATGACTTGTGTGCAAAATTTGAGGTTAATCGTACTTGATTCGATAGGTTTCGGCATCGAATGTAAAAGTTGGAAATTTCATAAGACTAAAGTTTCAAGTGAGTTCGCACAAGACCTACCTTCAAATGAGCATAAATATCATGATACAAAGTTTTATATGGTTTATTACCTATCAAATGAAAGATCTTTAAGTCTAGTTTCTAACGCTTCAAACCATTCGTTATTTGGACATTCCTACAGGAAGTTATGACCAAATTACCAAAGGCTAGAAACAAATGCGATTCTGCTATCAGATGTGCGACCGCATAATCATTATGCGATCGCATAATGACATATTGTGCGTCCGCAAAATGGTCGCAGATATGCCCAGCGCAGCCCAATTTTTGGCAGTGATTTTGTGGTCCATTGTGCGACCCGCATACCCATTGTGCGGTCCATTGTGCGACCGCATACCTGTTTTCGGAGGGGTAATTTTTTTATTTTCATAACCCGACCTCATTTTGATAAATAGGTTTTGGGCCATATTTTGGGACAATTATCTGATGATTTTAGAGAGAAGTGAGAGTGTTCTAGAGAGAGGAAGTAGATAAAGTATCTTGTTCATCATATTCTTATCCAAGCCTTGAAATCCAACAAGAAATCCCTCAAGTTCTTCATCAAAGAGGTAAGGTTCTAACCCATAATCTTCAATTTCGAGTTTGGGTAATGATGGGTGATTAAGAGTATGATTTATGAGTGTAAGAGTATTATTTATATGTATTAATAAGGTTTATGAAAAGAGTGTTGAGTTTAAATAGGTAAAGATTGGGTTGAAAATGGTAAAAATCTTCAATGACTTTAATTGAAGATTTGAGGGTCGAGTTGATGTCGGAATTTGGTGAAATTTATATGGTTGGACTCGTGGTTGGATGGACGTTCATATTTTGTAACTTTTGTCAGGTTCCGAGATGTGGACCCCACAGGCGATTTTTGGGTGAAATTTCAGATGTTGATGGAAAATTTGTATTTTCTTATGGAATTAATTCCTATCATTTTTATTGACTGAAACAAATTATTTTTGGCTAGATTCAAGGTGTTTGGAGGCCAATTCACGAGGCAAAGGCATACCGGAGTAAAGAATTACACGGTTTGAGGTAAGTAACACTTCTAAACTTGGGTCTGAGGATATGAATCCCCGAATTTGGTATGATATGAATTGTTTGGAGGTGACACACATGATAGGTGACGAATATGTAAACGTGCACCACATAAAGTGTGTCTTGTGTAAATCATGTAAAGTAGTAAAATTAAAGAATCATGTTATTATCTGAACATGTGGCCCGTGTTAGAGAAATTGAGCCGAGGCTTGTGATAAATATCGTGTTTAGGCTATGTGCCAATATTTTAGGACCCATGGGATCGTGTTGTCGTTGAATTAATTGTTCAAAAAATATACATTTCACATTTAGTAATAATTGTCCATTGTGAGGATATTTATGGGATTGAGCTACGCAACACAGCAGGCCATAATGGCTTTATACATCATTATTATATGGATCGGGGTTGCTCGCCTGCAGCAGGCCTTATTGGATTTACTATGAAATGAATATATTGGAGGAACGGGTTGCACGCCGCAACAGAATTGATTGAAATGAATATATTGGAGGATCAGGTTGCACGCCGCAACAGAATTGAATATGAATATATTGTGAGATCGGGTTGCACGCCGCAACAGAAACTGATTGAAATAATAATTGGTTATGACTGCCGAGTTGGCTTTAACTGTTGAAAAGAGACGCCTATTTTACTTCTACTATTGTTGTTATTATTATTATTGCGTACAGGTTAATGTATGTGACATGCCTTAGCCTCGTCACTACTTCGTCGAGGTTAGGCTCGGCACTTACTGGGTACATGGGGTCGGTTGTACTCATACTACACTCTGCACTTCTTGTGCAGATACTGGAGTTGATCCTAGCGGCGTATAGTAGATTTGCTCGGATTCAGCTATTCGCAGGAGACTTGAGGTATAGATGCATGACGTTCGCAGTTCTGAAGTCCCCTTTCCACTTTATCATAGCTGTGTATTTCTTTCAAACAGCTTTATTTTCATTCAGACCTTTATTTGTATTATTCTAGTAGCTCGTGCACCTGTGACACCAATTCTGGGATGGTATTTAGACATCGCTATTATTATGGATTATTCATTACAATTCAGAGCTTGCTTCCGCATTTGTTTCTTTGTTATTAACTAATTTAAAAATTATTTAAAAATGGCTAATATTATTCTAACGTTGTCTTGCCTAACAAGTGAAATGTTAGGCGTCATCACGGTTCCGAAGGTGGAAATTTTGGGTCGTAACATTGTGGATGACCACTCTAGATACACATGGGTACATTTTTTGCAACTAAAGTCTGAAGTGATAGTAGCAATAAAATAGTTTCTAAACATGGTTCAAAATCAATTTGGAGTCATGATTAAAGTACTGAGATCAGATAATGGGACTGAATTCTTTAACTCATAATGTGCAGCTTTGTTGAGTTATCTTGGCATCATTCATCAGAGTAGTTATCCTTATACTCCTCAATAGAATGGTATAGTAGAAAGAAAGCATATGCATATTCTTGATACTGCTAGGGCCTTGAAATTTCAGGGGTCCATTCCTATGAAGTATTGGGGCATGTGTGTGAGGCTGCAGTGTATTTTATAAATAGGTTACCATCCAGCATTCTAGGGAGCAAGGTACCTTTTGAGTTACTACATTGTAGGAAGGGTTCTCTACTTCATCTAAGGGTTATAGGTTGTCTATGTTATACAACAAATCTGCCCAAGGGAGACAAATTTGCTGAGAGAGCCAAAGCAGCAGTTTTGATGGGATACTCTGAAACACAAAAGGGATATATACTTCTGGATTTACAAACTAGATATTTCTTTACTAGCAGGGATGTTGTTTTCTGGGAATCTGAGTTTCTTTTTGCCAAAGGAAGCACTAATATGAGCAAGGAATCTGAATTATTTATGTCTTCTCCTCTATCTATGAAGATATCAGATTACAGTAGTACTCCTTGTGGGTCAAACTTACCAGAAATAATAGCAAGTGTAGATCACATAGATGCAGAAGATGATATACAACATGAAGTTGAGGGGGCAAGTTCTGATGGTTCTAATGCAACATTCCAGGATGCGGAGGCTTAGAATGAGTTACACCATGAAATGCAGCAATCACTTGAAGAAGAAAATGAAAATGTACCACCAAACACAGGCAGGAAATCTTCAAGACAGACCAATGAGCCACTGTGAATGAAAGATTACATCACTACAAAGAAGGCTACTACCTGTAATTATCCAATTTCAAACTATTTGTCTTATGATAAAACATCCTCCAGTTATCAGTGTTATTTGGCCAAGTTCTCTCAACAGGTTGAGCCACAATTCTTCAAAGAAGTTGTCAAGGACAGTAGATGGATTGAGGCTATGAAGCAGGAGATAAAGGCTTTGGAAGATAACAAAATATGGTGCATAGTTGATTTGCTAGAGGGTAAAAATACAGTAGGCTCAAAATGGGTATATAAGATTAAGTATAAAGCATATGAGGACATTGAGAGATATAAAGCAAGACTAATGGCAAAGGGGTATAGTCAAAGAGAAGGATTGGACTATCATGACACTTTCTCTTCAGTGTCAAAGATGGTCTCTGTGAGGTTAATCATAGCACTTGCTGCTTCAAAGGGGTGGAAACTGTTCCAAATGGATGTGTACAATGCCTTCTTGCAAGGTGTTTTGTATGAGAAAGTTTATATGGAATTGTCTGAGGGATTTAGATAACAAGGTGACAGGAAAGTTTGCAAGTTAATGAAGCCCTTATATGGGCTTAAACAAGCCTCAAGACAATGGAACATCAAGCTAACAGAAGCACTCCTAAGTGCAGGTTTTGTCCAAAGCAATAATGATTATTCCCTATTCACTTTGAGGAGCAAGGAAGAGGTAGTGATTGTCCTAGTCTATGTGGATGATCTTCTTATCACAGGAAGCAGTGCAAGCCTGATTAAACAGGTCAAGTATATCCTACACCAGAAGTTCAAAGTCAAGGACTTAGGAGAACTTAAGTACTTCCTGGGAATTGAAGTACTAAGATCCAGGGCTGGCATTTTGTTGAACCAGAGGAAATATGTACTGCAACTCATCTCAGAGATGGGGTTAAGTGGGGCTAAGCCTTCTTGCACACCCTTAGAGGCTAATGCAAAACTCACTTCAGTGGAATATGATCAGGCAAATGGAGTCAAGGATGATTCCCTATTACAGGACATCAATGACTATCAAAGGTTAGTTGAAAAGCTGCTATATGTCACCATTACAAAACCTGACATCAATTATGTTGTGCAAACCTTGAGTCAGTTCATGAAAAGGCCTAAGAAGTCTCATTGGGATATTGCAGTTAGAGTTGTAAGGTACTTAAAGGGTGCACCAGGACAGGGAATCTTAATGGCTTCTAATCAAACATGGGAGTTAATATGCTGGTGTGATTCAGACTGGGTAGCATATCCCAACACAAGAAGGTCAGTTACTGGTTATGTGATAAAGTTTGGAAGTTCCTTGGTGTCTTGGAAATAAATAAAAAAATAACTAACTGTGTCAAGAAGCTCAGCTGAAGCTGAGTACAGAAGCATGGTTGCTGCAATTGCTGAGATCATATGGCTACTTGGTTTGTTTAAAGAGTTAGGTGTGAAGATTACACAACCAGTGACAATCCTTAGTGATAGTAAGTTTGCTATTCAGATTGCAGCAAATCCCATACTACATGAACGGACAAAACATATAGAAATCAATTGTCATTTCATTAGAGACAAGATCAAAGAAGGGGTAGTTCAAGCAGTACATGTGAACACAAAGGAGCAGCAGGCTGATTTGCTAACCAAAGGCTTAGGAACTGCTCAACATGTGCATCTACTTGACAAGCTTGGAGTGCTTAACATTCTACACCCTCCAGCTTGAGGGGGCATATTGTAATATAGAATAGTACATGTATTAATTAGTCACGTGTCTTTTCTATTAGATGACAGCTGTTAGTGAGCTGTCCAATAGATAGTTGCTTAATTTAAAGTTAGTTGCATAGCTTAGGTGTATAAATGTACCGACTATTATCTTCAATAAGATAGTGATTCATTTCTTCTTCACCCGACTCTCTCTCTCTCTCTCTCTCAATTTCTGCCATTGTTACACCTCCAAATCTCTTGCATTTTAGCAATTCTCCTCAAGAAGAAGCTAATCCTCATTATCAGTATAACGCAACAGAAAGCGAGCTTACAAAAAGGTTTTTCTTAAGAGGCAGGAGAGGGGAGGTGAATAAGATCAATCCTTCAATAAAAATAGAGATACTCGATTCTTGAAATCCAAAGTAAACAAAATGAATCAAAAAATATAAGATTATAAAAACCTATACTATTAATTAATAACGATACCCGTTTCTTCAAAGTCCTCAAGAAGAAACTAATCCTCATCATCAGTATAACGCATCACAAAGCGAGCTTACAAAAAGGGTTTTCTTAAGAGGCGGGAGGGGGGAGGAGAGGGGGTTGAATAAGATCAATCCTTCAAATAAAAATAGAGATACTCGATTCTTGAAATCCAAAATAAAAAAAATAAAGCAGAAAAGATAAGATTACAATAACCTATACTATTAATTAATAAAGATACTCTATTCTTCAATGTCCTCAAGAAGAAGCTAATCCTCATCATCAGTATAATGCATTAGAAATCGAGCTTACAAAAAGGTTTTTATTAATAGGCAGGAGGAGGGGGGTAAATAAGATCAATCCTTCAAATAAAAATAGAGATACTCGATTCTTGAAATCCAAAATAAACAAAATGAATCAGAAAAGATAAGGTTACAAAAAATTTATACTATTAATTAATAAAGATACTCGATTCTTCAAAGTCCTCAAGAAGAAGAAGAAGTTAATCCTCATTATCAGTATAACGCATCAGAAAGCGAGCTTACAAAAAGGTTTTTCTTAAGTGGCGGGGGGAGGGGGAGCGGGCGAATAAGATTAGTCCTTCAAATAAAAATAGAGATACTCGATTCTTGAAATCCAAAATAAACAAAATGAATCAGAAAAGATAAGATTACAAAAATCTATACTATTAATTAATAAAGATATTCGATTCTTCAAAGACCTCAAGAAGAAGCTAATTCTCATCATCAGTATAACAACAACTATGTTATCCTGAAACAAAAGTCATCCATTTCTTGATCACAGCTGGGGGTGTACAAAAAAAATTTGATAAATCGCATCAAATCGATAATTCGAGTCAAACCGGAAAGAAAAAACCTGATGTGGTTTGGTTTGGTATTGAAAAAAAATCCGACCATAATTAGTTTTGCTTGATTTTAACTAAAAAAAGTCAAACCAAAACCAAATCAACCCGATAGTACATTTATATAATTTTTAAAAATATTTTTTACATATAAATATTTATTATAATGTAATTTATAAATATTTCTTAAACTTTTTTCAGATTCTATTTCAAGTTTGAACCTAACATTCTTGAATGTTAAATAAATTTTATAGCCCATAAATGTAGTAACTCAAACAAAGTTCAAATCAATACTAATGCTAACAAAAGAAATTCAATTCAGCATAATGACGATAGTGTTGGTCATCTATTTTTAGTTACATTGGTTTATAATGAAAATGCTTATCTTAGTTTATTTTTTTCTTTAGTGCTTAGTTATGTAAATATTAGTACTTATTAGATATATTTATTTTAGCATGACCTATATAATATTTTTAGATTATGTTAATTTTTATTATGGCTTATTAATTAGCACTATTTGTTTTATGTAATTTTATTATCTTTGTTATTAAATATTTTAATATTATGCTATGACTTATCTTATAGTATTTTTATTTTCTTGAAAAATACATTATATAGTTGTATCTTACTAGGATTTAAGAAATATTTGGAGCACAAGTTACATATTTTGTGCTATGAAGACTTTACCGAAAAAAATCCAAAAAAAAAAAATCGAAAAATCTGAGAAAAATCGAGATTGAAAAATTCGACTTTGTTGGTTTGGTTTGGTTTATAGATTTAAAAACCCAACACCATTGGTTTGGTTTGGTAATTGAAAAATTCGAACAAACCCGATCCATGTACACCCCTAATTACATTTTAGTCAATAACATTATTAATTTAATGATAATTTCATGAGTTGCAAGATAAGCTAAATAATTTACATTAGGAACAAGAGAAGAATAAAGAGAATTTTAAAACCGTGATGTTAGCTCGCGAAGCACGATCTGTAACCTTCCAAAATACAATTGCATATTATCTTCTTGCTCAACTAATACGCTGAAACTGTATAGTTTTACTCTAAGCTAAGTATCGTGTTATAACTGTGTACGGTCAAAACCGATTCTCAGTCATAAAGACCGGTCGAGACAATGACGTTTCAATCGAAGGGTATCCACATGGCAAGCTCGGACGAATTCCGAAGTAGAGACGTCGAGTTTCGAGCTATAAGACCAATCAACGGCAATTCGAGCTATAAGACCAATCAACGGCAAAACTCGATATCATTATCGAGCCCGTGTCCGAATCGGACTACGGGGCAACGCCGATTGATACAGGCCCCGAATATCGATGCTCCAAGGCAGAACCGAACTAGAACTAAGACTGGGGATTCGATCTAGCACCGAGCTCGAGTCATTGCCAAGCTCGCAGACAAGAGCCGTTACAACCGCACCAAGGGAGAGAATCTTGGCGAGAATCAAGGGAGAGACAAACCATCATGGGTTCTCCACTATATGTATTATTTTATTATGTTGTTATAGATAAAGTAGTGACCCTCTACTATAAAAAGGGAGAAAGACTGTAATAGACACAGGTCCTCCAAGATACATTAACATTTCATTGTGCTTGTTCTTCTAATATTTTTCAGTCTTCCCGTCCATCATTCTCATTTCATAGCAAAAAATACATGTATTGTCATTTTGTATCAAAGAAATTTGCATACCCTTAGAACCATATCTAAATTTAACGTTATCCGATTTTTCGGGTAAACAATAACCAAAATAATTTTCTTAGGAAAAAAAAAAAACGAGGTTGTCTACATTACTGTGAGATTTACTAATTTAAAATAGTTATCCATCCCCAAAAATTGTGCCAAATTAAATAAGTAGTAACTTTTTTCATCGCTTCACAAAGAACTAGAAGCTCATTTCAGAACCAAGCTAGCACCTATTTAAAGTGTGGCTAAGTGCTACAATAGGATACATAAATGCTAATATTTGTGAAAGTATACAAATAAATATTTAAAACAAATTTAGAACTTGTTTTTTACTAAAAGAGTAGAAATGAAAACGGCTCCTTCAAAATATCGTAATGTCAGCTAAGAATTTCTCTTTTGAAAAAGAAAAACAAAATTGCTCAAATGAAGAATGAATGAAGCAAATCATGTCCGCAGACCACTAATGTCACCTGCTACTTCAAGCTGAGTCTTTTTTTTTCTTCGATTTTTTTTTTTTAAATCCCAGAAAAATTCGCAGCCGTTACAGTCTGCAAGTCACACAGGGGTTTATATACCGCACTAGGCAAACCCTGTGCAACAGGCTTAGACCCAGAAGACATTGAGTTTGGATCGATCCCAGGTCATCATTATGAACCAAATGGGCCGTCCGGAAGGACTTTTTCTTCGATTGATAACCAAGAAATTTGTGGTTTTCAGTTTAGAAACTCAATGCTTAATAGACGCTACGCCTCTGCCCTTTGAACCGGTGATACATGCCTACTGCCTACTACACATCCAGCGTCGTACCATCTTTTACAGTGAAGCACAGCCCTCAGGCTACGTCAAGCTTATAGCATGTTTGGCCAAAATTCTTTTTGGCCAAATTATTATTTTTTTTTTTCAAAGTTAAAGTTTAGTCAAGATTTTAGAAAGAAAAAAATATTTTTGAATAGAAACGGAGTAATATTTGAAAAGCAAAGAAAAATAACTTCTTCCCCAAAATACTTTTTGAAAAAAATATAATTAAAAGTACTTTTTAAAAGTTTGTCAAACATTAATTTCTACTCAAAAGTATTTTTCAAAATGAATTAACCAAACACGAATTGCTTCTCACCAAAAATACTTCTTTAAAAAATATTTTTGAGAAAAAACTTATTTTTAAAATTTGGCCAAACGGACTATTAATTTCTTCCCATCATTTTACCATCCCTTGTCATATCACACCGAGAAAGAAAGAAATAAACATCTATCAATGCATGAAAATTACAAGATGAATTTGACGTTGGTATTAACAAATAGAAAAAGGGGCAGAATAAGGCAAATCATACGTTTATGATGATTTTCTTTTTTAAGCAATATTTAAGGAAGATGAATTAACTACTACAACTACAAAAAGCCCTAAGAACACACGAGAATTTTGTATCAGACAACCAAGGTACTCATTGATAAATTATAAAGAAATTAAACTATGACGATCAATAAGAAAAGTAAGAAGATAAGCATGTAAGAGAGAAATCAGCATGAAAAAGAAAAGAAACTACCATATTGAATCTGTAAGGAGGAAAGGCCCATTACATATAATGCTCAAACAAGGATAAATCCGGAAATAAATGGTAGGAATAACAGATATTCTGCTTGCAAAACCGAATCTATCCAGCTAGTGGAAACCATGAGCAGATTTGACTTCACCAGAACAAACTAACACATCTAACACAGCTAAACCTTCAGTACATGTTGGAAAATCAAATCCCTATCGAATTTGATTTTTCTAGAAGAGAAAAGGAAGAGCAAGTATAAACATGGCATCTCAAGCTTCATTCTTCAGAATTCGCTCCACATATGCCTGTCAAGAAAATAATAAGTGGAAGTTAACATGTAATCAACATCTTAAAAATGAAGGATGAACAAGCCTTATAAAATGTCTAATGACACCAGAACCTCAGACATGCAATCAAAATTCAATTCAGAGTTCAATGCCATGTACAACTTCAGTACTGTCTATGCTCCACCCCCACCCCACTCCCCCGGGGTTGAGCTAAAGCAAGGAACAGATAAAAACATACACATCCCACGGGTAAGATAAATGTTCATAAGTGCACACAATAACATACTATCATATTTTAGAAAAACAATGTTTTAAGTCCAAAGCAAGATAAAGAATCCAGTAGAGTCGATAAGAAGGCAACTCACCTGTACAAGTTTGGTAATTTTAGCTTTTGAATAGGACAGATATTGCTCTATTTTCTCTTGTGTCTTAGGGACATGTTCTCCTTGAGTTGTACTAGTCACCTTATCAACCACCTTCTTAACAACTGTTTTGTGAACTTCCCTGCTCATCTTACCTTCTTTCCAAGTGGGCTTGAGGATCTCCTTAACAAACTCTATTAGAGCATTTTTGAATAAACGCATCGCTTTTTCATCTTTGTTACCACTTCCCTCCTCAACCTTCCCATGCATATTCATATCTCCTGGATGATCATTTTCTTGCCCATCCTTGGACTCCTCGGGAGCTAATTTATCTTTTCCATTGACTTCAACTAATTTATTCTCCTGCTGCTTGACTTCATCTATTTGATCGTTATTTCCAGGTTCAGGATCAATGGTAGATGATTGATTCATTTGCTCCACCGGAACCTTATTACTCTCTCTATCCAAATAAGACGAGTTGTCCGGGGGCATCTTAAAATTGTCTACGCCATCTGCAGGATGGTAGTTATTTGGACCCCGCATCTCCGGATTGGTCTGACCATATATAGCATTAACAAGTGAAGAAATCGGATGAGAAGCTAGCATTCCTGAAGGATCAGAGGGATTTAAGACTCTTTGCAGTTGGGCTTCTCGCAGTTCTTCCTCAAATTTCTTTATCATAGACGTTGGAGAGGATTTCATTTGGTGCACTTGCTCACCAGTAACAGTACAGGAAATATTTTGAGGGACTTTGAATTCCAGCATCTCGGGTGTGCCGGGTGCTTCTCTCTTATTGTGTCCAGTTGATGGGATAGGTAAGAACACATTCGGTTCTTGGTGTGTTCCATTCAGAGCTGCAGAATGTTCAGAGCTCATACCAATACCTGTACCACTGAAGCTCTGTCCAGGCAAATGAACTTGATGAAGACCGTCTCTAGCATGCATAAATTCATTTAGCGCATTAGAGCCAAGTGTTCTGGCAATGCTATCTTCTGTCAGCCCCTGTGGCTGAATATAAGAACTAGCAGATCCATAAGGCTGATTGTCCGTGGCAGAAAGAATGATGCCTGAAGCTTCTGGATTTGAATTATGTCCAAGGACATGTGCCGAAGTTCTCTCCATATTTTGATCAGAAGCTTGAGAAGTGAGATGAATAGCTTGAGCATTTGTAAGCTTTTGCATAACTGAAGATTCTGAAATGTTCAAATCATTAAGATTACCAGCATTCCCTCCGTGAGGAGAAACACCTCTCTCTCGGTCAGAATTCATATAATGTGGTTCTGTGCTTCCCCAGGCTCTGCTCTCATTTTCAAAACTATGGTCCAATCTTTCATTGGTCCTATCTGTAAGAACTGTGACAGCAGTATCTTTTCTTACTACACTTTCATCCCACCCACTAGACTTTACATGGTCCGAGGGCCTTCCTTCATCCCACCCACTAGACTTTACATGGTCCGAGGGCCTTCCTTCATCCCACCCACTAGCCTTTACAAGGTCCGAGGGCCTTCCTTCATCATCCCACTTTGGACCCTTCAACCAGTTATTTTTGTCATCAAGTCTGTGGCCACCAATGTCATCCGAGGGCCTAATTTCATGATTTCTTGATGTGGCATCGTGAGAGAATTTGCAGTTATCCTTATAGCACTTTCCTGCTGCAAAGTACTTGCAAAGTGATTTTCCACTTCTGCTTGCTTGATTGTCCTGACCATGATCAAAGGATGCACTCCGAGTACCTTTGTCATAGCTATCACCTGAGGCACCATCATGAGAAAATCTGCATGATGCACCCCAGCGACAGTTGCCTTTCACAAAATCCCTGCAAATAATTGTACCTCTATTCCGGTTTCTGTGCATCTCATCCTCCAGATGATGCATGTCAGGAAGCCTATCCCTTGATTGGTACCCAGGACCTTCACTATCAGCATACCTTGAGACATGTCCACGCTCTGGCCGACTACCCAATCTTTCAGCCAAGTTGCCCTCTGAATGACCTCCGTCCCTATGATTGATAGCATCTGGATGAAAGAACCTGCAGTCACTGCCTCTCCTACAATTCCCCGCTGTAAAATTTCTGCATACCTGGGATGACATACGAGGGCCGCTCCTTCTATCACCTGATGCATATGGATCACGTTTAGAATTATGGAGAGGACTACGACTCCTATTCTGAACTCTCATACTACCCCTGTCCCTGTCCCTGTCCCTGCTCTTGCTCCTGCTTCTACTCCTGGTCCAACCCCTAAACCTATCCCTTCCCCTGCTGCGACTCCTGCTCCTACCTTCTCCCCTTGCCCGGCTCCGGCTCCTGCTCCTGCTCCTGCTCCTGCTCCTGCTCCTGCTCCGGCTCCGGGATCTTCCAGGGTATCTATAAAATGAAAAACCACAACATATCAGTAGAAATAATATCAACAATATCTGCTAGGCGAACTTCCCCTTCCCCTTTCCCCATGCCCAACGGAAGGATCAGGCAAAAACGAGAGAGAACACCAAAAGAATGATGGAAAGTCAAATAAACTCGTGAAAACTTTGGAGGCAAGTAACACTGAAATATGAGAGAATCCAAAGCAGTGGCTTCCCACCAGCCAGAAGTTCTTTCATTGTACATTGCAATACATGAAATGCATCACAAACTCAAACCTAAAGAATTATCTTACTTGAAAGCTAATAGGTTTTACAGTTACGTGGTCGATTATCTTTTGATAATCATGAGTATGATGGATCATTAAATCAAATACTGTAAACAGACCTGCGAGACTGGGTCCGACCATTATTTGGAGAGTGACTATTGCTTCGCCTTCCCCACCTATCAAAAGCTGGAGACATGCTTTTATAATGGTAGTTTTCCTTCCTCAGCTCTTCTGTTCCTGTAACATTGTCCCCGCACGACCAACTAGAGTTATTTTTGGACTGCCACGAATTATCAGCTTTTGAAGCTCCCCATTCCTCATAATCCGGACTATTTGGAGTCTCTTCAGCATCCCACAAAGACTTTCGCCTTTTTGCACTTTCACCCATACTGGTCCTTGATAGCAAATATCAGCAGTATTTAATTTCTGTCATAAAGAATATCTGAAGACCTGAAAAGTATAGACATAATTTTAACTATCTCAGTGAATCAAGCAGCCTTAAATTAGCAACAAATAAGTTCCTATCATCCGCCCTTTCTGGATTACTTCCATAGAACATTGATTTCCGTAATCCACATAATGGGAAAACTACAAAAACAAAATATAGGTTCTGGAAAGGAATGAATGTTTGACCTCTAAAACCCAAAATATCCATAAGATGAGTGTTGTATAATATGAGTGTCAAGATCAATATGCAAGTAGCAAACTTAAAGGATACTTTACCATTTAAAAAAACAAAAACGGTAGCAAACTTATAGAATAAAATGAGTGAAGATCCCATGAAATATTTTGTAATGTCCTATGTAAACTTCCAAGTATACCTGTCTGTAGGTGCGATAATATGATATGATTGAAGGTGCTAAAGGGGACAACGCAAACTTAAAATCACATTGAGAATTTTGCCTCAAAAGAGCTATAATCTATCGAAATCCATGGGAGACTTAGATAAGGAGAACACAATAAAAGCAAAGATACATATAGGCAATATCAATTAGTTAGAATAAAGACTAGTTGTTGTTACACTTACATTAGATCTATTGTTTGTTAGGAGCTTATACTTTGGTGTGATGAGTGTAAATTTATAGATCCTCTACTTCTATACCAAATATTGAGTACAAGAATCAAACCAACTCTAATAGAGAGCAACTGATATAGAGGATTCATACACCCCGTAGTTGAATAATTGATTGATATATTGGGAATAAACAAACAAGCAGAGGAGAGAGAAATTGGATGAGACAATAAGCCTGATGGAGTAGCGACCACTTGATTTTCCTCTCAAGTCTACGCTAAGAAACAGAAATTGCCCTATGAGTAAGTAACTTCATAGTATTAAATTTGGAGTCTACTTGCTAGAAGCATTTCAGCAAAACAATATTTTTTTCACATGGTTCAGCATTTCTTTTCTTTTATAACTAAGAAATCCCCAAGAGCTAATGGTGCACAGTCCGAAACTCGGTAGACAATGGGCCCGGCCCTCTACCCTTCTCCACTTACATATCAGGTTTTTGTCTACGATAGAGTTCGAACACGTGACATGCGCCCAACACATCACGCATTGCGCAGCTTACCACTAGACCAAAGCCTAGGGAGCAGCAGCAGTAAAATATTGTTACACACACAGATACGAGGACCAAAATAAAGTACCTACATTTCTTTTCTTCTGATTGGTAAAAGAAAGTATGATAATATATAATTCGCAAAATCCCTTCCAATTGTGAAGACGAGAGAAGCACACTTAGTGAGCAGCAAAACAGATTCCCTATAACTTCAAGCAAAGAAAATATATCCAATAAAACTACACGAACTAGTGATCCACGAACAGAACAAACAAAAGAAGCAACTACCGCCACCAAAGAATAAGAACCAGAACAAATTTTCATGTTATAACACTTAAAGTTAATGACAACTCTATTCCTATTTCCAAATCATTGTAGTCAATCACTTCTGAATGTTGGAAGGGTTCTTTATTCTAACTAACTTCAGCTCGGTTAGGCTTCCAGAGACTTGAATACTTAAAATCCCATCAAACCATGAGTACAAACCAATGGTCCGACTTCACTTGGTTGTTAAGTTTCGACGACCAGCCACATAAATTTCTAAAAATTGAATGATGTCTGGCCTTTCACAAGATGAAAGCAGCAAGTACTTCAAGCAGGAAGAAGCATCAAAGGAGTGAATGATGTCCTCTTATTTATATCGACAGAATTCACACCACTGCTCATCACAAACAACTTAGTGGCTAGAAACTGGATGCAGTTGAATGGAACACTCGTGAGAGGTTATGCAGCATCCTAGGGACATTACGTAAAATGTACATCTGATGCTGCTAGCTAATGCATGGTCATCGAAGATACAGCAATTTTGCGAGCCTAAATAGAAAAACGTTCGTCCTGCATCCATGTCGAGGACAATTTGACCAAAAGAACTTCCATTAAACCATGCATCATTCAATACATATGCTTATATGTTAAACGAGTGTGTTTGGCTTTACAGTAGCTGCTGATAATAAATTTTATTTAGGTCAATTAAGTCACTTGATGAATCAAGCCATGACAGGTCTATTGATTTTGCTTTCAATAATCTCCAAAGCATACAGTGAAAACATCCCCAAGTTATTCTTGGTACCGAAGTCGTATCTGAATTTTTTTTAACACCTCCGTGGTGTTGAACAATAGCCACTTTCTCCTTCTACTTCTTCTATTCTTCTCTCCTACCTCTGCTGTTATCCTGACCCTTCAATCTCTACTAGCTTTGACTTTGTACAACTTGCTACTACTATTAGCTCAAGGTGAACAGCCACGGCATCACGTCGAAAGACAGCAGCACCGATTTGACCATCTAAAATGTGCATCTGTGAAGCGCAAATATCCAATGATATCACTTAAGCCTTCCCTAATTAAGGATGATTACCGATAATATGAATGAATCTTTTATCAGACACAAACTGCACGGTGATGCCTTCCATCAAGTTCTATGAGGGAAGACTATATTGCTGATGCACCAGTAACAAGCATCCCCATAAATACCCACCTGAAACTATTTACAAGGGTCATTCAACTCCTTCAAATGCACTTCTATTCGTTTTTATTTATATTATCCACAGGAAACAAAAGGAGCTAATTTCAATAATCTCATTCTTGGCCTCTTCCTTCTAAACTTCCACCCTAGTAGTATCTCTCTAACAGTTCTTGACGTCATCCATTCCGTTTCAGACACCTTCCAGACTATGTACCATAGCGTGTTTGCACTTGAATCATGAAGCAACAATGGTTAGCATTCTCTACCATATTCTAGCATATGAAACACCAACTTTTATAAATTGTCCTCAAACTCAGCAGTGAGGATGGCTTTCCATGCTGTTTTTCAAGTGAAGAAAAACATTTTCCTTGAAGCTCTAGGAACCCAAATTGAAGCGTAAGGAAAGTTCTCATTCTCTCTCAAGTATGTTATAGGAAGTCTTAATTGAGAAAAAATTATCTCTAGTCCTCTTCATTTCCGGCTGTTATTACAGGTAAATGATGTTTTTTGCTTGTAGAATGATTCAAGCACCATGTTGAGCTCTTCCATCACCTAGCATCGCAAATTCCTTTTTATTTTCTTTTTGTTCTTTTTTGAGAAGGTAAGTAACCTGTATATTGAAAAAAGAGAAAATTAGCACCAAGCTGGTGCTAAAGCAGTACAAGAATTAGGAATCCTTCTGTACAAATACAGAACAAAACAAAAAAGGACTTCAGCTGTGAAAGTCCTAAACTTGCAAGGATTCAATGAAGTCTAACATACTATCTTCCTTCTTTACATCCTGTTGATTACACCGAACAACCAAAATCCATAAACATTTGAATTTAAGCTGCTGAACCAAGCCCTTCCATTTGAAGTTCAGGTCCAATAAATTCCCATCACTATGTTGATAGCATAAATGAGTGAGTGCTACTGTCTCTAGGCTAGAGACATTGATAATGAACAGAAAAGTTTCACAAAAAAAGAATATCGTCGCACCACTTTGCTTTTAGAAATACACAATTTCTGGCTATATTTAACTGTCCAAATCTGATATCAATGTCAAATCTTCTCACCCTTCCCTTATACTCCTTTATAGAGTTGCTCTCTATGGCTGCATGATTGTTTCTCCATCCCCCTCTGAGCTCCATAATGTTCCGACATGATTCTCCTCCACAACACTTGTCACTCTAGATCAAAACTTCAAATTCAGTTTCTTTATAAGATTATACCGAGTACCCTCAAGTCCTTAGCTCTTCACTGCCATCTTCGCTGGAATATTAAAGTTGCCCAATTAAAAAGATAGTACTTCTTTACATCCCCCTCGTATACAATATCCATTGTGACTTTATCAGCCTTTGAGCAACAACTCACCAGTACCGCCAATAAGGACATGTTACAGCTTAGAGTATTGACAGAGTGCTCTTGATCAATACCTCCTTTCTCCTTTCACTAATAGCCACACTTCATCAAAAGTACTACTCCATATGAGAAGAGTGGTAAACTCCTTATCTTGATGAATGAACTCAATGCTTCAGGCAAACAACTTAAGAGCAATCGCTCAAAGATAATTACCTACGTCTCAATAATAGAGCTTCAGATCTAGTCCCTAACCATAATTTCACAAATTCATTCCAAAAGATTAACTTGTGTAAGTCCCAATCACACCGCAAACTCGACCAATAACAACTACAAATCAAACCTAAACGTGTCGGGGTCAGCCATATGAATCCTCTCTATCCACTTCACTCTATTAGGACCCGTTTCAAGGAAAATTAGGATTCTTTGCCCTAAATATCATTTGTGCTCCCACTTCCTAACAGGTCTAGTATAATTCAACATTCTTCAATTCAAATACAAAACATCGAATTGCAAAAAAAGAACAATAAGCTAAAAGCAAATTAAAAGCCAAAAATGTGTAGCAGAAAAATACAAAATTTGTTGCCCTAATACAAAAACATAATACAACAGATCAATTTCAAGAGAAATAAAAACCCTTAAATTGCAATTACGAAAAAAGCAAAAAAAGCAAAAAAAAAAAAAAAAAAGGAGTGAGGGAGAAAAGGGTACTAACCTTTGACAGAGAGGAAGATCGAGAAAATTGAGCTCTTTTTTCCTTATTTCTCTAAATGTTTTTTTTTCTTTGGGTCAAGAGTGGAGAGTGAGAGAGAGCGTGTGGGAATATTAAAGTATGGATGTTAGTGTAATTGTAGAAGAAGTAGATTGCATTTTAATTGAAGTGAGTCTAGGGCCAAAGTCTTCGCAACTTCTAACTGTGTGCAACGGAGAATAGGAACAGGAGAGACGGATTTGGAGAAAGACACACAATGTTATGCTGGGGTTATTTTGGTACTTACAGTATATAGCCTGTTTGGCCAAGCTTATAAAAAGCGGTTTTGGCTAAGTTGTCAAAAATTGATTGCTTTAACAATTGTTTTTGTTGTAAAGTATTTTTCTAAAAAATATTTTGGTACAATAGTAGTTTGTATTTCGTCAATTCATTCTAAAAGTGCTTTTTGCAATATTTAATAAGCAAATTATATTTGGCCAGTCTTTTCAAAAAAAATTGAGTATCAGATTATGTAAAAGGACAGTAAATATTCAAGTTATAATTAGTATTATTTGTTATAGAGAATTAAATTTATAAAACATAAATTAAAAATATATATTAAAAATTTTAATCATTAAAAAATATAGTTATCTAAAAAAATAATATTGGGTATATATGACATTACTTATTGTTTATAGGATGAATCAAACATATCAATATGCATCGTACAATAAAAATTAAAAATTTACTCCAGAAATCCTATATAAAAGAAGAGATCTATTTATAGTAGAGAGGCTATTTCAAAAAAGAGTAGGAGAAGAATAAAAAATGATGCAAAATAAGAAAAATGAAAAAATGGATGGTAAAAAAAATTAGTGAAGACTAATTTGGGAAATATAAATTCTTAGTAAGAATATTATTGTCTTGAAAAGTTAATTATCTGGTTCTCGTTCTGCTTCTTGAAAACATCTATAACTTGTAACTTTTTTTCAAAAGCAGAAAAAATGCTTCTGCTCGTGCTCAAAAACACTTCTTTGTCTTGGCCAAGCACATTAAATTTCCAAAAAAGTGCTTTTTTTTTTTAACAAAAAAGAAGTGTTTTCGGCTTCCTAGAAGCTTGGCCAAACAAACTCAAAATCGACTTATTTTGAAAAGTACTTTTTTCAAAAATAATTTTCAAAAAAGTACTTTTGTTAAGAAACAATTTGTTTTCGGCTAATTAATTTAAAAAGCAATTTTGAGTAGCAATTGGTGTTTGGCCAAGCTTTTAAAACGTATTTCTACGTGTATTTTTATCAAAAATACTTTTTTAAAAAATACTTTTCGGAAGAAGCTACTTTTTTCTGATCTCAAAAATTGCTTTCGCTTCTATACAAAATCACTTTTTTCCTTCTAAAAGCTTGGCCAAACACCTTAACTTTGAAAAAAAAAAATTTGGCCGAAAAGAAGCTTGACCAAACACGCTAATACTTTCCCAAGTCACATCAGTTTAATTAAGATTTGAGAATTTGAATACACGTATAAATATTAAATTATTGTATTAAGATCTAAATACTAAGTCGTTAAGACCTATTTTCTCAATATTTAAATTTATAAAGTTTATCTTTATTAAAAATTAATAAATATAAAATTAAAATAAATACTAGTTAACCTTCATACTATATCAACACAATATTAGATAAAATTATATGATGGTTGTGGGTAGGGATGTATAAAGAAAACCGATAAATCGCACCAAATCGATAATCCGAGTCAAACCGGAAAAAAAAACGATGTGATTTGGTTTGATTTGGTTTGGTTTTGGAAAATAAAACCCGGCCATAATTAGTTTGGTTTGGTTTTAACTAAAAAAAGTCAAACTGAAACCAAACCAACCCAATAGTACATTAATATAATTTTTAAAAATATTTTATACATATAAATATTTATTGTAATGTAATTTATAAATATTTCTTAAACTTTTTCACAGTTTTATCTTTTAACGTATTATTTCAAGTTTAGACTTAACATTCTTGAATGGTAAATAAATTTTATAGCCTATAAATATAGTAACTCAAACAAAGTTCAAATCAATACTAATGCTAACAAAAGAAATTCAATTCAATACTAGTAATGACGATAGTGTTGGATAATTATTTTAGTTTTACATTGGTTTACAATGAAAATGCATAACTTAGTTTATCTTTTTCTTTAGTGCTTAGTTATGTAATTAATATTAGTACTTATTAGCTATACTTATTTTAGCATGACCTATATAGTATTTTTAGATTATGTTAATTTTCATTATGGCTTATTAATTAGCAATATTTATTTTATGTAATTTTATTATTTTATCTTTGTTATTGAATATTTTAGTATAATGCTATGACTTATCTCATATTATTGTGTTAGTTTCTTGAAAAATACATTATATAATTGTATTTTACTAGGACTTAAGAAATATTTGGAGCACAAGTTACATATTTTATGCTATGAAGACTTTACCGGAAAAAAAATCCGAAAACCCGAAAAAACCGAGAAAAATCAAGAAAACCCGAGATTGAAAACCCCGACTTTGTTGGTTTGGTTTATAAATTTAAAAACCCGACACCATTGGTTTGGTTTGATAATTGAAAATTTTGAACCAACCCGACCTATGTACACCCCTAGTTGTGGGTGTTAACTAGCTAATGGATAACAACTTAACAATATTAAACTTCGTATAAAATTTAATCGTTCAGATCTGTTTTGACCGATAAAAAAATTGATCTATTCAAATATATTAAAAGATTGTAAAAGAAAAAAATTAATAATTATGATCGGGATAATTAAGAATCAAACTTAAAAGGAAAACAGAATTAATGATTGAAATCTTAATGATTAAGATTCGATCATTCACAAATTGCAAACAAATAGCACATTAATTTATCATGATGTATAGTGTGCCCAATCTCTAAATAGTTTTTATGTATGTGACTGACAATGAAAAAATAAATGAAATAAGTAAATAGTAACGGGCGATATCAATTTGGATACCAATTAGGGAATGAGTTTGACAACTCAAGACTGAAATTTTGTTTAGCTGAAAGAAGACATATCTTACCATTTTTTTCTTACACTTTAGGAGCAGAGAGATGTACGAGACGATCCGCTGACTCCCCATCTCCCCTTAAATTGAAATTTATATGAAATAACTCTCACTTGCTTCTTATTCACTTGTGTATTCGTAATCTTAATTGGTATTATAAAGATTTGATTTAAGTTCATTAAAAGATAATCAAATAAAAAAACATTATTTAAAATTTAATTTTTAATAGGACAAGGCAATATGACAGTTCTATTATTCTCCGTCAATGTCTAAAGGGGGTTATATGATATGTTCAATATTACTATTAATTACTTTCTAAAACAATTTTTTAGCACCTAGTTGAGTACTTTTTATTTTTAAAAAATTAACCCCTATATCCATGGTGAAGATTTTTTTTATTTTTTATTTCTTTGGATATAAGTTTTCTTTCAGTTTAGAGAAACAACTTTCAAATAATACATTGGAAATTTAATAGCCAACTTTAAAAAATTCAAAAAGATATTTTTTAGCATCAAATTGCGAAGAAATACACTAAAAGATTTATATTTAAATACGATGAAATGCTATATACAACAACAGTATCCCAGTGTAATCCCACAAGTGAGGTCTGAGGAGGGTAGGATGTACACAACCTTACCCCTGCTCTGGAAGTGCAAAGAGACTGTTTCCGATAGATTCTCGGCTAAAGAAGGTGAAAGAAGCCCTGATAGCAAGTAATAGCAAGACAATATAATTAGAAAACTAAATCGAAGATAACAACAGAGAATATGAAAGAGATACCGATAACAAGTAATAGTATGATAATATATTTAGAATATTAAATCCAAGGTAGGAAACGAGAATATGAACGAAGTACTGTTAGCAAACTACGGAAGTACCGATGGCAAGTAATAATATAACAAAAAATGCAATAATAGCAAACTAAGGATAAAAGGGCATCGTACTAACACTAATACTATCGAACTAGAGAAGACAACGGAAAACGCATGACTACTTACTAACCTTCTACCATAATCTTCAACATTCACACCCTTCTATCCAGGGTCATGTCCTTGGTTAGCTCAAGTTGCGCCATGTCTCGCCTGATCACCTCTCCCCAAGACTTCTTTGGCCTACCTCTACCCCTCCTCTTACTCTCCAAGGTCAACCTCGCACACCTCCTGACTAGGGCATATGTGCTTCTGCTCTTAACATGCCTGAACCATCTCAGCCTCGCCTCACGCATCTTTTCCTCCACAGGAGCCACTCCTACCTTGTCCCAAATAACTTCATTCCTAATTCTATCCAACCTAGTATGCCCACACATTCATCTCAACATCCTCATTTCAACTACTTTCATCTGCTGGACATGGAGTTCTTGACTGACCAACACTCTGCCTCATACAACATAGTCGGTCTAACTACTACCTTGTAGAACTTACCCTTAAGTATCAACAGCACATTCTTACCGCACAGGACACCTGAAGCGAACCTCCACTTTATTCACTCTGCTCCGATACGGTGTGTGACATCCTTATCTATCTCCACATCCTTCTGAATTATAGACCCCAGATACTTGAAACTCTCTTTCGTGGGAATGACTTGCGTATCAAGCCTCACATCCCCGTCCGCTTCTTGGGTAACACCGCTGAACTTGCACTCCAAGTATTCTGTCTTGGTCCTGCTCAACTTGAAAACCTTAGACTCTAAAGTATGTCTCTAGACCTCTAGTCTCTCGTTAACACCACCTCGCGTCTCATTATTCAGGAATATGTCATCCGCAAATAACAAGCACCAAGGCACCTCCCATTGAATGTGTCGCGTCAATAAATTCATTGCCAAGGAAAATAAAAACGGGCTAAGTGTTGATCCCTGATGCAACCCCATCTCAATCGAAAAGTATTCAGAGTCTCCTCCTACTGTCCTAATGTCACGCCCCAACCTCGGGGAACGTGACCGGCGCTCAACCGAGTGAACCCAGTCGAGCAAGTCTATTAAACCTTTCCTACCCGACTCATTCATAATCCAAAAAGGGAACGCATCACCATTTGTAAAACAGAGGAGAGATCAGTTATATAAATATATAAAACGTTGCTAGTTCATTTTTCCTTATATTGGTACATTATGCCATAGTTGAGTTTCCAAAATACAACTCGATCCAATGACCACCCCAACACACATACATGACCCACATAAACGTCTACGGAGCCTCTAAGGGTACAAAAGAGCAACATGACAATGCCGGCAACAAGGCTCTGACTATACCTCAAAATATGAAAACGTATACAAAAGAAGGACTACATGACCCCAGGAAGAAATGGGGTTCACTAAGACTGTTGTGATGAGTGTGAGGGAGAGCACCACTATCTGCGATCAGCGCTATCTGCGATAGAACCACCTACATCCATTCAAAGATGTAGCGCTCCCGGCAAAAGGGACGTTAGTACTGTCGAATAGTACTAGTATGTAAGGCAAACACCAATCTTAGTAGAATGAACAGTGAAACAGAGAGAAAGCAGTCATAATAATCAATAAGTACTTCGTAGAAATACAAAGAAACACCAAGTAAGGATCACATAGTTTCCAATTCAATCTTTTTATCTTTTTAGGTTAATAATCTTTAGTGCCAAATGCCACAACTCACAATGCCACCATATTTTTACACGGAGTCCGGTCTCGGCCCGACCGGCTAAGCCATCTCAAGTGAGACATATCCATATCCACAATGTAAATTAATAATTCCAACACAAATGCCACAATGTGTACAGCATGGCGTCTGATCTCGGTCCGATCGGCTAAGCCATCTCACTTGAGACATAACCTCTTTCAATTGTTCACCCAATTCACATTTCTTTCCCATCTTTCGTTACATGGCATAAACAGTCTCATTTATTAAGTAATTCTTGGCACTTGGGAACATTTTACAATTCAAGTCTTTCCCTTTTTATTCGTTCAAATAATATCACCATTCATGTCGATAAGTACCATCACATAAGGCATTGCACACATAAGGGAAGGAGCCTCGAAAATTATAATTACGTTCTCAAATAGCATGATGACATGATAAACATCTAAAGCTTACTTTTTCCCCACACTCTTTATCACACATGCATGCAAGATAAACCACCCTCATTCCCATGAAGTATCACCCTAGTACCCCATTAAAGCTATGTTTGAAATTAAGAGTTGGGATGATGAGGTCTTACCTCTTAGGATGAAGAATTTGGTGCTCTACTTGATTATTTTCAAAGATTTGAGTGATGGTTGAAGATTAATTGATGAAAATTAGGCCCTCCCTTTAGAACCCTCTCTCTCCCACTCTAGAAATATCAGAAATGAGCTTCAAAATAGACTAAAGGGGTATTTTAACGGAATTGGGGTCGGATTTTAAATTAAGAAAATAGGTACCCGACACAGGTCTGCGGTCGCATATGCGACCGCATAATAGTTATGCGGTCCGCAAAGTGACTGCAGAAATGGCTCTCAGGGGCCTGAACTTTTGGCCCAGGTATGCGACCAGTATGCGATCCGCATACTTGTTCTGCGGTCGCATAATGCACCGCAGAACTCCCTCCGCAAAAACTCAAGAGGGATTATGCGACCGATATGTGGTCCGCATAGTAGTTATGCAGTCGCATAATCGACCGCAAAGCTGACCTCAAATTGGCCAACTTACTGCTTCACTCTACGGCTATTATGCGGTCCGCAGAGTGATTATGCGGCCGCATAATGGGCCGCAGAAATGCGTTCCTCTGCGAAATATTTTTCTCTCAGTCCGTAGGGTACTGTTCAATCCAAAAAGTCCAAATCGACACCACGAAATCTCGAGTTTTTGGTTTAAATTTTTACGGGTCTTTACACCTAACTCATGTCTTAGCTCCATCATACATGTCTTGAGTCACTCTAATATAGGCTACATGCACTCCTTTAGCCTCCAAACATCTCCATAGAACCTCTCTCGAGACTTTGTCACAGGCTTTCTGCAGGTCAATGAACACCATATGCAAGTCCTTCTTCATCGCCCTATACTGCTCTACCAATCTCCTCACAATGTGAATAGCCTCAGTGGTCGACCGTCCCGGCATGAAACCAAACTGGTTCTCGAAAATGGACACACTCCTCCCCATCCTCCCTTCAATCACCCTCTCTCACACTTTCATTGTATGGCTTAACAACATGATACCCCTATAGTTGTTGCAGTTTTGGACATCTACCTTATTTTTGTACAACGGAATCATCGTACTCCGCCTCCACTCTTCAGGCATCTTCTTCGTCCTAAAAATGATGTTAAACAACATAGAAAGTCATTCCAAGCCCGCCTTATCCACGCTCTTCCAAAATTCCACCGGGATCTCGTCCGGACCAATCACTCTACCCCTACTCATCCTGTGCATAGCCCCTACAACCTCCCCCACTCGTATGCGTCTACAGTACCCAAAATCTCGATGTCGCTCCGAGTACTCCAACTCCCCCATGCTCCTATCTCCCTCTTCATTCAAGAGTTTATGGAAGTAAGACTGTCATCTCTACCTAATATGTGCCCCCTCCAATAAAACTCTACCCTCCTCGTCTTTTATGCACCTTACTTGGTCCATATCTCGGGCCTTCCGCTCCTTCACCTTCGCCAGCCTGTACAATTTCTTGTCCCCGCCTTTATCCCCAATTTATTCGTATAAATGACTAAGTGCCGCGGTCTTAGCCGCAGTAACCGCCAATTCGCCTCCTTCCTAGCTTTCTTATACCCCTCCCTGTTACCACTCTTCTGCCCCTCGTCTATACTCTCTACTAGATTCAAATATTCCGCTTTCTTAGCTTCCACTTTCCCTTGAACCTCTTCGTTCCAACACCAGTCCCCTTTACGACCACTAGAAAAACCCTTCGAGACCCCTAACACCTCTCTTGCCGCCTCTCTAATATAATTTGCCGTCATAGACCACATACAACTCGTGTCCCCGCTACTCCTCCAGGCCCCCATAGCCATCAACTTCTCCCCCAACTCCTGGGCCTTGCCCTTAGTCAATGCACCCCACCTGACCCTAGATATACCAGACATAGCCCTCTTCTTTCTCGTCCACCTGATCTGTAAGTCCATAACCAAAAGCATGTGCCGAGTCATAAGATTCTCACTCGGGGTGACCTGGAAATCCGTGCACCTCTATCACATTTTCGAAAAAGAAGATAATCAATCTGGATCTTGGCTACCGTACTCCGAAAGGTTATGAGGTGCTCCATAGATTATTTATATATATATATATATATATATATATATATATATATATATATATATATAAGCTATATTTATGTATTTAAGTTTTTGTTAATTTAAGTATAAAAAAAATAAATCACAAACACATGATTATTTTTAACAAATATCAGTATGGTTTAACCATACTGATGGTTAAACCAAAACAATAATATGGAACATCCTAGATTATTACTTAACTTTTAGATGATAATTAAGATATACCAAAATACATCATTCAATATATATTGAAAATCCACCCCAATATAATATTGGTTGATATTTTTGTCTTAATTTTTTTTATGCTCATGCTTCTGAGGAGAGGCTACAAATTTTCATTTCACCGGCAACAGAAAAAATGCTATTGCTACTGCTCAAATTACTCCCTTTTTTTTTCTTTCGAAAACATGGTCATACACCTCGATTCTCTAGAATAAGTATTTCTTTTTAACAAGCAATTTTAGTTCCCCAAAAGCTTTGCCAAACAAACTATAAGCCTAGGCCTATTTTGACTTTTCCAAACTCTTTCATATTTCCTTTTTCCTCGAGTAATTCAACCAAAATCCCATTCCTCCAAGACAGTAAAACACCCTCTGACCCTCACCCCATGCAGGAAAAACATTCGGCATAAATTATGGAAAAAGGGGGAGGTAGAAAAGAAATGAAACGTTGGGCCTTTTAAAATCAATAAATTTCATATATAATGTGAGTTTACTTTCTTTGTACTCTCAATACAACAATGATATGGTGCCTCAAAAGAGACAGATTCTGAATGACTCCTCTAGCTAGAGCATATTGCAACTTCAGAATCTGTACCTGAAAGTAATAAGATAATTGAAAAAAAACAACTCCTGAAGCCACCCCCATTTGACCAAGAGGAAACAATCGTATAGGTAACAAGACAAGATGGCAAAGAATTGAAGTAGCACAGCTGCAGAACAGACTATTCTCGAGGGCGGGGCAAGTGTTAACACCATGTATATATTATGGCATTGGTTGACATTTCAAGTTGTGACTCTGTGATACTTACAGATGTAGAAAGGAATAGTAACAGAACCTCCTAGCTATAAAGAAGAAAGTGAAGCAGTATTGGCCGTGGGAGGTGTTGGAGAAGCAGTGGCATTATCTGTCCAGTTCGTTTCGCCCCAGTGCCATAACATGCTTTCCCAGAAGCAAAAATCTTCAAAACAAGTCTGCAAACGTGAATCCTTTATCTTGATCTTCCAATGGCCATCTGAATAGTTGGCTTTCTCAGCTTCCCTTCGATCCCACTCCAGTGCAGCCTTCTGTTTAGACCTAAGTAAACAGTATTTATGCAAGTTCTCTGGCATTGCATCGTGGACCTTCCACCATGTCCTGTGCGCCACATCACTTGCAAACTCTTGCAATTTCTCCACATTCCAGTTACAATCATAGTCCCTGAAGCATAACCAAGGTTTCAGACCCAAGTAGTGCAGGACATAGAGAACTGGAGGATCAGCACCAAAAAGACGTGTTTTCATTTCCTTCTTCTCCTCCTCATCACCTTCCCAATAATGTTTCAAAAAGTTCATGTGTTTCGGAATCCTATGCCACCATGTGAAGATCTCGTTCAAATACCCCTGATCCCCACCATTGTACGATTCAATCTCATCGATATGATCCATCAACAACTGAAATGTGCAATTTGATGGTTCAACAACCATCACACCTGAATTAAAAAGGGTAGCATTATTTCCTATAGCGGTTATTTCAGGCATCTCAAAGAGAAAATCAATATTTCTCAGTATTAATAAATCTGCATCAATGAAGATGATTTTGTCATAATCTGTCAGCTGCCAGAGACGAAATTTGCTATAGTTCCACTCGTTGTAGGCATCCTTTTCAGCTTTAGGATTCCTTATTCTTTGTATTGTGTGGATTTTCCACCCTGCAGCCGCCAAACCTTCCCTGTGGTAGTCGCTGATAGTCTCATCAACAAGTATCACAAGATCTCGTGTTGAACCTGCCAAGCGGATACTCTGAGCTGCAGCTATGGCCCCACATACATAAACATGTGCTGAGTGGAGAATAGTTGCATAGGCTTCTCTTCTTATATTTCCAGAGTGCCAATTTGCTGCAGAAACTTATGATGTTAGATTATGATTATCAATTCTTGAGAAATTAACTTGAATTTGGAGGTTAATCATCTATTTTGTTTTAATCTTAAGGTGGACTAATTAGATAGTGCTCAACTGCTTATTCCACTCCCTCAAATCCTGGAAATGGAAGAGAACAAGCAAATATGAAGATAGATAGATAGATGCGGAAATAAACAGTGTATGAAATATCAAATAGCTTAACAAGACCCTGCAATGTCTTGCAACAAAGGGCAGTGAGTAAAAATCAAGGATGGTTGGGTTGGCAGTTTTTACTTGTTAAATAAATTAAACACCGGTATCAGAGTTATAGCGTCCCAACAAAAAGTACCTATCAGAAACTGACCTTTAGCCTTGAGAGGAACTGCGAGTTCACATGACCCAACGGGGAGGTTGAGCTTCTCTCTTAAAGTGTTCAGGTTAGGTTCATATAGCCATGCATTGCCTTCACGTACAACTAACTCTTTACAGGTGAACAGATTGGGCGTTGGGAAATTCTCAGTAACAAGAAGCACGTGTACTGGATGATACCCTTTATTAGTGGCAGCCAGCCTTGCTGCTGCTAGCTGCAAGTGCAAACGAGCTACATCTCTATACCAGTCCTTGGACTTCTTGCACGGAAGCTTTACAACTATAAGATCAATCCTTGGTTTACCCGGAAACTGAATTTGGGGTAAAGAGGGACAAGTGGGGACCTCAAACTCTTCTTCTTCATCTATCCATTCAGGATATAATGTTTCCCATGTCATATTGTTCGGGACGTAATCTAGGTTCAAGATCACATGCTCAGCATCAGGTAGTAACTGCTTCAACTGATCGATTTCACTGTCGTTGAAGTTTAATAGTCCTACTCCCTGATACTCATGTCTATCGGCTAGTTTCTCAATAACTCTGGAAATTTGGTCCCAATCAATATCTAAAAGTGATGTATAACGTGAGTCAGCTGAAGAATCATCGCTCAACCCTCTGTGCACCAAAGCAGCCCTAGAATCAAGATTCCGAAATTGGAGCAAAGAAAAAGAATTAGAATATGAGAAAATAATCTGTTTAACTAATAGAAGTTTCTCTAATCATTGCTAAGAACTTGTTCTCCCAGAAATAATCTCTTTGAAGGTCTCACTAAGCCGCCTAAGAAATAAAGGTACAAGAAAGCTTATTTGATGTTATCATCTTTTTTTTTTTTTTGAGAATGGTAACAAGTTTTATATATCAATTTACAGAAACTGTGCCAAAATCATATGTACAGAAGAAGAGGAAAATAAAAGAAACAAAAAAACATATCCTTGCAACTTACAGAGCTTCCAAAATATCTAGGATAGCTTCAGTATCCACTGATGTTATCATCTTTAACCATATGGAAATAACAAAGACGAAAAGCCCTATACTTACCGAGAGTTTGAACTAGATATGTATTCCGTGTTATAAATTGTTGGAGAATGCCAGAGTGTCCAAAATGCTCCCAGAGCAATAACACCCAATATGAGCTTTAAAGTTGGGAACTTGCATGTGAAATTCCTGTTTTTGGTGGGGCTATGAAGGCCTTTCTCCCCATCTCTGAAAACTTTACTTCTCAAAAACCTCTTTTTGCTTGTTTCCTCGCTGAACCAAAGAACAGAGGTTAGCATATAAAAGGCAGTCAATGTCATCATAAATATGACGAAATCACAACCATGTTGGATGATTTCTAAATCTTTGAACTTTTTTCTTTTTTGGGTTAAAAACAAAGTCATTAATGGTGAGATTGTCCATCAGAGGCTTCGCGCCAATTCTGTCAGAGATTTAGAAAACTGGATTGGACTTTGAAGTTAGATACCACATCTCATATAAAGATAATAGATCTGACTCGGTAGTTACTCTATTGCAATTCAAATGCAAAACAGCCATAGAAGTTCCACAAACTTCAGGCTCCCATGTGATTGCTTATACAATCAGGTTCGGACTTGGATCTTTAAGAGAGATCTCAATAAGAGTACATCCAACAATTGAATCCTCTTCCGAGTCGTGTCATTTTTAATATCTACTGGACCAGTTACGAGATCTTCGTTTAGGACAGGGATTGACATTTTCAGGATCAACCTCACAGCCTCAGCTCCTATTTTTATGAGAACAATAAAACAAAAAGAGAACTGAGATGTTGGTGTACTAGTTTGGCATAGAGAAAAAGGAGACAGGGGAGGTAAAACTGACAATTCAAAAGCTTCCTTTCCAACCTGACATGTGTTAAAACGGAGGGGAAAGAGACCACTTTTTTTTTTAAATCAAGAAAACTTAAGAATGTAACAGAGAGAGTAAAGAAGCCACTATCTCCCACCATTCCACATAAAAGAACTTATGAAGGTTACCTGTGGCAAATGACCTTTTTCTAGTCATAGAACATATGCCAAAATGAAAGGAAAAACCCGTATTCAGATTTCTCCAACAAATAATACCCTTCCACTACATCATGTTACTCGTATTCTGAAAACATATTATGTGAGATTGCAAGTCATCTAATGTGAGGTAAAACCCATAAGGAATAGGATTTCAGTATTAGGATACAAAAGATCATGGTCTGGATGGATCACCGAGAGGAGTAGGGTTCAAAAAGCACATAATACTAACATTTCTAGTTTGCCACATCTCACATTTTCCACCCTGCATACAAACTCTCAAAAGACTCCCAATTTAAATAATTTTTCCGGGTAAGCAAGTCTTCATCACCCATATTTTCAATCAACTCAGCAAGGACACACGAAATGATAAAGCAGAAAGAACTAGCAGGCAGAGGAATAAATACAAACTATAACATGGAAGAAAAGAACTCAATCAGCCGAAAATGCCATGCATGGATGTGTCAGCTTTTGGTGCTACTGAATAAGATTTAGTTAAACAAACGGTTGCACAACTACCTCATACATCATGTTTTGCTGCTAAAACTACCAAAAGGTCGTCTACTATGACTAAAGCAGCTTGTCACTCGAATTAGGTGCAGCAAAGATATGAAAGACAACGTTACATAGAAGTAGTCTTTTCAAGATATTTCAATTTTCAACAAACTAGAATCAAATGCTCATTTTTGTCTCTTCATTTCACATTTAGGATACAGAACTCTACAATTGACCCACAGTGTTTCTAGATTTACCATACACAAGAATTAGCTGGAGGACAGTACCAATATCTATCATCTCCAAGAAGTGAACCTATTCTCATTTTTCCCCAAATTATTCTCAGAAGTAAATAAACCTAAAGAAAACAAATTAAGCAAAAATGAACTTTATTTCAAAGACACTTTAGTACTCAACTCCATCTCACAAAATCTAAAACCAAAAACCAATCCTGACCCAAAATAAGCACACTCAAATATGTAAACATAGACAAGTAGTAAACAAATGAATAATGTAAATATGCCCTTGAGAAAAATACCATAAGATAACTTGTACTGATAAAATAAATTAAGATCAATGGAAAAATCAACAAGTAGAGAGCATAGTTAGATACTAACGTGGATACAGAGAGCCTCTGTCTAGGTTCAATAGGACTAGGTGAGGCACCAATTATGCTTCCTCTCATTTTGGGTTTTCCTACTAACTCAGTTTCAGCTTAAGGAAGGCAACATATGACTTGGAAAATAATAAAACCAAGTTCACATTTCAAAGATTCAACAAAACACTTATGTAAAAACCAGTTCTTGATTCAGCTGATTATTTGGAGAAGAAAGAAAAGGTGTGATCTGGGTAGATGGGAAGTCAGAGAAAAATGCCAAAGAAGTGATTTTTGTCAGTGGAGCAGATCAATCACAATAGTTAAGTAGTAAACGGTACTAAATTATGTTTATGTAAGAAACAACAATAAGTTTTTAGACAGAGAAGTCAAATTAAGGTCCATCGGGTGGTTTTTTCTTTTTCAAGAATTCTTTTTACCAAAAACTGTTACTAATTCTTGGATGGTCACTCAATTTATGAAAACAGAACTCTACAACAGATATTTTTATTTGTTTTAGGACAATAAAATTATTCAACTATTGTCTTTTGATTCAAAAAATAAAAAGCACATATATCTTATTTTTAATAATAAAACCCATTTATTCTTTTCAAAAAAAAAAAAGAAGAAGAGACAAAGTGTATTTTCTGCAGCCCGTTTCAGACAATTTATGCGCAGACAAGTAAAAATAATTTCACTTTTTAAGAAGTTGAGCACTTTATTTTAAATTAATGTTAGTAAGCACCTATTCCTTTTTATTTTTTTCAATTTCATTTTTCACTATATTTTCTCAAACGAATGTAACTATGTATAAAATCCTTTTTATGTAAATTACTGAAAATAATTTTTTAATTAATGTTTGTCGTCTCTACTAGCCAAACTATTATAATTGGTTCCTCTTTCCCTAATTTAATAGCATAAATTTGGGTTGCAATTCCTTTTTTATTATTGAAAAATAAGGTTTTAATATGACATGACATGCTAAATATGTAACTTTTTATTTTTTAAGTGAAAGAACAATAGTTAGGTAATTTTATTATTTTAAAATAAATAAAAAAGACTTTGATAAAATGCTTCTATAAAATGGGTGACCATTCAAGAAATTAACTCTGTTAAAGTATAATTGAGCTCTTTCCAAATATTGTGAAATCCTGTTAAAAGATAAAACCGAAAGAGGCTCTTGCTGACGTGTCAATTTAACATTCCCAATAGCGTACATTATTTGTATTTATCCATTTATTGAATAGCCCAAATGATATTTGGGAAAGATGGTTTTCACCTTCCTATAATAGCTGATATTATGTCGGAGCGATGATCATAGCAATTTATTGAAGGTTGGTCAGCATTTATTAAGAAGTAAGAAGTACTCGCTCACTTCATTTTTATTTGTCCACTATGAAGTTTTCATATCCCTTAAAAAATAATAAATAAAATATATAATTTACCATGATACTTATATTAATTGATGCATATTTTTAATGAATTTGAGAAAATAATTTGAAATGAATAATTAATATTGTGGGTACAACAAGAAAAAAAATTATCTTCTCTTGATATGCGAAAAGTGACAAGTAAAAGTGAAAATTTATTTTTAGTATACTGGACAAGTAAAACTGAATGAAGGGAGTAGTAAATTATTACTCATTCCGGTCTACAATAAGTGACCATTTTACCTTTTTATTTTGGTCCAAATTCCTAAATAAGTGTCCATTTACGTAATCAAGAAGTAATTAATTTTATTTTTCCAAAATTTACCCTTATTTACATATTTCAATACGTCAAGGTAACAATTAATTAAAGTTAATTTAATAAATACATATTTTTTCTCTAGGAATTCGTATTTCCTTAATGGATGTGTCAAAGTTAAAATGGTCACTTATTGTGAACCGGAGGCAGGAGGGAGTATTTTCTTTTTGCGGAATTTAATAGCAAGATGTTAACTAAATTGGTAAAAATCATTTACTTCTCCCAAGTCTCCTTTAAAAATCAAACTCATCCTTCAATTTTGAACAATTATCATTCTACTTCTCATATCAAAGGTGACTTCTTAAAATGTCTAATTTACCCTCTACAATTTTTATCCCTTATTTTTATACTTTAATATAATGATATTTTTTTTTATTTTAATTTATGTTATCGACTTAGCTATAGACAAATTAAAAAAACTTTTTCAAAACCAAAAAAAAGTGAGATGTAGCAGTGAAGCATATAAGTTGACGATGTTCAATAGTGAAATAAATAAGAAAAATAAAAAATTACCTTAAAAATTTACTCGTATAAGTAATTTTATTAATAGTAATCAAAACTCAATATATTTACAAAATTGAGAATAAAAGAGAGTAAATTTTTTTATAAATTATACAATGCATGTAATAAAAAAAATAATGGGCGTAAAATAGAGGTAAATTTTATAATAAATTTGCAAAAATTATCTATTTACACTTTACATGAACTTTAATTAAAATTTAGAAAAAATCTATTCCTCATATCAAAGGTGACATCTTAAAATGTCTATTTTACTCTCTACAATTTTTATCTCTTATTTTTACTCTTTAATATAATGATGATTTTTTTTAATTTTAATTTATGTTATCGACTTACCTATAGACAAATTAAAAATACTTTTTCATAACCAAAACAAGTGAGATGTAGCAGTCAAGCATATAAGTTAATGATGTTCAATAGTGAAATAAATGAGAAAAATAAAAAATTATCATAAATAATTTACTTGTATCAGTAATTTTATTAATAGTAATCAAAACTCAATCTATTTACAAAATTGAGAATAAAAGAGATTGAAAATTTTATAAATTATACAATGCAGGTAATAAATAAATAATGGGCGTAAAATAGAGGTAAATTTTATAATAAATTTATAAAAATTATATACTTACACTTTACATGAACTTTAACTAAATTTTAGAAAAAATCTAGTAATAACAATCAAAACTCAAAAATTTATATACACATAGAAAATAATAAAAATAGTGAAACTTAAAATCACACACACATACGACATATATTATATGCATTTTAATATACATAATATTAAAATAATAATAATAATAATAATAATAATAATAATAATAATAATAATAATAATAATAATAATAATAATAATAATAATAATAATAATAATAATACATTTTTAGGGTTATAGTCACACCATAATTATTTTATTTATAATGTTAGTGAATTTAGAATAAATTATATAATAAGATATAAAAAATTTAACTTATGAATAAAAATATGCATTAAAAAATATCTAAATAATATAAAAAAGGTATTATATATATAAAGAGTTGAAAATGTCAAAGGTAAATAAACATTCCCTAGGATGTAAGGATGAAAATGACAATTGTTCAAAGTTGGAGATGTGTTTGACTTTTAGAGTAAATTTGGGGGGTGTAAATGATTTTCACCCCCAAAACACTAACTCCCTACTTTAGAATATAGGTATAACTTAAAAGGGAAAATGGTCAAAAATATCTCTTTACTATATTTAATTTCATAATTAAAAGTACAACGATAAATTTTAATTTTTTTTCTCGAAATATTTTGATACGTAGAATAATTCAATAGATTCATATAGACTGCATTAAAGTCAAGGAACAAATGTGAGAGGATTTGTTGATAGTAAGGATGATGGTCTCAAGTAGAACGGATTATAAAAACTATGAAATTTCTATTGTAGAATAATAAATTTAGACATCTTTCTAACTTTTCAAATATTTTGTCCGGTTCATTTTAATTGATTTTTTAATATTTTTCTTGTGGTTCATAATATTTAATTTTTTTTATATATCAAGAAAATATTAACTTCTTTTTTTCAAAGTTGTCTTTGGAGTAAAGAACCTAGGAGTATTTGTTATATTTTCAATGAACAAATTAAGGCTTATATGGTCAATTTCTTTTCTCTCTCTCTCTCTCTCTCTCTCTCTCTCTCTCTCTCTCTCTCTCTCTCTCTCTCTCTCTCTCTCTCTATATATATATATATATATATATATATATATATATATATATATATATATATATATATATTTAAGCCAAGTGGCAAGCTAGTAAAAATGATCGCAATTGCGAAGTAGCCCTCAGGCCTGCTGGCTTCGCAAATACGAAGGGGAAGTCACAATTGCGACATCAGAGCCCCTACTGACGCCTCCGCAATCGCAAGGTTGGTGCTCGTAATTGCAATAACAGAGCACCAGCAACACCAGCAATTCATATTCAGTTCAATTCATTCTAAAACATGTTCGAAACTCATCCGAACCCCCGGGGCTCCAAACCAAACATCCACACAAGTTTATAAATATCATACGAACTCATTCGCGCGATCAAAACAATTGCGAATCGAACACTAAAATGCATGAATTTCAAAGTAAATTTCAAGAATCTCTATAATTGCAACTAAACATTCGAATCATATCAATTCAACTCCAAACGATACCAAATTTTGCAAACAAGTTCTAAATAGCATAACAAACCTATTCTAAGTCCCAAAATCAAATTCCGAACTCGATAGTTATAAGTCAACCTACAATCAAACTTTTCAATTTCAAATTGCCAAATTTCGGCAAAACAACACAAATCGATCTACGAACTTTTGAATTCAATCCGGTCATACGCCCATGTCCGAAATCACAATACAAAGATATTGGAGCCATTAAAATACCGTTCTAGGGTCATTTTCACGAAAATTAATGTTTGGTTAATATTTCTAATTTAGGCTTCTAAGCCAAGAATCAAAGGGTCCAAATCAACCCGAAATCTTTCTGGAACGAACCTAGTAAGTCATAAAACCATAAAAACACATGTGTGAAGCATCAAAAAGGGAAACGGGGCGCAATTACACAAAATGACCGGTTGGGTCATTACATTCTCTCCCTCTTAAAGCAAACGTTCGTCCTCAAACGTGCATAAGGACATACCTTAAGTGATGAATAGATGAGGATAACGACCCCGCATATCGTGCTCGGTCTCCCAAGTCACATCCTCAACCGAATGACCCCTCCATTGAACCTTCACCGAAGCAATGTTCTTCGATCTCAACTTATGGACTTGTCTGTCCAAGATAGCCATCAGCTCTTCAATAGAAGTCAAATCCTTGTCCAATTGGACTGTACTGAAGTTTAAAACATGAGACGGGTCACCATAATACTTCCAGAGCATAGAAACGTGGAACACCGAATGAACCGCAGGTAGACTAAGTGGCAATGTGAGCTTGTAGGCCACCTCACCAATCCTCTCAAGGATCTCAAAAGGTCCGATATACCTAGGGCTCAACTTGCCCTTCTTCCCGAACCGCATCACACCCTTCATGGGTGAAACCCGGAGCAAAACCCACTCTCTAACCATGAATGCAACATCATAAACTCTCCAATCAGCATAAATATTCTGTCTAGACTGGGCTGTGGGAAGCCGATCCTGAATCAACTTGGCTTTCTCCAAGGCATCCTGAACCAAATCCGTGCCCAATAACTTAGCCTCTCCTGGATCAAACCAACCAACTGGAGAACGACACCGTCTCCCATATAGGGCCTCATAAGGAGCCATCTGAATACTTGATTGGTAGATGTTGTTGTAGTAAAACTTCACAAGCGGCAAGAACTGATCCCAAGAATCCCCAAAATCCATAACACAGGCACGAAGCATATAGTCTAATATTTGTATGGTATGCTCGAACTATCCGTCCATCTACGGGTTAAATGTTGTACTCAACTCAACCCGTGTGCCTAACTCACACTTTACAGCTCTCTAAAAAAGCGATGTGAGCTGCGTGCCCCGGTCAGAGATAATGGATACCGGTATGCCATGAAGTCGGACAATCTCATGGATATAGATCTGAGCCAGCTGCTCTGAAGAATATGTAGTCACCACCGAAATGAAATGAGATGACTTGGTCAACCTGTCCACAATCACCCATACCACGTCAAATTTCTTCTGAGTTTGTGGGAGCCCAACAACGAAGTCCATGGTAACACGCTCCTATTTGCACTCGGGAATCTCAAGTTTTTGAAGCAAACCACCTGTCCACTGATGCTCATATTTCACTTGCTGACAATTTAGGCACCGAGCTACATACTCCACTATGTCTTTCTTCATTCTCCTCTACCAATAGTGCTGCCTCAAATCCTGATACATCTTAGCTGCACCCGGATGAATGGAGTATCACAAACTCTGGGCCTCTTGAAGGATCATCTCAACCATCCACATTGGGCACACATAATTGGGCTTGCATCCACAACATCTCATCATCTCCAATAGAAACCTTCTTGGCATCACCGTACTGAACTATGTCCTTAAGGACAAGCAAATGAGGGTCATCATACTGATGCTCTCTGATGCGATCATATAAAGAAGAACGAGAAATCACGCAAGCAAGAACTCAACTAGGCTCCGAAATATCCAATCTAAAAAACTGGTTGGCCAAGGCCTGAACATCTAGGGCTAGTGGCCTCTCTACTGCCGGTAGATATGCTAAATTACCCAAGATCTCCGCCTTTCGACTCAAGGCATCGGTGGTCAGTATAGACCTCACAAGGGACACCGCATAGATAATGCTGCCAAATCTTCAAGGCATGAACAATAACTGCCAATTCCAAGTCGTGGACCGAATAATTCTTCTTATGAAACTTTAACTGTCGAGACGCATAGGCAATCATCCTACCGTCTTACATCAACACCGCGCCAAGGCCAATACGTGACGCATCGTAATACACAGTGTAAGACCCCGAACCTGCAGGGAACACCAACACTGGGACTGTAGTCAAAGCAGTCTTCAACTTTTGAAAGCTCGCCTTACACTCATCGGACCATCTAAAAGGAGTACCCTTTTGGATCAATCTGGTCATAGGTGCGGCAATGGATGAGAAACCCTTTACCAAACGGTGATAATACCTAACCAAACCAAGAAAACTCCAAATCTCAGTAGATGAAGACAGTCTGGGTCAACTCTGAACTGCTTCAATACTCTTTGGATCTACCTTGATCCCCCCACTCGACACCACATGACCCAAAAATGCCACCGGATAAAGCAAGAAGTCATACTTTGAGAATTTTGCATACAACTTCTTCTTTCTCCCGGTCTGGAGCATGGTCCTCAGATGTTGATCATGATCTTCCCGACTACGGGAGTACACCAAGATGTCATCAATATATACAATGATGAATGAATCAAGATATGGCTGGAATACACTGTTCATCAGGTGCATAAATATTGTTGGGGGGTTGGTCAGCCCAAATGACATCACAAGGAACTCATAGTGACCATACCGAGTCCTAAAGGCAGTCTTCGGGATATCCGGATCCCGAATCTCCAACTGATAATACCCTGACCGTAAATCAATCTTTGAGAACACTCTGGCACCCTGTAGCTAATCATATAAGTCATCAATGCGCCTGTTTTAACAGTAGAGTAATTTTTCTGAGCAGAATTCCAGATTCCAGATGTAAAATGAACAAATTGTTCAGGGGATTCTAAGGGTTATCTTTTATTTAGATTGGAACCTGAACATAAATATTTGAGGTCTATAGATCCATCAGGAAATTGAATTACTTGTTCAATTTGGGATCTCTCAAGATTGGAGGTGGAAGGTTGAGTTATGGCATCAAAGTGTCATTCATCACTTGAGAGTATATCATTCCAGTTAAGGTGTCTAGGTACAAAAACTATACTATGCTCAGTGTTTGCTTCCATAAGCATGGTGACTCCCTTGATACTTTCAACTCGAGATTTTGGTGCAAGAGTGGTATCCATAAGTCTGTAGTAGACTCAATGGATGATAGCTATCTCACGAGTGTTAGTTTTGCTATTCATATTCTTGTTTTTGACATTTAATGTGAGAGTATCCATGACGTTAGGGTCATTAATATCAACCAAGAAATTAGGATAACAATTAAAGTATATCGGGCCATTGACAAGGTTACTTTGAAGGACTCCTAGGAAAGAGTCGTCGAAGTTTAAGAGACGAGCGTCTCTTAATAGGACGCAAATGGGTATGTCTAAACCCTTTCTAAAGAGGGGTTTGGCAGCAATCTGGACAAGACCTATATGTAAATAATTGAATTGATGTTTATACTTATTCAAATCTTGTTCAGAAAGTAATTTAATAATTTTTAAGGAATTATTAATAGCAATAGTGGACTCACATGTTTTAATGTTATGCTTCTTAATAAAGCTGAAACTTCATATTTCGTAAATCTTTTCGAAAGATTTGTTGGGAATGTTCTAATTTTGTAAATCATTTTCAAGTTTAGGAATCTTAGTTGCTTGAGAAGATAAATTAATATTATTCAAAACATGCTGATTTGAATTCATTTTGAGAAAATACACTCTAGGGGCTTATTGGGCTAAAAGAACTACTCAATACATGTAATAGTAAAACAGTAAATATGCAAATATCTAACATATATTGTACCTTAATATTAAAGATCTAATGGCTTCTTAGTAGAGTCTTCTTGGGTTTATATCTGTTTTCTCTAAAGTCATCTTAGCGACGGGATCACCTAACGAGGTCTAAACGCCTACCTTGGCAACAACGACCTATCACTTTAAGGCTAACCAACATCTGAGCCGGATATTAATCGGTTACTTCATACTTATAGAGAAAATAAAGACCTCATACGAAACATAGAAGCAGTTATAGAACATGATTTTAAAGGACATTAGTAAAATAGATATAAGCATAATTAAATTTTAAAATACAATATTGAAAGTAATTTTTCCATGCCCTAGACAATATATGTATTAACTGCTCATGCTAAATATGTATACTGCCAACATGGCTCTGATACCAGTAAGTACGGAACTAAGTGCAGTATAAAAACAGTTAAGACGGTATAAGAAAAGCCCTTAAAAACTTACAGAATTTTATTGAATGAATATTATAAAATACAAGAGTGGTAGAAATATGAGAATATTTAGGGGAGAGAGGTCTTTTGAAAATTGGGAGAATTTTCGGTCTGCCTCTTAAAAAGGGAATGGGGAGCCTTATATAGACTAGGGAAGAGATGCCTTTTCATCTTAGGCGTACAAGTGTATCATTTAGTTTTGTCAGACAATAGTAAGTGGTCGAGAAAAACTAAAGTGGGCGGCTACCTTTTGAAAAAGTAAAGTGGTTACTTTTAAGAAGTAAAGATAAGATTCGTCCGATCTGATGATTGGTCTTTCTATTCACAATTGGGGTCCATGTTGGTCAAGGCTATTCCCTTTGGGTTGCACATGTCTCAATTGCTGCTTTCTCCAGATGAAGCAGCATCTTCGATTAATTGCATAATCTGGTATTCTTCGTAATTTTCTATGTTTTGCAAGGCTTGCTTGAGCTTTTCTTTGAGCTCTGCTTTGGATGATGAAGCTTTTGTAAAACTCTGCTGCACATTCTTTGATGTCTTGGGAGTTTGTTGTTTGGGAGTCCAACCTTTGATCTTGATTTCTTTGGACAAATATTTGATTCTTTTAAATTCTGCCTTAGAAAAATTCCAACTAATAATAAAAGAAATTTATTTCTGAATAAAGTATTTACACATTTTAATGTGCTCTGGTAGGGATGATATTGCTTCTTTGGTCTAAAAATCATCAAATCTGTTAAGGAATTGCTGAGGTAATATTTCTTTGTTACCTCCAAAAATGTCCACCATTCGTAGAACTATCTTAGGATTATTGCCTTGGTGACTTCTAGACAATATTTGATGAAGCAAGTGTGACCTGGCCTGAGGTATAAGAAATTGAACCAGCCAGCTTTGTAATCATGCAAGTTGTAGGTTTGGGGTCTGTGCGCCATTGATAAAGCTATGGGTGTGTGTAGGTGATTTGTAAACCACTCAAATGGTGATAAAATCTTTTTTATAGTGACTCTAGAGTAGTTGATATACTCCGAAATTTTCTCATTCAAAGTGTGTTCCACTTCTATGGAATCAGTATCTATTAGGATGGCCTCATAGTACCTTCTTGTCTTATATGGATTTTCGGTATCCACATAATTGAAATCCGTAAAACATGGTTTAATAAGGTCTTCTATCCTGAGAACTTCATATTCTTTATCTAGTGCTAATAAAGGTAGTACCTGGATGGTAACATATTCAAATTTCTCTTCTTTGGGTGTGTCATCTTGTGACCTCTTTATTGAGGGATTAACTGCTTCGGCAAAAGTCTCTGGGACTTTCACTGCGTAACTTTCTTTGGTTTGAATTAAGGAACTTGAAGATGCTCCTCTTTCAAAAAGTTTTGCTGATGGAATTGGTACTGGAGCGGGTAACTTGGGATATTCGGCTAGTGCTGTATACCTGTTCTGGAAAGGAAGTTGGGGCCTTTGAGGGGCTGTTGCTTTGGTAGGAGTAAAGGGAGGAAGAACAAATGGTCTATCCATTGGCGAATTATTGGTTTTTTTTCCTTTGTTAGGAATATTAGGCTTGAAGGGCCTCATTTGTTCCCTGTAAAAATTCTTTTGTTAGAAAATCAGGTAAAGAGTTATTTTCTCCTCTAATAAAATCTATTTTGAAATCAAAGCTAGATAGTAGAGCTTGCCATCTAGCAAATATTTGTTTCGAAATAAGGTTTTTAACATCTCTTAGAAGAATTTCTTTGGCTGATTTGCAATCAACTCTAACTAAAAATTCTTTGTTAATAAGATCATCTTGAAACTTAGTAATACATAGTACTATAGACAAGACTTCCTTTTTAACAGTAGAGTAATTCTTTTGAGCAAAATTCCAGATTTCAGATGTAAAACGAACAAGTTGTTCAGGGGATTCTAGGGTTATCCTTTGTTTAAGAATTCCTCTGTAACCTATGTCGGAAGCATATGTTTCAACAATCATAAAAGCTTCTGGATTTGGGATTCCTAAGCATGGGAGGTTTTGTACTAAACCTTTTATTTGGATGACTGATTGTGTTTGTTCAGAGCTCCAAGAAATAGGATTCTTCCTAAGTCTTTTATATAGAGGTTCACAGACTTGTCTAATGTTTGGGATAAAATCTGCAACATAGTTGAGACTTCCTAAAAATCTCTGAAGCTGAGTTTTATCTGTAATCTCATTTGGGAATTTAGAAGAGAACTCTATGGCTCTACAAATTGGTTTGTAAGATCCATGGTATAGGTCATGGCCTAAAAATCTAATGGAAGTTTGGAAGAGTTTAATCTTCTTAGCACTAACCACTAGACCATTTTTCTTAACTATTTTAAGGAAAGTGTTGAGATGCTTAAAATGAGAATCTATATTTTCAGAGAAGATAAGTACATCATCTATATAAACAATAGACATATAACTATAGTCATTAAAAATAGAGTTCATAACATTCTGAAACTCTGAGGGGGCGTTCTTAAGCCCAAATGGCATAACGTTCCATTCATACTGACCGAAGGGAACATTAAAAGTAGTTTTGTATCTGTCTTTTTCAGCTACTTGAATTTGCCAAAAATCAGATTTCATATCGAACTTGCTATAAATATTAGCTTTGTAAGTTCTCTTTAAGAGATCCCTTTTGTTAGGAATGAGATATCTAATCCATTTAAGGACAACATTTAAAGGCTTATAGTTTATAACTAATCGTGGTACACCTCTTTCTTTCTCTCACTATTATTCACATAAAAGGCAGAACAACTCCAAGGGGATTTAGAAGGGCGAATAATGTTATTTTTTAGAAGATTTAAAATCTCGGTTTTACAAGTTTCCATCATTTCTTGATTCATTTGAATAGGTCTTGCTTTGGTTGAGATGACCTGTTCATTGAATCCTTCAATGTATGGAAGTTCAATCAAATGCTTTTTTCTATCCCAAAAAGCGTTAGGAAGATCAGAGCATATTTCTTTTTTAAAAAGGTTTTGAAGATTGGCTATTTTAGTAACAATCTCCGGGGTTTTTAAAATCTGCTCGATTTTCTTAACTTTTATTTCATCCTTTAAAAAGGTGATATGTTGAGAAAGTTTATTAATACGAAAAACTGTGTTTTTTCTTATGAAATTACTTTCATAAGGTGAAAGGGTTTTTATAAAAGAAAAGTTTAAATTTTTTCCTAAAATATGTGTGGAGATACCATTTAAACCAGTAACGAAGGGTTTTATTTGAGTAATAAAAGAAATTTCTAAAATGATATCCTCATTTATATCCTCGGTTATAGCAAAATTATTTGTTAAGCAAATACCATTGTTACAAATATGGGCTTTAGAAAGTTTGTAGTTAATACGTAATTGTTCTCCTGTAGCGGAATAAAGTTTGGAAGTACTTTTTTCTAAATATTGAGTAGGAATAATACTTTTTATGATACAGTTACGGTTTGTACCACTATCAAGTAAAGCAATTTTGTTAATAACAAAGTTTTTACTGATAACAATTTTAATCGGGATATGATAGCTCTGAGGTTTTACACTAGTTATAATAGTAATACCAGGAGCGTTGGATGAGGAAGTCTTATCATGAGTAAGACAGAGGTTGACGGGATTATTTTCTGGATCATTTTCAGAAGCTCTGGAGGTTCTTCTGTTTCAGATTTATACTTATAGGTATTGGCCTGTTTGAGGACTTGTTCAGTAAGAACATCAAGTTCGACTTTTCCAAGTCTGGCTTTTATATCTCTGATTTCTCCCTTTAGTTCAGAGACTTCATGTTTAAGATTAGAGATTGATGGTTCTGAAGGTTTATCAAAATGAGACATGATTTGTTTCATGCTAAATAGTTCAATGGCTAGTTTTGCTTTAGGTTTATCATCGCGATGATTAAGGATGAGGTTTTTGAGTTCCAGAAGATATCATTTTCTGGATTCTTCATCACTGATATGTTGGATTACATCATATAGAGCTTCTTTAGAGCTATAAGAAAGAACTCTAATTGAAGCTGGAGTGTTGCCACAAGTACATTAGGTTTCAGTGAAGTGGCATTCATTACCGGATTGGCTAGAATCGGATTTATAAGCGATGTTGATGTCTTCTTCATCGCTATACTCATCTGATGAATAATTTGGAGAGGAATCTGAATTGGCTTCTTCTAGGATAGAGAAGAGTTCCTTTTTGGTATTATCACTAATTTCTAGAAGATTTATTTTCTTCTTTTTCTTATCAGATTTGCACTCATTGGCCCTGTGTCCAGTTTTTCCACAGTTCCAACATACATCTTTGGATTTGTTAGAAGACTTAGAAGGTCTACGAAATTTGGATTTCTTTCTAGGTGTGTTTTCAAAATTTCTGCGAGATTTGCTACGGTGAATTTTTTTGGAAGATTTAGAGCTCTTGTCTCTTTTTGAAGAGTGAGTAAAAGGGGCAGCAACAGAGGTAAATCTGAAATCTTGACAGAAACTTCCTAATTCTCTTCTAGAGGAGTGTCGCTCTTTTTTGAGCTGATTTTTAAGTTTAATATCAGTGCAGCACAACATTGATGATGCTAACGAGGTCTCATAGGTCATTTGATGATAAGGAATTTTACTATCACAATGATCTTGGATTTTTGTTCTGACCTTGTTTGCGAATAGAGGGGGAAGTCCGCTGATAAAACGTTCTTTCCAAAAATCTAGATGACAGTCAGGTCTAATCATAACCTTGCTGATGAATTGGTTTTTATACCAGATAAAGTCATCTAGGGTTGGGCAAGACAGATTGTTTAAGATTTGCAAACTTCAATCTTGGAAGAGTTTGGGTTCTCTAATGAAGTGTTTTGTGATATGATAGAGAAGTATAGCACAAGCGTCTTCTCTAATGATCTCAGAGATTGTTTCCATAGGGGTACTCTCAGTTTTAACAACTGTTTCAATGGCTGTAGAGGAGTATATGGCTTGTTTAATCTCATCAGTGAAATAATTATCCCCCCAATGTTTTAACATGCCTGTGAATCCAGCTACAATCATGGAGGCAGCTTCTTTGTCAGAGGAGCCTCGTATTTTATAGGTTGTGATAGAAACACCCATTTCATGCAGTTTACTATATATCTGATGTTCAGCCAAGCCATCGATGTTCCATTCCATGATGCTTCTTCCTTCGTGAGCAGTAGAGTGGAGAAAATAATTTTCTTCGTACTGAACATCTGTGAATGAAGGGCGCTTATGATAATTTTCTTGATTATGATAGCGATCATTGGAAAGTTTGTGAAGGAGGGCTCCTTTCTCTTGAATAGTGGAAATTTTCCTTTTGTCGGAAATATTGAAGTTGGCTTATTGTTCATTGATTTTATCAAGAATGTTACCAGATACATCGAAAGTGTCATTAAGTTTTGGATACTTATCTCTGGAGAATTCAGTCATTTTGAAACCGGGGTTTGGTTCAATATTCTGACTGGTGCTTGGTTTTGAAAGAGTTGGTTTTCCACTAAATAGAGTTTTTTCTTTAGAATCTTCTATTTGTCTGGAGACAACATGAAGGAGTTGATTGGTATAGTTGTTTTGTTCAATAATACGATCAACGTCAGAACAAACAACCATACTAGTAGGCTTTTCGCTTTTAGTTTTAAAAGGAGAGGCAGAGATAACAGTGTTGGATACTGAGATTTTTATCCCTTCCACAGTAGGAGTGACAGATTCAATGACTTGGTTAGTGGTCGTGTACCATTTGTTGATCAAGACTTGCAGATAATCTTTTTGATTGTCGATTTTGCCAGATATTTCAAACCATTTAAAGAAGTCGATTTCGCATCTAATTCTTTTCATGTCTGACATCCAACAATCTTTGAATTTTTCTCTTTGTTGAAGAGAATATGTGGCAACATACCATTTTTTCTTAGTTTGATTGTCAGGATGAGTCCAGAGACGTTCAAGGGTCTCGGGATCTAGAGTGAAAGTATTTCCTGATTTAATCATTTTGAGAAAGACTGGTACATCTGGAGAAGGAGGTTTCATCTCACTAGGGGTTGGACTAGCGGGATGTTCTTGGTAATAGACTTTGGGGATTGCATAGGAGAAATCTACTCCTGTGACTTTTCCTTTGTCGTTATTGATAACGTTTGTAACTGAAGCATTTGCAACTGAAGTTGCGTTTTCCTCCGGTGTTTTTGAAGAAGAAGGTACGAAAGGAACTGTAGACTTTCTTCTAAAGGAATTGGTTCTGCTCGATAGATTGGAACCTGAATCTAAAAATTTGAGGTCTATAGATCCATCAGGAAATTGAATTACTTGTTCAATTTGGGATCTCTCAAGATTGGAGGTGGAAGGTTGAGTTATGGCATCAAAGTGCCATTCATCACTTGAGAGTATATCATTCCAGTTAAGGAGTCTAGGTACAAAAAATGTACTATGCTCAGTGTTTGCTTCCATAAGCATGGTGACTCCCTTGATACTTTCAACTCTAGCTTTTGGTGCAAGAGTGGTGTCCATAAGTCTGTAGTAGACTCGATAGATGATAGCTATCTCACGAGTGTTAGTTTTTCTATTCATATTATTGGTTTTGACATTTAATGTCAAAGTATCCATGACGTTAAGGTCATTAATATCAACCGAGAAATTAGGATAACAATTAAAGTATATCGGGCCATTGGCAAGGTTACTGAAGGACTCCTAGGAGAGAGTCGTCGAAGTTTAAGAGACGAACGTCTCTTAATAGGACGCAAATGGGTACGTCTAAACCCTTTCTAAAGAGGGGTTTGACAATAATCTGGACAAGACCTATATGCAAATAATTGAATTGATGTTTATACTTATTCAAATCTTGTTCAGAAAGTAATTTAATAATTTCTAATGAATTATTAATAGAAATAGTGAACTCATAGGTTTTAATGTTATGCTTCTTAATAAAGCTGAAACTTCCTATTTCATAAATCTTTTTAAAAGGTTCGTTGGGAATGTTCCAATTTTGTAAATCATTTTCAAGTTTAGCAATCTTAGTTGCTTGAGAAGATAAATTAATATTATTCAAAACATGCTGATTTGAATTCATTTTGAGAAAATACAGTCTAGGGGCTTATTGGGCTAAAAGAACTATTCAATACATGTAATAGTAAAGCAGTAAATCATTCTAGTTAAGGAGTCTAGGTACAAAAACTGTACTATGCTCAGTGTTTGCTTCCATAAGCATGGTGACTCCCTTGATACTTTCAACTCGAGCTTTTGGTGCAAGAGTGGTGTCCATAAGTCTGTAGTAGACTCTATATAGAGGTTCACAGACTTGTCTAATGTTTGGGATAAAATCTGCAACATAGTTGAGACTTCCTAAAAATAATCTAAAGCTGAGTTTTATCTGTAATCTCATTTGGGAATTTAGAAGAGAACTCTATGGCTCTACAAATTGGGTTGTAAGATCCTTGGTATAGGTCATGGCCTAAAAATCTAGAGGCAGTTTGGAAAAGTTTAATCTTCTTAGCACTAACTACTAGACCATTTCTCTTAACTATTTTAAGAAAAGTGTTGAGATGCTTAAAATAAGAATCTATATTTTCAGAGAAGATAAGTACATCATCTATATAAAAAATAGACATATAACTATAGTCATTAAAAATGGAGTTCATAATATTTTGAAACTCTGAGGGGGCGTTCTTAAGCACAAATGGCATAACGTTTCATTCATACTGACCGAAGGGAACATTAAAAGCAGTTTTGTATCTGTCTTTTTCAGCTACTTGAATTTGCCAAAAACCAGATTTCATATCGAACTTGCTATAAATATTAGCTTTGTAAGTTCTCTTTAAGAGATCCCTTTTGTTAGGAATGAGATATCTAATCCATTTAAGGACAACATTTAAAGGCTTATAGTTTATAACTAATCGTGGTACACCTCTTTCTTTCTCTCACTATTATTCACATAAAAGGCAGAACAACTCCAAAGGGATTTAGAAGGGCGAATAATGTTATTTTTCAGAAGATTTGAAATCTCGGTTTTACAAGTTTCCATCATTTCTTGATTCATTTGAATAGGTCTTGCTTTGGTTGAGATGACACGTTCATTGAATCCTTCAATGTACGGAAGTTCAATCAAATGCTTTTTTCTTTCCCAAAAAGCGTTAGGAAAATCAGAGCATATTTCTTTTTCAAAAAGGTTTTGAAGATTGGCTATTTGATGATGACAAAAAAACATAATTCATTTAACTTCCATGTTCTAGTCGGCTCCCTCTCAACTTGGTGTGAGGTAAATTAACATCTATGTGGTTTTTAAAATCTGCTCGATTTTCTTAACTTTTATTTCATCATTTAAAAAGGTGATATGTTAAGAATGTTTATTAATACGAAAAACTGTATTTTTTCTTATGAAATTACTTTCATCAGGTGAAAGGGTTTTTATAAAAGGAAAGTGTAAACCGTTTCCTAAAATATGTGTAGAGATACCATTTAAACCAGTAACAAAGGGTTTTATTTGAGTAATAAAAGAAATTTCTAAAATGATATCCTCATTTATATCCTCAGTTATAACAGTAATACCAGGAGCGTTGGATGAGGAAATCTTATCATGAATAAGACAGAGGTTGACAAGATTGTTTTCTGGATCATTTTCAGGAAGCTCTAGAGGTTCTTCTATTTCAGATTTATACTCATAGGTATTGGCCTGTTTGAGGTCTTGTTCTGTAAGAACATCAAGTTCGACTTTTCCATGTCTGGATTTTATATCTCTAATTTCTCCCTTTAGTTCAGAGATTTCATTTTTAAGATCAGAGATTGATGGTTCTGAAGGTTTATCAAAACGAGACATGATTTGTTTCATGCTAAATGGTTCAATGGCTTGTTTTTCTTTAGGTTTATCATCGCGATGATTGAGGATGAGGTTTTTGAGTTCCAGAAGATAACGTTTTCTGGATTCTTCATCACTGATATGTTGGATTATATCATATAGAGCTTCTTTAGAGCTATGCCCTAGACAGTATATGTACTTAGCTGCTCATGCTAAATACGTATACTGCCAACTTGGCTCTGATACTAGTAAGGACGGAACTAAGTGCAGTATAAAAACAGTTAAGACAGTATAAGAAAAGCCCTTAAAGACTTACAGAACTTTATTGAATGAACATTATAAAATACAAGAGTGGTAGAAATAGGAGAATTCTTAGGGGAGAGAGGTCTTTTGAAAATTAGGAGAATTTTCGTTCTTTCTATTCACTATTGGGGTCCATGTGGGCCAAGGCTATTCCCTTTGGATTGCATATGTTTCCATTGCTGCTTTCTCCAGATGAAGCAGTATCTTCGATTAATTGCATAATCTGGTGTTCTTCGTAATTGTCTATGTTTTGCAAGGCTTGCTTGAGCTTTTCTTTGAGCTCTGCTTTGGATGATGAAGCTTTTGTAAAGCTCTGTTGAACATTCTTTGCTGTCTTGGGAGTTTGTTATTTGGGAGTCTAGCCTTTGATCTTGATTTCTTTGGATAAATATTTGATTTTTTCAAATTCTGCCTTAGAAAAATTTCAACTAATAATAAAATAAATTTGTTTCTGAATAAAGTATTTGCACATTTTAATGTGCTCTGGTAGGGATGATATTGCTTCTTTGGTCTGAAAATCATCAAACATGTTAAGGAATTGCTGAGGTAATATTTCATTATTACCTCAAAAAATATTCCACTATTCGTAGAACCATCTTGGGACTATTGCCTTAGTGACTTCTAGACAATATTTGATGAACCAAGTGTGACCTGGCCTGAGGTATAAGAAATTGAACCAGCCAACTTTGTAATTATGCCAGTTGTAGGTTTGGGGTCTGTGCGCCATTGAAAAAGCTATGGGTGTGTGTAGGTGATCTGCAAACCACTCAAATGGTGATAGAATCCTTTTTATAGTGACTCTAGAGTAGTTGATATACTCCGGATTTTTCTCAATCAAAGTGTGTTCCACTTCTATGGAATCAGTATCTATTAGAATGGCTTCATAGTACATTCTTGTCTTGTATGAATTTTCGGTATCCACATAATTGAAATCCGTAAAACATGGTTTAATAAGGTCTTCTATCCTGAGACCTTCATATTCTTTACCTAGTGCTAATAAAGGTATGTCACGACCCAAAATCTCACCTGTCGTGATGGCGCCTATCTCAATTCTAGGCAAGCCGAAAATCTCAATAATCCACCATATCTTTTAAATTTGAAAACAAAATAATTAAATCCAGCGCAAGAAATCTCACAATTTCAAAAATAACACTCCCAAAGCCTGGTATCACTGAGTACATGAGCATCTAATAGGAATACAATATATGACTGGTAAAAACCACTGTCTGAAAGTATAGAATAATACAATAACTGAAGAAAAGAGGGACAAGGTCAACGGACGCCAAGCAACTACCTTGATAATCTACAACTGATAGTACTCTGATATCTAACAAATATCCGTGTCTAAAAGCACCTAGATCTGCACACGAGGTGCAGAGTGTAGTATGAGTACAACTAACTTAATAAGTAACAAAACTAACCTCTGGGCTGAAAGAAATGATGAGCTTCGCAGGTACAGTCCAGTATAAATAATGGTACAGAAATATAGGCATGCTTTCAAGTTCAACAGTTAAACTCAGTACAAGTGAAATAGATCAATACTGCATGATATGAGGAATATGACATCTTAGTAGAAAAACCTCTCCTAAATACTTGTCATAAATTATCCGGTTACTCGGTACTGTTTATGGCCAATCCAGCCCAGGGGTGTTCCAACCCGTATATAAATACACATCGACTGACAGTCAGTCACTCAGTACCGTATAAGTCCAATCCAGCCCTGGGATAATTTATCCCTGATTATTAATAATGCTAACAAGATCCATGTCCAGATAACTCATTACAATACAAATAAGTAAGGCAAGTCCATGCCCTGGGAAATTCCATCCCAAATATATATATAAGCAGTAAGTAAGGCAATATATAAAAGCAGTAAGTAAGGCAAGTCCATGCCCAGGGAAGTCTATCCCAAATATTGATGATCATCTACGCTCACTGAGGGTGTGTACAGACTCCGGAAGGGCTCCTTCAACCCAAGTGTAATACAAAGCCAATATGGCCTACTGCAGGCGGGCAGTCCCGATCCGTATAATAACAATGCCTATAAGGCCTGCTGCAGGCGGGCAGCCCCGATCTATAAAATAGTAAATCCAATAAGGCCTGCTGCAGGCGGGCAGCCCCGATCCATATAATAATGATGTATAAAGCCATTATGATATGCTGTATTGCGTAGCTCAATACCATAAATATCCTCACAATGGACAATTATTACTAAATGTGAAATGTATATTTTTTGAATAATTAATTCAACGACAACACGATCCCATGGGTCCTAAAATATCGGCACGTACTCTAAACACGATATTTATCACAAGCCTCGACTCAATTTCTCTAACACGGCCCACATGTTCAGATAATAACATGATTCTTTAATTTTACTAATTTACATGATTTATTCAAGATACACTTTCTATGGTGCACGTTTACATGTTCGTCACCTATTGTGTGTGTCACCTCCAAACAATTCATATCATACCAAATTCGGGGATTCATACCCTCAGAACCAAGTTTAGACATGTTACTTACCTCAAACCGTGTAATTCTTTACTCCGGTATGCCTTTGCCTCGTGAATTGGCCTCCAAACACCTCAAATCTAGCCAAAAATAATTCGTTTCAGTCAATAAAAATGATAGGAATTAATTCCATAAGAAAATACAAATTTTTCATCAACATCTGAAATTTCACCCAAAAATTGCCTGTGGGGTCCACATCTCGGAACCTGACAAAAGTTACAAAATATAAACGTCCATCCAACCATGAGTCCAACCATATAAATTTCACCAAATTCCAACATCAACTCGACCCTCAAATCTTCAATTAAAGTCATTGAAGATTTTTACCGTTTTCAACCGAATCTTTACCCATTTGAACTCAACACTCTTTCCATAAACCTTATTGATACGTATAAATAATACTCTTACACCCATGAATCATACTCTTAATCACCCATCATTACCCAAACTCGAAATTGAAGATTATGGGTTAGAACCTTACCTCTTTGATGAAAAACTTGAGGGATTTCTTGTTGGACTTCAAGGCTTGGATAAGAATTTGACGAACAAGATACTTTATCTACTTCCTCTCTCTAGAACACTCTCACTTCTCTCTAAAATCATCAGATAATTACCCCAAAATATGCCCCAAAACCTATTTATCAAAATGGGGTCGGGTTATGAAAATAAAAAAATTACCCCTCCGAAAACAGGTATGCGGTCGCACAATGGACTGCACAATGGGTATGCGGGTTGCACAATGGACCGCAAAATCGCTGCCAAAAATTGGGCTGCACTGGGCATATCAGCGACCATTTTGCGGTCGCACAATGTATCATATGCGATCGCATAATGATTCTGCGGTCGCACATCTGACTGCAGAATCGCATTTGTTTCCCGCCTTTGGTAATTTGGTCATAACTTCTTGTAGAAATGTCCAAATGATGAACGGTTAGAAACGTTAGAAACTAGGCTCAAATATCTTTTATTTGATATATAATACACCATATAATAGTTCATATCGTGAGAGTTATGCTCATTTGAAGTTAGGTCTTATGCGAACTCACTTGAAACTTTAGTCTTATGAAATTTCCAACTTCTATATTCGATGTCGATACCTATCGAATCAAGTCCAATTGACCTCAAATTTTGCACACAAGTCATAAATGACATAATGAAGCTATTCCAATTTTCAGAAACAGATTTCGACTCCGATATCAAAAAGTCAACTCCCCGGTCAAACTTCCCAAAAATTCAACTTTCGGCATTTTAAGCCAAATTCCACCACGTACCTCCAAATAATTTTCCAGACACGCTCCTAAGTCCAAAATCACCATACGGATCTATTGGAATCATCAAAATTAAATTTCTAGGTCGTTTACACATAAGTCAATATCCGGTCAACTTTTTCAACTTAAGCTTCCAACATGAAAATTCATTCTTCCAAGCTAACTCTGAAATACCTTAAAACCAAAACCGAAAATTCACACAAGTCATAAGACCTCGTAAGAAGTTATTCAAGACTTCAAATAGTTGAAAGGAATGTAAATGCTCAAAACGACCGGTTGGCTCATTACAATCTCCCTCACTTAAACATACGTTCATCCTCGAACGTGCCAAGAGTTATTTCCAAGCCATCAAATCACTGTTCCATCTTACCACACATGTACCCGGGGGTGATCCCACGTCACCCTATTCCACATAGGCCTGACAATACAATACAACTCAAGCCACAACTGCGTAACTTGTACCCAAAATGGAAGATGTCTCAAAGTAGAGAACCGTATTGCAAGTTCAACAAGCACCACTACAACTTCAATGCTATAAGCTCATTATATATAGTAAAACTAAGACACACGAACTTAATAAGAGTAACCAGCTCTTCTAGAGCTCACATTATCATCAGTCGCACAGACAACTCACGTGCTATAGTATCAATATCTGGACCCGCATGGACAACTCACGTGCCAATAATATCAGTATAAGGATCCGCACGGACAACTCACATGCCAATAATATCAGTATATGGATCTGCACGGACAACTCACGTGCCAATAACATAAATCACCTGGCATGGTCACAGGCCTCCAGTCGCAGCATATCGTACATGAGCAATTAAACAAGTACACATGTATATGATAATGAAATAAGATTCTCATGCTTCTGGTTTGATATGAATAACACGCCATAGCGTAAGCATGTGCAAAGTCTGCTATCATACTTCAAATCGGCAAGTTAACGCAGAAATAGTAACTACCCCATTTATTTAGGGGAATTAGCCTCTTTGTAACCTCAAATGTAGCCCAGGTAGTTCTCAACAAAGGTACGAATATGAGAAACATTATAACTTTACGTTTAACAGTCAACTCAAGGCATATCATAACTTAAGCATTCTTTTGAGTATGAATACTTGCCCCGATGCCCGCACATTACCTCAAACCTCACATATATGCACACTTATAGTGCGTAGCCATCACAATTAATTAGCGCAACTAGTGCCTCTACTCAGTTAAAATAAAATACTCACCTCAAACAGGCCACAACCCGAAACAATATACTTCTGAGAACTCCTAGTCTCCAAATTCATCAAACACATGAATCACTGTAACTGATCCCAACTCCAGCACTAGAATGACTAACACATCTTCCACTTACGATATTCCCATAAGGAATACTTTCATAATTCTTCCGTGCCACATAGAAATAATTTGAATATCAATAGTCTATCAACCAGGTGAGTACTGCAATACCAATGAACATCCGTAAGTCAAAACACAATGCGCCTTTTGAAATGTGCACCCTTCTCAGGGATTATCGAGCAGTTATAACATTCATCTAAATATCTAAAACTGACCATTCTATTCAAAATTCGTGATCTTCCTTTCAAGAATGAACTGCCACCTTGTACATGTAAATCTAAATCCGACACAACACACCACATCTATCATGTGAAATGCACAAGAATCTCATTATAAACTCTGAGTCACCAGCAGATTACATACCCTATCAGTTAGAAACCTCTCTCGAGAGTCATCCACTCTGCTCAAATCTAATTTACTCCGCCCCAAACGGGCCGAAAGATATGTGCTCCTTTAGCACAATCAACACTTAAAGAAGTAACCCTGCCTTAACACGACCTATCGAATTCATACTTCATGTGCACTACATCCTTCAAAATAATAATTTAATCATCTCATAAAGTGTAATATAACCCGCATTCAAGAAATTTTCTTACTCAAGTCATCCCTGATCTCAACCTCTGCAAGTTGTAACCAACCCACAAGTATACCTCAAACAAAAACTAAAATTTAACATATATCCATGAAATTGAATTGTCAATAGCAGACTCCCCCACTTGGCTCAAAGTCATAGATTAAAATACTTGATAACTCATAATACCCATACTTTATTACTACCTTAATACCGCAGTTAGTTCAACAAAAAATCTTCTCAAGCTTAAGACACACCAACCATAAAATAACTCAATCATTCGCTAATCTCGTATTTATTCTCTTAACACTCAATTTAACTTTCTCAACCAGATTAACATTCAAGTCTCAACACATACACCCCGCTGGAAGAAAAGAAACTCTTCATTCACATCATAAGGAACACACTTACATAAATTTCTACGCATGGGATAATCCACCTGCTTAGTCTCAAATTGGCATCTTGTTATACCCTTTCGCAGCCACAATTACTATGAAATCACTTAATCTTTCTGAATCCAAACTAATTAATCACACACGAAAATTTAATTTGCCCCAAAATTTAACAATGTGAAAGATCTTTCAAAACATTCACACTCGAGATTGTACGTCACATCAAAATGAAAATAAAGCTCCCAATGGCTTTCCTTTACATTTCAAGAAAACACTCCTCTTCACATTCAAATCGTCTTAACACATCCCGTTGTTATATCATTCTCATCACAAAGCCATTTCATCGTTCATCTAGCCACAAATTCCACACGTAGTGACATTACCTGACATATGAGTCCAACTGTTCAGATTACAACTGAAGCTACCAAGCCTAAGCTGCGGTATAAACTTGACCTCAAGTCCTCCAAACTGGCCCATCACCAAAATACAGAATACACATCTTGAAACTCGTTCATAAAATCACAAGTCGGCGATGCACAACTGATATCGAGCACTCATATGCGCATACGAATACGTGGAAGGAATTCAAAGAGTTATGTTTCAAGCTGAATCAATTCCGCACGATAGAATACAAAAAAATAAAATTTTCCTAAGGTTTTGGCAGCCTCTCGAAGATAAGTACATATGTCTCCGTACCGATCCGCAAGACTCTACTAAACCTACTCATGACTCGTGAGACCTATGTCACCTAAAGCTCTGATACCAACTTGTCACGACCCAAAATCTCACCTGTCATGCTGGCACCTATCTCAATACTAGGCAAGACAAAAATCTCAATAATCCACCATATCTTTTAAATTCGAAAATAAAATAATTAAATTTAGCGGAAGAAATCTCACAATTTCAAAAATAACACTCCCAAAACCTGGTGTCACTGAGTACATGAGCATCTAATATGAATACAATATATGACTGGTAAAAATCACTGTCTGAAAGTATAGAATAGTACAATAACTGAAGGAAAGAGGGACAAGGTCAGCAGACGCCAAACAATTACCTTGATAATCTCCAACTGATAGTACTCTGATATCTAACAAATCTCCGTGTCTGAAAGCACCTGTATCTGCACACAAGGTGCAGAGTGTAGTATGAGTACAACTAACTCAATAAGTAACAAGACTAACCTCTGGGCTGAAAGAAATGATGAGCTCCGCAGGTACAGTCCAGTATAAATAATGGTACAGAAATGTAGGCATGCTTTCAAGTTCAACAATTAAACTCAGTACAAGTGAAATAGATCAATACTGCATGATATGAGGAATATGACATCTTAGTAGAAAAACCTCTCCTAAATACTTGTCACAAATTATCCGGTCACTCGGTACTGTTTATGGCCAATCCAGCCCAGGGGTGTTCCAACCCGTATATAAATACACATCGACTGACAGTCAGTTACTCAGTACCGTATAAGTCCAATCCAGCGGAAATGATGTATCAACATGTAGCTCTCGAGTCGTATAAAATTTTACGATCATAATTGAGTCCTTTAATGAGTCTGTGGACTCGCTCTCTGGCTGTAGGAAGCAAAGTAGGAATATGACCGGCTAACGTATTGAACCTGATGGCATATTCTGACACCGTCATGGTGACCTGACGCAACCGTTCAAACCCTATGCGCCACGCATTACGGACAGTCCAGAAAATAAACTCTTTCAAAAGTGTTTCTGAGAACTGAGCCAAGTGGGCGGTGTTGCATTGGCTGGTCTGCCCTCTCCGTAGGCTTGCCACGAACACCAGTGGAGAATTATCTCTCCCAAGGCCAATTTCTTATTTTGTTATGCTTACTCAACACTGCCGAGCTGACCCATTTCTTAACATACTCTTCGATTCTTCTTTGGGGTAACCCTTACCCTTATTTATACACAACGATCACAAAAGTAGAGCTCCATACATACAAATCTTGGCACGAACCACGTAGTCCAGAATCTCATTAACCACTGCACTTCCTCCGAAGCACCTCAAAATATGCAACTGTGACGTCCACACTGAGTAGACCTTATATAAATTTAAAGTTGTTTCTCTAACTCTTTTGGTACTGAAGTATAGGATTATTAAGGAGGCGGATATACCGCAAGTCCCAACCTTATCCTCTGCAAAATCTCAGGCCTTAAACATGTGTAAATTTTTACGGAACCTTTCAGTACCACATATATACATTTCAGGCCAAAACTGATATAACACATGACCCCGCAATCCATCCATTGATAGTAAACTCCCCCACTCGGCGCGAAGTCATAGTTCACCACGTACGATGATCCACAATATTAACTTTCACAGCTCGTATAAATCAACCAGATGCCAAGGTCCGTTGCACCCCCACATGATTTACTGGGTGATCTCTCAATACGTCTGCATCTTCAGTTGGAACCACACATTGAGGCGATGTTTGAGCATCTCTGGCTCCCTCGTAGTCCATCTGCGGCATCACGAACCATCGACGCACAACTGATACCGCGTGTGCAATGTCATACACGAGTGGATACAAAGGAATATGAGATATATGTTTCAACCTAAATCAATGCCGTACGATAAGGAATGGAATAAGTGGAATTATTCCTAAACTCTGTAGCCGTACCGATCCTTCAGACTCTACTAAGCTTGCTCGTGACTCGTGAGACCTATGTAACCTAGTGCTCTGATACCAACTGTCACAACCTAAAGTTTCCACCTTCGGGACCGTGATGACGCCTAACATTTTACTTGCTAGGCAAGCCAACGTTAGAATAATATTAGCCATTTTAAAATAATTTTTAAATTAATTAATAACAAAGAAACAAATAAGGAAGTAAGGTCTGAGTTGTAGTGAATAATCCATAATAATAGCGATGTCTAAATACCATCCCAGAATTGGTGTCACAAGTGCACGAGCTACTAGAATAATACAAATAAAGGTCTGAATGAAAATAAAGTTGTCTGAAAGAAATACACAGCTATGATAAAGTGGAAGGGGACTTCAAAACTGCGAACGTCATGCAGCTATACCTCAAGTCTCCTGCGAATAGCTGAATCCGAGCAAATCTACTATACGTCGCTGGGACCAACTCCAGTATCTGCACAAGAAGTGCAGAGTGTAGTATGAGTACAACCCATGTACCCAGTAAGTGCCGAGCCTAACCTCGACGAAGTAGTGACGAGGCTAAGGCATGTCACATACATTAACCTGTACGCAATAACAATAATAACAACAATAATAGAAATAAAATAGGCATCTTTTTTCAACAGTTAAAGCCAACTCGGCAGTCATAACCAATTATTATTTCAATCAGTTTCCATTGCAGCGTGCAACCCTATCCCACAATATATTCATATTCAATTCTGTTGCGGCGTACAACCCGATCCTCTAATATATTCATTTCAATCAATTCCTTTGCGTCGTGCAACCCATTCCTCCAATATGTTCATTTCAATCAATTCTGTTGCGGCGTGCAACCCTCTCCTCCAATATATTCATTTCAATTAATTCTGTTGCGGCGTGTAACCCGCTCCTCCAATATATTCATTTCAATTAATTCTGTTGCGGCGTGCAACCCGCTCCTCCAATATTTTCATTTACCAATTCTTATAAAAGAAATTACTCCAATAAATACAATAATTAATATGAAATTATAAGACAACAAGCATACAATAATTATGATTTATTAGAAATAAGTGATGACAAGTAGCAATTAATTGTGAAAATTTAAGGATGTAATAGGCATTTTAATAATTAGTATGCTAAACGTCAAGTGGCAAATAAGTCACATAAATCAAATAAGCATGTAGCAATTATAGCATGGATTCAAGGCATGATATTGAGCAAAGAACACGAGAGAACAATTAATATAATAATTAATTCATGATTTAAAATAATTTATGATTTTTCAAGTAATTATGCAAACAATTAATTTGACGACATATAGACACTCGTCACCTCGCCTATACGTCGTTCACATGCATTTCACATAACAAATAATTTAAAGGTTCTATTCCTTCAAGTCAAGGTTAACCACGACACTTACCTCGCTTTGCAAACCAAATTCAAGAATCCAATAAACCCTTGCCTCATGAATTCGTGTCCGAAATTCTCAAATCTAGTCATAAATAATTCAATATACTCAATACAAATTGTAGAAATTAATTACATGTGAATTTACTAATTTTTCGGATTAAAGTCCAAAATTTATCTAAAAAATCATCAGTGGGGCCCACGTCTCAAATCTCGAAAAAATTTATGAAATCCGAACACCCATTCTGAGACGAGTCCAACCATACAAAAATTATCAAATTCCGATGTTAAATGAACCTTCAAATCTTAAATTAAAATCTTTGAAGATTTATACCATTTTCGATCCAATCTTTACCCATTTGAACTCAAAAATCTTCCTCCAAACCTTATTGGTATAAGCATATATAAATAATACTCTTACACCCAAGAATCATACTCCTAATCAACCATCTTCTCCCTAAATCCGAAATTGAAAAACTAGGGTATGAAACCTTACCTCTTAGATGAAGAACTTGAGAGATTTCTTGTTGGATTTCAGGGCTTGAGCAAGATTTGATGAACAAGACACTTGATCTTCTTCCTCTCTCTAGAATACTCTCACTTCTCTCTAAAAATATCAGGTTTTAGCTCAAAAATGACTTAACCCCTCTCCCTACCCGGCCTTGGGGGTATTAAATGAGCTCCTACGTGTGCGACCGCGCACCTGGGCAAGTGACCGCGCATTCGGCCGCACACCTGAGGCAGAAAGTCTCAAATATGCGCGGCCGTGCATCTAGGTGCGCATATGACACAGGTCCAGTAAAATGGCCTTAACTTTCTGTATACATATCCAAATGATAAACGGTTTGATGAGTTAGAAACTAGACTCACAGGGCTTTCATTTGATAGGTTGTCCATCACATAACTCCTTATATATATGTAGATATGCTCGTCCAAAGTTTGGTCTTGTGCGTACTCATTTGGAACTTTAGTCTATTATGAAATTTTCCAACTTGGCTTAGACTTAGGACTTTGCTTAGACCCCATATCACTTATAATATGCCTCGTACACTTATTATCATATTCAATAGGTGTCCAGCATGTTAATAGTCCTCGAATGAGAAGTAGAGTCCGCCCCAAACACATAACATAACTTATCTCTTCTTTCACACATTTCAATTTTCCGAATTTTATAACTCCCAAAATTTTGCTAGAGTTTCCTTTGTAATTGGGCCTATCCACCTGCCAGAGAATCCCAGAAACCAATCCTAACAACAAATAATCCATCAACTCTAGAATAACTAAGTGGGAATTTCAACCTAGTCTGTTTTGCTAAGGGGCAAACAAAGCAATTATTCTCTGCTATATTACTAACATAGATATGTAACTCCTTTATATTCTTCATAGTTGACAATGAAGGATGTCCCAGTCTCATGTTCCATAGGCTGCTCGTTCCTCCACATAGTCTGTTCATTGCACAAATTGCCTTCAGTTTATTAGTTAATCTTTCATCTCTAAGCACATATAATACACATCTCTCTACCAATCCCCTTCATCCTACTATTGCAGAGGTCTTGAAATACACAGAAATCAAGAAAGAAGTTGACATTGCAAGACAGTGCTCTTGTGAGCTTTGAGACTGATAATAGGTTAAACCTAAAATCAGGTACATAAATGACATTTTTCACTGTTTCTTTATCCAGCAAACATGCTCTACCAGTATGTGTGATATCAGCCCTTCCCCTTGTAGGTAGATGTAATTTATCATTGTTAGACTTGTCTGTAGCTCTAGTGTTAGTTATCAACTCTAATTTAGAGGCAATATGATGAGTTGCTCCTAAGTCAACAATCCACTCCTATTTTTTCTGGTTGGAATTAGACATCAAGCAAGTAACATTACCTGACATGTTAGCCTAGTGCTCACCAGAATCTTTATTTAGTAAATTCAGAATTTGATTGTACTGTGCATCAGTAAAGTAGTATCCCTTGTTCTCAGCTATTGTCTGTCCATGTCCATCTACTTGAGAGCATGATCCAACATCTGCTTGATTCACAGATGCAAGGGGTTCTCTCCTCCAATTATCTGGCCTTCCTCCACCATGATTTTGATTCCCATTACCAGTATTTCTCCAGTTGTCAGAGTTCCTTGTACCCTGCTTCTTCTTTGGAACAAAATCTGATGGATAGCCAATAATTTTGTAACAATTCTCCTTGGTGTGACCCTTCATCCGGCAGTACTCACATTGAAAAAATTGTCTTTTGCCTCGAAATCCTTGTCCCCTTCCTGTTGCTTGCATAGCCAAAGAAGGATCACCTCTGTTAGTCACAATATTAGCACCCACACTCTGCTGACTTTCATCTTGTACAATCATTGCATAGGCCTGATTTAGCGTAGGTGCAGTTGTCTTCATGAGAATTTATCTTCTCGCCTGATCATAGGACTCATTCAATCTGCTGAGGAATTGCATAACTCGTTGTTGATGTAGTTGTTCCATATTTTCCTTAGACTTAGGGCATCCATAATTAGAGAAAGGGAATAACACATCATACTCATGCCAAAGTTCCTTTAATTTTGTGAAATAGACTGAAACTAAGCTAGTTCCCTGTGAGAGAGTTGCAATTTCACGATGCAGTTGAAAAATTCTTACTCGATTGACCTTATCGAATCTCTCCCGTAGATCCTCCTAAACGAGATGAGCATCTGAAGCATACACAATGCCACCAAGAAGGTCCTCACACACAATGTTCATGATCCATGACAAAACAATAGCATTACAGGTCTTCCATTGCTCCTGTAAATCAGTTATCTTGTAGGATTCCTTTTTGCATGTGCCGGTCACAAACCCTAGCTTCCTTTTCCCCAAAAGTGCAATCCTCATCGACCTACTCCATAACCCATAGTTTTCCGACCTAGTGAGCTTTACCGGAATTGATACAGAGCTCGGAGTGTCTGAAGGACCCAAAAACAGGGGATGTGTGTGGTCAATTGTGTTCTTTGACATTATCGTGTCAATAACAGTAATTGATCAAACGAAATTGAGAGATTTAGGCCAGCAATCAGTTTGAGAGTGTCACAGCGTGAGATTCCAGTATCTCCCGCTCTGATACCATGCTAAAATGCAAGAGATTTGGAGGTGTAACAATGGCAGAAGTTGAGAGAGAGAGAGTCGGCTGAAGAAGAAATGAATCACTATCTTATTGAAGATGATAGCCGGTACATTTATACACCTAAGCTATCCAACTAACTTTAAATTAAGCAACTAACTATTGGACAACTCACTAACAGCTGTCATCTAACAGAAAAGACACGTGACTAATTAATACATGTGCTATTCTATATTACAATAAGAATCGAGTATCTTTATTAATTAATAGTATAGGTTTTTGTAATCATATCTTTCCTGATTCATTTTGTGTATTTTGGATTTCAAGAATCGAGTATCTCTATTTTTATTTGAAGGATTGATCTTATTCACCCCGTCCCCCGCCTCTTAAGAATTTTTTTTTTTGTAAGCTCGCTTTGTGATGCTATTGACTGTCTATTTTACATTGTGTCTAATACAACTAGTCATACTTGTGTGAGGGTGGTCATTATATTAACCAGTGACATTTGTGAAGCCCACAATAAATCATCTCTTTCTCTCTTTACGGGACATTTGCACAATAGGATTATTTCATCCGCTATTTAAATTATGTCCCATTAATTTAAAATTTATAAGAGTAGATTAGGCGAGACATAATTTGCTCAAATTTATGCCGGAAGCATAACCTTGTTCAAAGTTATGCTGGATCGGTATCACTTTAAACAAGGTACGTCCCGCCCCAATTTTTTTTTTTTTTTTGTGCTAAAGAAAGGACATGCACTAACAGAAACTAAAGGAGTTCATTACAAAAATGAATTGATCGAGCAGATTCAATAAAGCAAATAAACCAAAAGTCTTCCAATCTAATCGTGTAATTCAAGCTCTAGGTACCCGCCGCAATATACCTTTGAAAGGGTTAAGAAATTTGGTCTTATATCTGCAAAACTTCAAAAAGTGGGGGCAAAAGTTAAATGCCAACATTCAAAAGAGACACCGAATGCAAAACCTTACGCTCTCTGCCCACATCAGCCCAGTCAGAGTTGGGAACCAAAGTAGGAACTAATCGAAGTCAAGCGACCAAAATAGGGAATAAACAAAAGTTGAAGAATTTTATCTATAGCGCATGTAATATATACGCTGCTATACCCGTAATTTTTTTAAAGCCCCATTTCCCTTTAAATACCCTAGGCTTGCTACTTCATTCGTTGCAAATTCTCACTGCGTAGAATCCTAGGCTTGCACAACCAATTACCCTCAGTGTAACCGTCAACCTTAACAACTTGAAATTAGTCCGAGTCAGGCACCTGACATCTGAAGCGGAGCCATAATTTTAGGCTTATGAGTTTGGAATTTTAATCGCCTTAAGATGCTGGGTTCTAAATTAATAATTTATATATATTCAATGAATTTTTTAAAACAAATACAAGGTTTGAACTAAAGCTACCGGGTTCCACCGAACTTGCTCCATGCACTCTAGCTCCGCCCCGGCTTGACATTGCCATGATGTAGTGGGTGCTCCCTGATAAGCTTTCAAAAATCATCAATGCGTCGTACGTGGATGTTCTGATTAAGTAAATCTCTATCCCATATACGCGAAGACTTATGGACCGCCTGTAGCATAAGTAGCTCACGCGAAACGGGTCTAAGGTGAACAATCGGAAATACATAAAGACCCCATTAAACTTATCCAAAAAATATGTTTGAACACTTACACTAAACGAGTGTTCTTTTACCTCCCCTATTCTTGTTCGAAGTGAATTAAATAACACCTTAACACTATAATACCGGTCTCACAATGTGATGTGGTTTACACGAGCGCCACATCATTGCCACATCAGCGCCACATTAGAGCCATATCGGCGCCACGTTAGAGCCACGTCAGAAATTATCTAAATTTTAATTTTTTAACCTTTTCGTTTCTTTTTGTCTATTCACATTTTGTTCCTTACTCATTATTTAATACACTAATAAATCTCTAATTATTTATTAAATTCCTCTTAATTATATTTTTTTCATTGAATTCTCATCCATAGATACACTATAAATTTAAATCCCTTCGATCTTGGTTTACTCTCCTCTTTTCTTTTCTTTATCTAATTATTTTTATTTTTTATTTCAATCTTCAACATCCTCTATGATTTTTTTCTCTTCAATTAACCGCAACAGAGAAAATACAAAAAAATGCTAAATTAATTTCTTACTCCCTCCGTTTTAATTTATATGAACTTGTTTGACTGGGCACATAGTTTAAGAAAAAATGAAGAATTTTGGAATTTGTGGTCCTAAACAAGTCAAAAAGGGCCATAGAGTATTTGTGTAGTTATAAAAGCTTCTCGTATTTAAGGGTAGAATTGTAAGTTAAAGTAAAATTATTTTCAAATTTAGAAAGGGGTCATTCCTTTTTTAACAGACCAAAAAGAAAATAGATTCAAATAAACTGAAACAAATGGAGTAATTTTCAGAACAAAGAAAAATTCATTGAATAAAAAAGAAGAAGAAAGAAGATGAGGCAGATGACGAGAAAGAAAAATACTAAAACAAAAAAGGAAGAAGAAAGAAGATGAACAAATAGTGGGAAAGGAAAAAGAAAAAATGAAGGCTTGTGGGTTAAAAAAAATTAAAAGTTGCCCGATTTTTATTTTATTTTATTTTTATTATACATTATTAGTGGATCCACTTTTTAAAAAATTTTACGCGCTTTTATTTTATTTCCCTTTTCTTTTTCTTTCATATCAGCTTTTAGGGTATTATTTAATTCACTTCGAACAAGAATAAGGGGGTAAAAGAACACCCGTTTAGTTTAAGTGTTCAAACCTATTTTTTGAACAAGTTTAATGGGGTCTTTATGCATTTTGCCTATTTTTTTCATAATGAAAGATTTATTTAGTACTAATGTTTGAGATCGTGAGGAGTATTATCTAAACGTATGGAATATTATTTATCCTTTAATTAATTCATAATGACTTATATGTTAGTTTTTTAGATTTCACGTTAAAAATTCGGCAAAGTCTCCTTTGTCCTGATAACTATCCAAATTTATTTATTTGTCAGTCAAAGAACCCTATAATAGTTTATTTGTTTAACTTATTGGAATATCTTGAAATATTTTATTAATTAATTTGATATAAAATATTATTTATCCTTTATTTTATTCATAACCGTTTATACGTTCCCGATAAAAATTCGGTAGAATATCCTTTGTACTAACAACTATCCAAAATTTTATTTGTTAGTTAAAGAAACCGAAAATATTTTACTTGTTTAACTTATAGAGATATCTTGATATATTTTTATTAATTAACTTGATATGAAGTATTATTTATCCTCTATCATAATTGGTAGCACGTGCTCTTTGTAGTATAACACATGTAAGAAAAAATTGGGGTATAGCGTATGTAATACACACTCTGCTTAAACAGAGTAAGTTACCCCGTCAGCGTGTAGCGCAAAATTGTGCAACTTTTTTTTACCCCTATTTTGGTCACTGAGTTAATTCCTATTTTAATTTCTCGCCCCAACCAACCCCGCACCCCCAAATTCTCTCTTCATTTCTGGACTGTTCATGCATGAGAACAAGGTTGAACAAAATGGATGAATGAGGTAAAACAATAAATAAAATGACCAACATTTAAACATGGCAGCTAAAAAGTATGTCCATATATATCTACAAGTTATTGAACAAGGAGAGGAAGCACATTAACTATTGTCAAAGAAATGGTAAAATCCATTAATTAGTTTGATGAGGAATTATATTAATTAATGACTAGACCGAGTCGTTTTGTGTTGAGCTCAAAATCTCTTGGAGGATAACTATAAGTGAGACTATGAAGGCATAATCCACGTTTGGGTTCACTGTCATTATCAACTTGTCTCTTCCTAGCAATATATATTTCTTTTTCATCTGCAAACCCACAATCAATGAATTAGAAATACATCATGCATACTAATAGTATTAGTTAATAGTTATTGTGTCCCGAACATGTTATGATATTTCTATGACTATAAGAACATGTTATTAAATAAGCGTAAAATCAAAAGTTTGAAGTTAAATAGTTTTTAAATAATATAGTATCAAATAAAAAGAAAAAAATACCATATAAAATAAAATCAAAGGACTATAACGATACTTTATACATCTATTCATGATTTGATAGTCTGAATTTTATGAGAAGTGCATGGAATCAACATTCATTAAAAAAGGAGGAGGAATTATATATATAAGTGATGTTACCCGAGCTATTAGAGTGGATGATTGTCCAGCAAAAATATCACAAGTTGACTCCATGTAGTTGGTCTTCATCCAAAAATCACAAACTTCTTCTGATATATTATTGGCTAAGAAAACATCCAATTTTGTGGTGAATTGGAACATTGAAGAAGTCTTGGCACTAAAAATGAGGTCCTTTTTGTCTGTGCTGTCTCCCTTAAAGGCTTGCTTTCTACTATGCCACGTAAATTTCTGCATCATACTTACAACCATTATTAGACTGCCTCCAATTTGGGGTTTAAAAAGGTTCACACTTCATCGATCTAAAGAAGAAAATAACTTTCCTATCGAAATGAGAGAAAATATTTTCTAAAACGTTTTTCATCTTTCCTCATCCCTCCTCTCCACCAACCCCTAATATCGTCGCCTTAACCTTGACCCCTAGACTCCGATCTACTACTCTTCTCGGCCCTTACCTATTGTCTCTCATGGTATTTGCCTGAATTATATAGTATTTAAAAATATTTTTTGCTATACGATCAAACATCAAAAAATAAATAAGAAAATTATTTATTTAAAAAAAAAAAAATTCAAGGAAAATATTCTCCATAGTACCAAACACACCCTTAATGTTTAATTTTATTCTTCTTCAAAACGAACTTGATTGACCTCGTACGTACCTTGCTTTTTATAGTGACAAGTGGAACTCCAGCAGCATCAAAGACAAGCATCTTGTTGCTACGAAAGAACCCCAATACTTTTTCAATGGTGAAGACAATGTTGTCATAAGCATCTTTAACTTCATATCCATAGCCAGCCAGGATGTATATTTTCTTTTTTATGGATAGTTGAAGAGGCTGAGGAGAACAAAACCGATGACCAATCACAACTGTACCTCCTTCCATATTATCGGGTACAATAACAACTACGCTCAGTTCCAAACAAATTGAGACAGGAAAACAAGCTCCTTCCCTACTTGGTGATCCTAATAAAACCCTGCAATTTCTTTCTCTCGATCGCTTGTATCTTTTTCTTTTGTACTTACTGATTAATTAAATGGCTTCTTTGAAAGAATATGTTGGTGTAATTTTAGATCGCTCACACTAGGTTTACCTGTAGGAAGGATTATAAAAGAGGTAATCAGAATGGTGCTCAAATTCATCTATATATAACCTCTAGTAATATTTATATTGAACAATGGAGTCATGTAAGCATCATGCATGATTATACTAATTATCTTGGACCGAAGCAAAAGCAGTGAAAGAATATTCAAATTAAAGCAACACAAAGTTTACATTTGACAAGTGTGATAAAAAAAAGATAGTCCGGTGCACTAAACTTCCGCTATGCGCGGGGTCCGAGGAAGGACCAGATCACAAGGATCTATTATACACAATTTTATCCTATATTTATGTAAGAGACTTTTTTCACGGCTCGAAACTGTGACCTCCTAGTCGGCAACAACTTTACCAGTTATGACAAGGCTTCCCTTGCTGACAAGTGTGATAGTTTTGAAATTAAAGAATAATGAAGTAACATAAACAACATATATTAGGCTGTTTGGCTAAGTTTCTAAAATCTGCTTATTTTGAGAAGTGTTTGTTTCCAAAAAAAATTTTCAAAAAAGTATTTTTGGTGAGAATCAGTTTGTGTTTGGTTAATCAATTTGAAAAGCACTTTTGAATAGCAATTAGTGTTTGACCAAACTTTTAAAAACTGCTTCTTAGTGTATTTTACTGAAAAGTGCTTTTTTTTAAAATTTTTTTGGAGATAAGCAATTAGTGTTTGACCAAACTTTTAAAAACTGCTTCTTAGTGTATTTTACTGAAAAGTGCTTTTTAAAAAAAAACTTTTGGAGATAAGCTATTTTTTTTTTGTTTATCAGAAACTGATTTACATTTTGACTAAAATAAAATATTTTTGACCCAAAAAATACTTGACCAACTAGGCTAATAGACCGGTTGGGTCTAGCAATAGAAAAAATCAACTAGTAATATAAGATCCAAAGGTTAGAACGTAATCTTGGGATACGATACCTTAGTATTTCCATAGATTAATGAAGTTGGATGATAAGCCACGCAAGCAGGACTTGGCCACTTGGACTTTGAATCTGATTAATGCACTTTTGAAGCAAATGATAATTAAACATGGAATATAGACAAAGTCGACGCTGACAATATGAAATTTAGCTAATGTCATATTCTATTTTTTTTAAATATATAAGAAAAAGAAAAGGAAAGAAATAGGAAACTTACGACGTTGACCGATTAGAGGAGTAATACGTCTGACAACTGCAGCAAAAACCAAGGAAGGAAGGTCATATTAGATGAATTTCAAGTTCCTTATATAGTATAGTAATTCCAGGGAAATCTAAGAACTCGTTTGATCATAAATTTTGTCAAAATAAATTTGGATTTTATTTGACAAACACATGTTTGACCATAGATTTTGCCTATATTTTGGCAAAATTCCAAATCTTAAATCCTGGTTTGGGGCCAAAATATCACTATTATATTTTTTTAAAAATTATCCCAAACTTTGATATTTTATAAAAGAGTCTACTATTTATTATTTTATAACAATGTTGCTTCGTCTTCTCGGTCACGTGATAGTGTATCATGTAGTTCATTATAATAATGATAAATTTGTATCAAATTTATTTATGTTCAGGACTATGGTTTGCGATAATATAATGAATTTTATTGATAATGGTACTGTTGGATATTTGTAATAGTTTTTAGAACTTGTGGGTATAAGTCATGTTTCATGTTTTTCCAAAATAAAATTGGAAAATATGTTTTGAAAACTTATGTCCAAACACATTTTCATCTTCAAACCAAACTTCACCTAAATCAGATTTTTCAGAACAAATTTAAAAATCTATGGCCACATGCTAGCTAAATTGTTGTGTGGTTGTATTCAAAGATATGTTAATTCAGAAATTAATACTGAGGGATACTAATAAACCTTTTACCTTGATTTTTTTTTTGTTTTTGTTTTTTGTCTTTGTATTCTCTCCTTTTATTTTTTGCCCAACTAATTGAGTACCACGAAACGTGTTAGATGAGATTCCTCTCCATTTCTTATTCTCTTCATTTTCTCAAGTTTTTACTTGGATGGAATCACATGACATAATTAAAAATTAAAGGTTGAGATTTAATTAACTTGAGCAATGTCTTAACTATGATTAGGATAATGAATATTTTCTTATCAATTTCTTAAGTTTCTGATAATTTTTTTCCCTGTTTGCTGAACTTCCATAATTCTTAAGTTTCCAAAAATTCTTTTTATTTTTTCAGTTTTCTGAACTTCCATTATTTCAAAAAAGAGTTAGGGTGTGTTTGGTATGAAGGAAATCATTTTTCAGAATTTTTCATGATTGGTTGTCTTAATTACTTTGGAAATGTTTTTCTCGTGAACTTATTTTCCTTCAATTGGAGAAAATATTTTCTCTATCAAGAGAAGGAAAATATTTTTCAAAACTCATCTTCAACCTTCCTAGCCATATTCCACATCTCTACCAACTCCCCCACCCCACCCACCCGCCCCCCCCCCCCAACCTCGCCCACCACGCTCCATTCCCACCCTAAATAGAAATATTATTAAGAGTTATTTCTTTTCATGTTGTAGATAGAGTACTTTTTTTTCATTTCAACAAAATGAGTTTTTTTTTCATAATGTAAAAAAGTATTTTCTTTCATTTAAACAAAAAAAATACTTTTTTTCATGACGTAGAAAAAAATATTTTCTTTCATTTCAACAAAATGATGTAGTAAATGATTTTTTTTCGATTTCAACAAAATGAGTATTTTCTTTTCATGATGTAGAAAATGTATTATCTTTCATTTTAACAAAATGAGTACTTTTTTCATGTTGTAGAAAAAATACTTTCTTTTTCAACCAAAAAAGAGTATTTTCTTCATAGTATGAAGCACAAATTTCAACGTTGTTTTTGTGTGAAAAAGTAAAGCAGCACATTAGTCCATTTGAGTTTGTGTGAATTTTTAAAAGATTAATTAAATTTTTTAAGAAAATAAATTACTAAAAACGTTGGGTATTTGGGGTTGGGGAGGGGTACAGGAAACATGAGAATTTGGGGGAAGGGGGGAGGGGGTGATGAGAATAGCATAACAAAATATTTTCTTAAAAAATATTTTCTACTCTCTAAACAAATACTAGAAAATATTTTTCGAAAAAAAGTTTTTCACTCACCAAGCAAACAAGGAAAAATAAGTAATAAAATCACTCATTTTCCAAGAAAATATTTCAAGGAAAACATTTTCCTTCGTATCAAACACACCCTTAATCTTTACTAGCTTGCTACAGACGTAATTTTTATTGATAGCTAATTTTAAAAGAGAGTGTCATTTCTCTAGGAGTGAATTTCTTCATTAGAGGAGATAACCTGGTGGAATTTTTATATCAAATAGATTCTTTTTCACTTTTTATCTGACAAATATTGTGGTGTACTGTTCTTTAATTTTATTATCAATAGTTAGAGTTTAGATCTAATATTTTTCGTCTTTGAATGGAAATGTAAACAATGTTTATGAGAAAATATCGTAAACATATTGAGGGAAGAAAAAGTTTGTGAGGCAATTTTCTAATATTTATTTGAAGATATCACAAGTGTAACAAAATCTCGTAGAAATGGAAGAAAAAAAAAATGATACATTGAAAAGAATTTACTCTAGAAAAGAGAGAATTTCTTCTAATATTTTTAGGAAAGAGATATATGCAACTATAATTATGGGATTGCAAAAATATTTAGAACAAAGATAAAAGAATATTAATTATCCTAACCATGGTTAGGACCTTGTTTAGTTAATTAAATGTCAACCTTTAATTTTTTCACTATGCCATGTGGCTCTCGTCCAATACGAATTTAGAAAAATGAAAAGTATGAGAAATGGTGAGTATGGAAAATGGAGAAGAGTCTCTCGTGTTTTAGAATGCAACATTATAATCTATTTGTATTCCACTTGTGAGTACTTAATTTTTGACCGTACTTGAATATTTCCCGCTTCCCAGGCGTATTCCCACTCAATTTTTTTTTGTCCCCCATACTTGTCTCCCATGCTTATCCCACATGCTTGTTCCCCACTCCACTTTCATTTGTCCCCCCATGTTTGTCCCCCCACACTTTGCTCCCTACTCTCTCCATTGTTCCCCATGCTTGTCTCCTATCACAAACCCCATACCCCATTTTCAGCTATAAAACACACACATAACATACAAAAAAAGAGGAGGAACTAGCAAAGAAAACGAGCTGCAAATCCAGCCCCAAAACTCCCTCAAAACAGCTCAAAAACGAGCTGAAAATAGTCCAAAAATGAGCTGAAAACCAGTCCACCCACAGCTGTCGATAACACCCCAAAGCAGTCACTTTTTACCAGTTCAACACCCCCAAAAATCAGCTGAAAATCCAGCCCCAAAACTCCCTCAAAACAGCTCAAAAACGAGCTGAAAACAACCCAAAAACGAGCTGAAAATCAGTCCACCCACAACTGCCGATAATACCCCAAAACAGTCACTTTTCTCCAGTTCAACACCCCCAAAAATGAGCTGGAAATCCACCCCAAACCCACCTGAAAACAGCCTTGAAACAGCCATGAAAACCAACTGAAACTTCACTCGAACCCACACTTGAAACCAACAGAAAATCACCTCAAAACAGCCTCCAAACTCCACCATAAAACAACCCATTTTGACATCCAAAACCGTTGTCCAAGCTCAGTCGAGTTGAATCCGTTCGAGGTCAGTGACGAGGCTCTCTGGTTAGTGTGTCATGGTCGTTCCAATTGCCAAATCAAAAGCCCAGATTCATATAAAGGTTCATTTTTTGCCTCACCTTTGATTAATATTATAACTTTTGAAGTTTTATAATGCATGTTTGAATGAAATAGTGTTGTTAATGAGCATCTGTATATATGTGTGTGACAAACTTGAGTTGATCTGATTTCTCGCGTTACTACTTCTTATTTGGAGGAGTACCTACAGAAGATCCATTCTTTTCCTCTTTACAAAGTTAGTTGTGCAATTTGAAATGAGTTTCCTGATTGGTTCTTATTTGACATGCTTTATTTATTGATTGTATTTGTATGCCTTGAGATGATCTGTTACTTCACTTCTAGTTGATGTGGGTCTTTATTCCACTATTGTCATGAATGTGGAGTTACTGTTTAATGCTAAAAGTATGGGGTCATATGAATTTTTCCAATGAATTAGTGGCGTTGGGATTTAATAATCGAATTGGGACATTTTGGTTTAGGAATGGGAAGAAAAGAAGCCATCAGTTGGGTCTGAATTTTAAAGTTTAGTTCTTTCACATACCTAGAGCTTAGCGTGGTCTTAGCATATTTTTGGCACGGCCAAAAAAAAAAAAAATACAAAGCTGGTTTACTTTAGTTGTTAAATAATTGCCAATCATCTCCATTTCTTGGCTGATTAGCTCAATGATTAAGTTAGATCATTTCTTCGCAATAAATTCATAATTCACAACCTTAAAATAATCTCAAAGTTTCAAGAAGAATAATGAACACCGTTAGAGTGTTTTAAGGCGCGCTTTTAATTAGTTTATCGCGATTATGTATACGTTCGCATGGCATAATTGTGATTTCCAAAATTAAAACCGAAGTATGTGTTCGCGCAACTTTGGCCAAAAATAATCTTAGTAAATAATAAAGCGTGATTAATTGTGTACACGTACGCGTGACATGATTTCGACACAATAAACAAAACGGATTCACACATGATTCGTTTCAAATATAATTCCATATTTTAATAATTAAAAGAGAATAGATAAAATATGGTAACCAATAAATCACAGTTTATTCAAAATTTATTCAAGCCAAATTCTAGTCAATGAAGCGACCGTGCTAGAACCACGGGACTCGAGGAATGCCTTACACCTTCTCCCCGGTCAACAGAATTCCTTATCCGGACTTTATTTTCGCAGACCAATAATAAAAGAGTCAAACCTTCCTTTGACTAGGGATTCAAATAAAAGGTGACTTGGAACACCGGCAAAAAATCAATTCCAAGTGGCGACTCTGTAAATAAAATAATTCTTATTTCAAAAATTATCAGTTTGTCACTTTAATTGGAAAAACTCTTTAACCCAATCCATATGACATATATATCTTTTGGGGGCATAAAAGGGGTGTGACAGCTCTGGCGACTCTGCTGGGGACTTCAAGAATTCGAGCTTGTACATTGACTTTATTTGGCTTTATTAATTTTTGTATATATTGTGATTTAGTTGAGACTAATGTGCTACTTGTCCACTTTTTACTGTCTTGATATTGTTGGACTGTACATATAAATTGTATCCTCTCTCGCATCCCACTGAGTCTTCTGATAATTAGTTATGTTGTGTTTGCCTACCAGCATCACAAAATTTCTGTCTTGAGATAAAGCCAGTTAGCCTACCAGCTTCTGGTGAAGGATTTAGTCACACATGTTTAGGCGGGAGAGCCGTTAGCTAGCCAGTGCTGTTCTACTACTGGTAATGCTTGACGCTCCTCGGCTCGGGTTGTCCGCCCGGGTAAGCCAGGTCTAGATACCATCTCCTTTAGGATTTATAAACTTAGAAGAACAAGCCACAAGCAATGAATATCCCTAGTAGGCTACGCTTTATTTCCATCATGTGCATTTGACTTAGCAACGCTCGACTCATGGGCCGAGTTCTGTTTTAGGACAGGTACCTTGTTGAGACCATTATGTCATGTTATGTGCTACTTGTTGCATTATTTGGGAGGCTTGCATGTCGACCGACTTTAGCATATATCGGTTGAACGAAGAGAGAAAAATGATGTGGTTTAGTGCATATAATTTTTAAAGATTAATTTTCATATAAAAAAAAAGAAGAAGAACATAGTCAATTTTTACCGAACTACGCGGGTCTGATTCTCACCGGATGTGAGATACGTAGGCAAACCTCATCGGTTTCGGCCCCCAATTTTTAAAAATTCAAAAAGATATTTTCCTTTAATTACTTCTTTAGAAGCTTCTTTTTTTTGAGACCAAAAATCCAAAAATATTTTCTTCCTTTTTTTTAAAAAGTCTTTCTCCCAAAATCCAAAAAAAAAAAAAATCTTTCTTTTGAAATTTTTTTTATAAAAAAAAAAAAAATCAATCGAAAATATTTTCTTTCTTTAGAAGTTTTTCTTTCACCAATTTCAAAAGAAAAAAAACAATCGAAAAAAAAATATTTAAAAATAATTTCTTTGCTAGAAAATTTTGTCAGATTAATTGTACAGGAAAAAGAGTTAGTTTATCTATTTTATTTCTGATCCACCGAACTACACGGGTCTGATTCTCACAGAAAAAAAAATTAAAATCCAAAAATATGTTTTTTCCTTCTTTAGAAGTCTTTCTTCCAAAAAATCCAAAAACAAAAATAATTAAAATTCAAAAAAAAATAAAATATTTTCTTTCTCCTTTAAGAATTCTTCTTTTCAAACATTCCAAAAAAAAAGAAAGAGCTAGCTTATGTACTTTGTTCCCGGTATTCCTGAACTACGTAATGATCTGATTCATGCGACGTCATGATACGTAGACAATCCACATCGGATTCGATCATAGCCATAAACAAATTGAGTAAAAAAATAAAAAATAAAAATCGAAAAATAATTGAGTGAAAAAGAAAGAAAGAGTGACAAAAAAATAACAGAGAAAAACAAAGAGCGAAAAACAACAAAAAGAGAAAAAAAAATCAAGATATGAAAAAAAAAATCAAAAAAAAAGGGAAAAAAGAAGAAGAGAGAGAGCCTCCTGAGATGGATTACCCCTGTTGGTGAATCATACTCGATCTTGTTCCAAAAGCTAGTCAGGCTAGGTCTACTGTGACCAGTAGCCCCGAACCGGCCAAACCCTGAGTCTCATTCGCACCAGGCTAATGCTAGATGTGAATACCACTCTGGAGCAGTCAGACATGATACAAAAGACTGTTAGACTCTTAAGAGAGCAGTATAAGACCTCATCAATGTCAAGGGAATAGTGCTTAGGGACGAAGAGGCCCCTAATATGATGAACAATTCTCTGCCTACTCACACCAATAAGCCAGTAATCGGAATGATCTGTGAAGATGAGGAATTTGATATGGCACTGAAGGCCATTGCAGCCATTGCCGAGACAGAAGAGAAACCTAAAAACAGGCGCCAAACCTAAAAAGTTCTCTGTCATATGGGAGTCTGGGTAGCCGGTCTTGCTATTTTTTCTGGATCCGAATTATTTCAGGATCTAATCCGAATATTTTACTTTACTGCTTTGCTTTCTGATGTAAACCCTTCTATCTTAAAAACTTTTAAAAAAAAATCAAATGAAATTAATATTTCATTGTCGGGAAATGTTTCTTTTCTTAATCTTGTCACTTTTCTTATTCTCTTTTTAGTTCTGTTAATGCAGATTTTAATGACATGACATGCTTGCGGACTTCATGCCAAGATCCTAAAACGTTGTCAGACCCCGAAATAATAGATCAAGAAACAAAATATTTTGAAGATATTTGTAAGAAAATAAATAGAAAATTAGAACGAAGTCGAGATTCCCTCTCTTCGGATCATTGTTGAAGCCGGGATTGAGGATAAAGATTGGGTCAAGAACCGATTGAAATAATTGACACTGATGGATGAAAAATGATTGCCTGCAATTTTCCACGGGCAGTTGTGCCAACAAAGAATGGTCCGTGTCTACAACAAGAAAGTGCGGCCCAATAAATTTAAAATAGGACGACTCATTCTGAGACGTATCCTCCCAACTCATGAAGAAGCTAAAGGATAATTGGCTCCAAATTAGAAAGGTACATATATTGTAATGAGAGTACTGCAAAAGAAAGCATTGTACCTGGGAAGCAACGAAGAAAGTGTCCCTGAAACAACCGTCAATGCGGATACAGTCAAAAGGTACTATGTTTGACCCTCTATATAGCATTAATGTTCTCTGATTGAGATGATGAAGGCTTTTATTCTCGCTATCCAAACACCATCAACCTTTTGCTAATCCTTTTGAGCCGGTTACCTTTCTTTGATTACCCTCTTTGGAACCTGAAGATGTTATTTTTTAAAAAACAAAGAAGAAGAAGAAAAACAAATAAAAAATGAAAAAAAATGAATTTTTTTAAAAAAAAAAATCAAACAAGTTCATGTTAATCGAACTACGTTCGACTTGATTCCAAAAGGATACGTAGGCAGCCTCTCTCTGGGGTTCAGTCACACCAAAATAAAAATCTACATTCCCCCAAAAGTTAAAACTGGAGCAGGTGTTATAATGGTTCGGTGATGGTTTCGCCTGAGAGGTTCCAAAGTTGTAATTCAATCCAAATCCTTTTTACCCAAATCCTTTTCAAGTCCTTCCGATCAATCAACGAGAATGTTCAAGAATTGGAAGACACAATCACTTGGATCTGATGCCACCAAAATGAGAGAAATAAAATGAGAGAGTCTTATTGGTGAAAACTCTCACGGGCACCATAGGGTGATGACGAGCAAAGAAAATGAAAATGAGAGAGTCTTGTTAGTGAAAACCCGCAAAGGGCACTATAAGGCGATGGTGAGAAGAGAATTGAGAGAGTTTAGCTGGTGAAAACCCGCAAAGGGCACTACTGATCGAAAAGAGGATCTTCACAGCCATTGGTATTGATAATCCTGGGCAAGGTTTCTAGGTTTCGAGGCAAAAGTTGTGATGAATTTCTAAGAGTCGGAAGGTTTACACAGATCAGACATCAAGTCCAAAAGGCATGTCATGTTCATTGAAGTCCGCATATACTCCAGATAAGTCATTCTTTCCTTCCCCGAAAGGGATACCTCTTGTCTAAATTCATTGTCCATTCCATTGTTTGTTTTTTTTCGAATCCATTTTGGTCTAACTCTGTTCCAAAACTAAGGCAAAGAATGGATAGCAAGACTGATTTATAGGGCTTTCGTTTGATACAAGCTAATATGCAAAAAAGGCACCCAGACTCGGCAGCAACATCAAGTCGGCCCCGACTGGCCATGGCGGTTGATGCTTAGAAATCAAAAACTCTTGTAAAGAGGAAATCAAATTGAAAGTGCCTACAAGGCAAAATGAAGTTGAATAGGTTAAGTCCCAAGTGGCTAACCGTTTTGGCAAAGTTTGAAAAGCTAAAGGTTCCCCAATTCTCAGAAATTGAAAGTTTCGGAGGAAAGAAGTCGAAAGTGAAATTCCACAAAGGCAAAACAAAGTTGAAAAGGTTAAGTCCCACGCGACCAACCGTCATGTAAAAGTTTGAAAAGTCAAAGGCTCTCTGGGGCCAGACATGCTAGTGGTATTCAGGAAACATCTAGTGGCAGGTTGAAATCATCATCAAAAGAAGATGGGCACAAAGCCAAGCTTCCAAAGACATCAGGGCCACAAACTGACCACTATTTTCGAAACTCACAAATTTTCTTTGTTTGCAACATGAACAAAATAGTGAAGAATGGTGATTTCTAAAGGACGAATGTCACCAAAGGTAAGTTTCCTCAAAATCTCTACTTTCCTTTATTTTTAGCATGCATAACTATTGTTCATACCTCTCATTTTCGTAGCTTAACCCAGGTAGAACCTTTTCACCTAGGGGGATTCAGCTCATAGTTCCGGGTAGAAGCACTATTCGCCCAGGCTATTTTTTGTTGCTTAACCCAGGTAGAACATTTTCGCCTAGGGGGATCCAGCTAATATTTTCGGGTAGAAGTACTTTTCGCCCAGGCTGTTTTACGTAGCTTAACCCAGATAGAACTTTTTCGCCTAGGGGGATCCAGTTTATAGTTCCGAGTAGAAGTACTCTTCACCCAGGTTGTTTTTTGTATCTAAACCCATGTAGAACCTTTTCGCCTAGGGGGATCCAGCTCATAGTTTCCGGGTAGAAGTACTATTTCACCCAGGATTGTTTTTCGTAGCTTAATCCAGGTAGATCCTTTTCGCCAAGGGGGATCCAGCTCATAGTTTCCGGGTAGAAATACTATTCGCCCACGATTGGTTTTTGTAGCTTAACCCAGATAGAACTTTTTCGCCTAGGGGGATCCAGCTCATAGTTCCGGGTAGAAGTACCTTTTGCCCAGGCTGTCTTTCGTAGCTTAACCCAAGTAGTACCTTGTCACCTAGGGGGATACAACTCATAGTTTCGGGTAGAAGTACTCTTCGCCCAGGTTGTTTTTCGTAGCTTAACCTAGGTAGAACATTTTCGCCTAGGGGGATCCAGCTCATATTTCCGGGTAGAAGTACTATTCGCCCAGGATTATTTTTCATAGCTTAACCCAGGTAGAACCTTGTCACCTATGGGGATACAGCTCATAGTTCGGGTAGAAGTACTCTTCGCCCAAGTTGTTTTACGTAACTTAACCCAAGTAGAACATTTTCGTCTAGGGGGATCGAGTTTATAGTTCCGGGTAGAAGTACTCTTCGCCCAAGTTATTTTTCGTAGCTTAACCCATGTAGAACCTTTTCGCCTAGGGGGATCCAGCTTACGGTTCCGGGTAGAAGTACTCTTTGCCCAAGTTATTTTTTATAGCTTAACCTAGGTAGAACATTTTCGCCTAGGGAGATCCAACTCATATTTCCGGATAGAAGTACTATTCGCCCAGGATTGTTTTTCGTAGCTTAACCCAGGTAGAACCTTTTCTCCTAGGGGGATCCAGCTCATAGTTTTCGGGTAGAAATACTATTCGCCCAGGATTGGTTTTTGTAGCTTAACCTAGGTAGAACCTTTTCACCTAGGGGGATCCAGCTCATAGTTCCGGGTAGAAGTACTCTTTGCTCAAGATGTTTTACGTAGCTTAATCCAGGTAGAACATTTTCCGCCTAGGGGGATCCAGCTCACGGTTCCGGGTAGAAGTACTATTCGCCCAGGTTATTTTTCGTAGCTTAACCTAGGTAGAACATTTTCGCCTAGGGGGATCCAGCTCATAGTTCTGGGTAGAAGTACTCTTTGCTCAGGTTGTCTTACGTAGCTTAACCCAGGTAGAACCTTGTCACCTAGGGGGATACAACTCATAGTTTCGGGTAGAAGTACTTTTCGCTCAGGCTGTTTTACGTAGCTTAACCCAGGTAGAACCTTTTTCGCCTAGGGGGATCCAGCTCATAGTTCCGAGTAGAAGTACTCTTCGCCCCAGGTTTGCTTTTCGTAGCTTAACCCAGGTAGAACCTTGTCACCTAGGGGGATACAACTCATAGTTCCAGGTAGAAGTACTTTTCACTCAGGTTGTTTTACGTAGCTTAACCGAGGTAGAACCATTTTGCCTAGGGCGATCCAGCTCATAGTTTCGGGTAGAAGTACTTTTTGCTCAGGCTGTTTTACATAGCTTAACCTAGGTAGAACCTTTTTCGCCTAGGGGGATCCAGCTCATAGTTCCGAGTAGAAGTACTCTTCGCCCAGGTTTGCTTTTCGTAGTTTAACCCAGGTAGACCACTTTTCGCCCCGGGGATTCAGCATTTTTTCAGTAATACAGGGCGCCAACCCCTGGCTACATTATCCTTTTTAGTAATACAGGGCGCCAACCCCTGGTTATATTATCCTTTTCAGTAATACAAGGCGCCAACCCCTGGTTACATTATCCTTTTCAGTAATACAGGGCACCAACCCTTAGTTACATTATCCTTTCCAGTAATACAGGGCGCCAACCCCTGGTTACATTTCCTTTTCAGTAATACAGGGCACCAACCCCTGATTACCTTTCCTTTTCAGTAATACAGGGCTCCAACCCCTGGTTATATTTCTTTTTCAGTAATATAGGGCGCTATCCCCTGATTACATTTCCTTACCAGTATAGGGTACACCAATCCATGATCTCCTTACCAGTATAGGGTACACCAATCCCTTGTTGTGTTCTCCAACATAGGATACACCACTCCCTAGTTGATTTGATTTTAAATGCAGGATATACCACTCCCTGGTATCATTGCCAATATAGGGTATCCCATTCTCTGACCACAGTTTTCCAACATAAGGTACACAAATCCTTAGTTGAGACATTCTTTTGGGACAATAAAAAAACAAGATCATCATGACCTTTTCAGGGTACACCATTACTTTTTTTTATTTGCTTTCAATAAAGAAGTAGTTTAGAATTTTGTTACAATAACTCACGAAATTTTCTTAGTGAAAACTGGGGCAGAAAAATTTTGTTCGTTTGTTTGTTGTAATGTCTGAGCAGGTTTTACCTCGAGACACAAGGTTCGAGATGAACAAAAGAAGAAGTTTGAATCCACAATAAAGAAAAGAAAAGGAAAAAAAAAGTGAATCCAAATGCAGAAGTAGATGGAAATGATATGGACTGCTCAAAACATGACTGAAGTTACGAGCTTCACATTTCCCGTTTTGCTCAGAAGAAGCCGTAGAAGAATGAACTAGCACCTACAACTAGCAAGCATCAAGGTTCAGATCAGAGTCTGCATGAACAACCAGTCAAGACTCAAGATCAAGGTTCAGAAGACTTATAAATAGGAATCTTGTAACTTATAACTGATAGGCTTGTTTAGTTCCTTTAGATTTTGATGTAATAACAGGGCCACGGACCGAAGCCTCGACGGAACCTAGCTCGACTTTCAAACTCATCACTCCATCATTTTTCTTGAACTACACGCGACCTGATTTCCTTATAACCCCGGATATTTAGGTTGTCCAAAACCAGGACTCGGTTGCACCTTTTTCTTTTATTTTCTTCCTCTTTTGAATAACGATATGGTCAAAACTTAGTCACATGGCTCACTTTATCTTTGCCTGAAAACTTTTAATGTTTCCAAGCAAAGTGGGGCATGTTATGAGCACCTAATTTTTGACCGTGCTTGAATATTTCCCGTTTCCCAGGCATGTCCCCACTCAACTTTTCTTTGTCCCCCATGCTTGTCCCCCATACTTGTCCCCCATGCTTTGTCTCCCCCACACTTTGCTCCCTACTCCACTCTCCATTGTGTCCCCCATGCTTGTCCCCCCACACTTTGCTCCCTACTCTCTCTATTGTTCCCCATGCTTGTCTCTTATCACAAACCCCATACCCTATTTTCAGCTATAAAACACACACATAACACACAAAAAAGAGGAGGAACTAGCAAAGAAAACGAACTGCAAATCCAGCCCTAAAACTCCCTCAAAACAGCTCAAAAACGAGCTGAAAACAGCCCAAAAAACGAGCTGAAAACCAGTCCACCCACAGTTGCCGATAACACCCCAAAGCAGTCACTTTTCACCAGTTCAACACCCCCAAAAATCAGCTAGAAATCCAGCCCCAAAACTCCCTCAAAACAGTTCAAAAACGAGCTAAAAACAACCCAAAAAACGAGCTAAAAACCAGTCCACCCACAACAGCTGATAACACCCCAAAACAGTCACTTTTCTCCAGTTCAATACCCCCAATAATGAGCTGGAAATCCACCCCAAAACCCACCTGAAAATAGCCTTGAAGTAGCCATGAAAACCAACTGAAACTTCACTCGAACCCACACTTGAAACCAATAGAAAATCACCTCAAAACAGCCTCCAAACTCCACCATAAAATAGCCTATTTTGACATCCAAAATCGTCGTCCAAGCTCAGTCGAGTTGAATCCGTTCGAGGTCAGTGTCGAGGCTCTCTGGTTGGTGTGTCATGGTCGTTCCAATTGCCAAATCAAAAGCCCAGATTCATGTAAAGGTTCATTTTTTGCCTCACCTTTGATTAATATTATAACTTTTGAAGTTTTATAATGCATGTTTGAATGAAATAGTGTTGTTAATGAGCATCTGTATATATGTGTGTGACAAACTTGAGTTGATCTTATTTCTCGCATTAGTACTTCTTATATGGAGGAGTACCTACAGAAGATCCATTCTTTTCCTCTTTACAAAGTTAGTTGTGCAATTTGAAATGAATTTCCTGATTGGTTCTTATTTGACATACTTTATTTATTGATTGTATTTGTATGCCTTGAGATGATCTGTTACTTCACTTCTAGTTGATGTGGGTCTTCATTCCACTATTGTCATGAATGTGGAGTTACTGTTTAATGCTAAAAGTATGGGGTCATATGAATTTTTCCAATGAATTAGTGGCGTTGGGATTTAATAATCGAATTGGGACGTTTTGGTTTAGGAATAGGAAGAAAAGAAGCCATCAGTTGGGTCTGAATTTTAAAGTTTAGTTCTTTCACATACCTAGAGCTTAGCATGGTCTTAGCATAATTTTGGCACGGCCAAAAAAAAAAAACGAAATACAAAGCTGGCTTACTTTAGTTGTTAAATAATTGCCAATCATCTCCATTTCTTGGCTGATTAGCTCAATGATTAAGTTAGATCATTTCTTCGCAATAAATTCATAATTCACAACCTTATAATAATCTCAAAGTTTCAAGAAGAATAATGAACACCATTAGAGTGTTTTAAGGCGCGCTTTTAATTAGTTTATCGCGATTATGTATACGTTCGCATGACATAATTGTGATTTCCAAAATTAAAACCGAAGTATGTGTTCGCGCAACTTTGGCCAAAAATAATCTTAGTAAATAATAAAGCGTGATTAATTGTGTACACGTACGCGTGATATGATTTCGACACAATAAACAAAACGGATTCACACATGATTCGTTTCAAATATAATTCCATATTTTAATAATTAAAAGAGAATAGATAAAACATGATAACCAATAAATCACAGTTTATCCAAAATTTATTCAAGCCAAATTCTAGTCAATGAAGCGACCGTGCTAGAACCACGGGACTAGAGGAATGCCTTATACCTTCTCCCCGGTCAACAGAATTCCTTACTCGGACTTTGTTTTCGCAGACCAATAATAAAAGAGTCAAACCTTCCTTTGACTAGGGATTCAAATAAAAGGTGACTTGGAACACCGGCAAAAAATCAATTCCAAGTGGCGACTCTGTAAATAAAATAATCCCTATTTCAAAAATTATCACTTTAATTGGAAAAACTCTTTAACCCACAATCCAAACACATTATCGTTTTGAGAGGCATAAAAAGGGTGTGACACCACTAGTAAGGACATAAATTCTTTAATTATTCTCTAGTTACTTCGGCAAAATACCAAGGTATAAAAACTTAAATTCCCAACATGTCCCTATATTACTTGTTTGAAGAGCGATAAGGGTTTAAGTTATATTTATGTAATCCCCGATAAATTGTGGGTTTATATTATCTCATGTTTGATACAATTTCTTATTCTGTGATTAGCAATTTTAAAATTATTTATATCACAATTGTGTGGTATTATTTTTATACCATACAATCTGCGTCAATCATGTTGTTAAATTGCGCAGCTTCTAAAACTAGATGCAGGTTGTTTCGCTTAAGTCGTCACTAAAGCGTGCGACCTAGTGTCTTGGGTTCCACTCAAGGGCGAAGCTATATTATCCTATGTTTGATATAATTTTTTTACTTCTTTTTCTTTCAAGTTTAAGCATCCTGGGCTGTACTAGTCAAAAAGAAAAAGTACTTGGCACTAAACAAATCCCTTTGGCGAACTGGTGTTTAAATTTTGTACCCGTTTAAAAACCTTTTGTAAATATAGTCCCCTTTGTTTATGACAAGATTTTCGCATCATGTGAGCACGGAGGAGATTTTCCTTTTAGTAGAGGTGTATACAGACACTGCTGAAGAAGATAAGAAATAATTAAGTAAAGCAAGCACAAATAACAACAAGCAGAACAACATTTAAATGGACAACGAAATTTAAAAATCATCAGTATATCTGTTGTTGTTACCCCCTAGAGCGTAGTTGAATTCCGTTGCAAAAAGCAAGTTCTACGACCAATCCAGCAGTAATAACTGAAGCAGCAGAAAGCAGTGGATTTATGATAAGTTGCTCGTACCCAAAAAAAAGAAAAAAGGGTTAATGATACATCAACCAATGAATTATGACTACATTATTCCCTCGCTAGGACTCATCCAATCGAAGTAACTACAAACTTCGGATTGAAGTGGCAGTGTTGGACATGGAGTTCAAATAAAAAAGAAAAGGAAATGCATTGTACTATGAAACTGGTTGGAATGCTAAACGGTTTCCTGATGAATTACAGTAACAGTAAATATGGCTTGAGAAAAGCAACCGACAAGTTTTCAGTTAAAGAGATCAGTAATTTTTGGGAGAAACAAAAATATTAATTATAGTTGAGTGTTTCCTTAGATATGCTGTTCACACTATCAACAGTTGAAGTGTTTTTCTGATGCATTAATATCTTCGTGGGAGAAGAAGTTCAAAGTATATTAGTACATGTAAGTTCTCTTGAAAAAGTAACAAACAAGTTTTTGAAACGATGAGATTAGTATTTTTGGGGATATAAAACCATTAAGTCTACTTAAGTATCCCTTGTTATGCCTTTCACACCATTCTGCAGAGGTTCATGTATCAACAATGATGCATTAATTCTTGAAAAAGCAACAGGCATTTTCTTAGTCAATGTGATCAGTGTTATAGTAGTTATTTGATTGATGTTTATCTTTAAGTGGTTTATATATATATAATTAAAGCTCATAAATGATCAAATAACATGTATAAATAGCAGTATCCCAGCAGACTTTATAAACTACACCTTCTAGGAGAAAACCTCAAAACCTATATCTCCTTACTTTACTATAGCCACGACATTTCAGCAAACCATGAATGACTCTTCTTCTAGTGAATGTTCACTACAAGTTCTTGATCCCAAACATCTTGCAGTGGTTGAGCAACAAGACTCAGGATTTCATTTTCATGCACCTATTGATTCATCTTTCGATGATATAATTCGAACACTCCTTAATTGTGTGGACAAGCTTAGGCACCTCAACATCATGGAGGAAGGCATTCAGCTGCCTATACTATTGTAGTAGTCGGCGATCAGTCTTCCGTAAAGTCTTCCTATTGTGTGCTTGAATCACTTTCTAGAGAGAAAGACATTTGTTCTAGAGTGCCTCTCATTATGATGCTCCAAAATCACATTGAGTCAGAGGTTCACTTGGAGTACAATGGAAAATCAGTTCCAACCGATGAAGTTCATGTTGCGGAGGCCATTGTTCTTGCAGCTAATGAGATAGCTGGACATGGTAAGGGAATATCCAAGATTCCTCTAACTGTGATAGTGAAAAGGAATGGTATTCCTGACTTGACTATGGTGCATTTCCCCAGAATATCTAGTGTCCCCGTTCACAGACAACCAGAAGAGATATCTTCGAACGAATTTCAGATATTATTATGAAACTATATAACACCTGAGGAAAGCATCATTTTGTATGTTCTATCAGCCACTGTTGATTTCCATACTAATTGTGAGTGCATTAACATGTCCAAGAAGGTGGACAAACATGGGTAAAGTACTCTAGCAGTTGTGACACAGGTTGATAATGCTTCTAAGGGGTTTCTTGAGAAACTTACTGAAAATGTTGTGAATATAGGACTTGGTTATGTTTGTGTTAGGAATAGGATTGGGAATGAGTCTGCCCGTAGCGAGGAGGACTCATGTACTATTACCCAGGATGGACATATCCATGGTTCGCATTCCTATTCTGGCACATAAGTTGGTGCAAATTCAAGCAAACATCATTACCGAATGCTTGCTGAATGTTGTGAGAAGGATTACTTCTCCGAATGAGTTACTACAGAATTCGGGTTCTGTTGCTGAAGCTTTGGCTGCATTCATGCCAATTCGTAGTTTGGCTAAGAAGTCTCTGAAGAAAATTTTTCATAGAGTAGATTTGGAGGAGTACATTGAAGATTTTGAAATGCAATGCGCTGCTAGATGGTCTGAGTTTCTTGATCTTGAACTCCAAGAATACTCTGCTGAGCTACATTCAAAATACTCTTATAAAGAGTATGTCTACTTGATGGATGAGCTCATGTTTTTGAAGGAAGCATGTGGGATTAGATTGCCTTTAGAAAGAATTGATGTTAGATTGCCAGATGTCCTCCCACATGCTGTTTTTCTTAATTTTTTGCAGAAAAAGGTCAGAGAGATTTCTACAACTGGGGAGGAGTTTGTTGGAAAAGTGTGGAACTGTGTAGAGTGATGCATCATTCCTGGAGTATTTCATTAGGAGGGCAGTGCAAAATTTGATTTCTAGGAGGAAGGATGAATCGGTTGATTGGGTTCGGGAAATCATTGGGACGGATAAGCTGACTGACCTTATTAGTAACCCTGAGTATGTAGCTACTTATAGCAGGTTCATGGCTAAACAATGGCATTTTATCAAGTTTTGGAAATCTTCTCGAGGGAAATCAAAACTGAAAATAAACCTCAAAGGATCTGGAGTAATTAGTGTTTTAGTATTGAGGAAGCATCGTAAAGATTTTGTGCAGCTAGCTTTTGAATTGAATATGAGAATGGCTGCATACTGGAAAATCGTGTTCAGTCCTGAAAAATTGGGTAACCACAGGATCAACGTGGATATTGGTAATGATTTGATGGCAGTACTGCACATGAGGTTCACTGCATTCTGGCTAACTGTTTTCAGTATTGAAAAGATAGTTAACTATGAGAGTGAGAAGGAGATTCTTAAAGATCTGATTGCATCCTATGGTGGTAGCTTTGAGAGTTTGCTCGAGGAATTATTGGTTGCAGAGAAACACTTTAGCCTTAAAAAGAGAGGAGTCGAAAGAGATGGTGGCGAAAATCATGGACAGGATTGCTCTTCATGTTGATGATGAAAAGGCTTAAACAAGTGTTTGGTGCTTTTGGACAGCATGTTTATTCTGGTATTATGATATAGTTCTGCAGATGATTAGTTAAAGTTGAAAAGTTTAGTGTCTTTCTATTAAAGATTTTGATTTTGTGTTTCGTTCCTTCTTATGATGCTTAAGATTAATTCTGCTTCCAGTTTCATTTGCATATCACTTTCAATGGATGTGTATTTGCAATCTCTATTACTTAAGTACTGGCAATTTTCAGTAAGCTAAAGTCTGAAGTACTATTTTCTCCTTCAGTTCACTGATATGTAGATTTATCTTTGAGAACTTACAATGACATTTTCATTTATGTGACAGTGGATTTCTGAATGTTTCAAAATTTACTGTTGAATACTATTGGACTTTTTGTGGAAGTGGTCTATAAGAAAGTGGTGTCAATGCAGTTTTTCATATGGTAATGGTATAGATTTGTTTTATCAACTTTCAAGAGATTATGAGAAGATATATAATGTGGTGATGGTAAGTATTTTATTTACTGCCCTGGGTTACTTTGTGGATCATTATCTCTGTGGGAACTTGCTTGTAAGTACGTTGTGGGAGTATTTTCAAAATTTTAAATAGTCGTGTATCATTTATTTTATAAGTGTCCTACCTATTTTCAAGTGGCTATGAATATCTATTATGTGGCATTTTGCATGAAGATATGTGGCCAAATGGCTAGCCATAAACAAGTGGCAATCATCTTTCATGCAATTAAACACTTGGCAGTTTAAAAAACTCCTAGCATCTCTATAAATAGTCTTCTTGATTTATCTGTAACGTCATCCGTAAGGGACATCAACAAAATTAGTCTTTTACTCTTTCCTTTGCTAACCATTGCTTTCTTCTTTAGCTAATTATTACTATAATTATTATTCCCACTATTGACTAAATCATTATCGCTTGTTATTATTTCTTCCCTCCGTTTTATTCCAAAACTTGCTATTCAATTTTGCTGATTTCTTTCTCCTCTAAATAAAATAGAGGTAGGCTTGTTTAATTTTGGGAAAGTATTTTATATTGCTGAAATAATTTTTTAAGACAGTGCCCAACACGACTCAAACCAATTCATGTATCTGATCACAAATAATATTATTGCAGTATTATCGTTATTTTCTAGTGTCATTTCCCTACATATGTATGGTCCCAAAGTTATGCATTAATTGCTGGAATCTTTCCCTCTCCTTAGCACTCTGGTAGTTATTGCAATCATTGGTGTATGAGATAGCTTGTGTCAGGGGCAGCGCTAGAGTGTCGAGTGCGGGTTCGATCGAACTCAGTAGCTTTGGTTTGAACCGTGCATTTGTCTTTAAAAAATTCATTGAATATGTATAAATTATTAATTTAGAACCCAGTAATTTAAAATGATTAGAATTCGAACCCATAAGTTTGAAATCTTGGCTCCACTTGTGCCGATCACATACGTCGCCCCGTGGGCTTTGATTCACTAAGAATGTAACGTCGTGAATTGTGGTTCAGGTGCATGATCATGAGTTTGGACCTTGCCACTGGCTGAAGCTTGGTATTTAAGTTGAAGTAGGATATAGGGCAACCGGGCAAGCTCATAATCCCTCGAGTTCTCAACTTGTGAGCACAATTAGGGTTGGACTAGCTAATTCACAAAGATTTTTCAATTATCCAAAGAAAAAGGAGATCTTTTTTGGTGAACCTTGTCTCTCTTAAGTGACAGAAATTGCACATAACTCTTCATATATAACCTAAGAAAGCAGTAATCTAGTGGGCACTACGCATGGTGTAAATAGTAGGTAACCACAAAAGGTGGACCAATTAGTGAATGTATGATCGTCAAATATCATTTTCGTTTCACTTTCTCTTAGCGGAGACTTCATGGGTACCACCTAAGTCTTTATTCCTTTTTGAAAGAAAAATATTCAAATTATACCATAATTTTTCTCCGAATCATCATGTATTGGTCTAGATTTGATTTGAGATAATTCTATATTCATAATCTTGCTTCTCATATGGATCTCTATTTCTAAGAAAATTATATAGTTTAACTAACTAATATAACTTTTTCTTGATAACATTTACTTTTCTCCCTTTTTACCAACTTAATTGAGATAATACTATTTCACTCAAGCTAACTTTGACAAATTAAATCTTCAATGTCAAAATGATCAGTCATGATAAACAAGATCCAAATTATCCATCATCATTTTCCTTTTTCTTCCTTTGGCAAGAATTCTAGTGCTTCGCCCCCATTCGTCACCCTCCCCGGACCACCTAATGTGTCTTTCTATCAACGATACCTTACTACCATCTCTAGGTGACCTCTCTACTAATCCTGTGGCTACTTTTTCTTTACTTGGGATGATTTTTAAGGATAATCATAAATAATTTTCAGTCACAAAATTATTCTTTGCTTATCCTTAGGTCTTCTCAAAAAGTCTTTTGTGATAACTCTTGCATTTATTGTGCTGATTGATACTCTTATTCCGTGTAGTGCTTTTGAGGACTTTCAAGGTACTCAAAACTTCATTTTAAAATATAATTTTTTTTTTACATCTTATCAACATATTATCATTCCAACCCAGTCAAGCTAGAGTTTTTAAAATAAAAACTTGACATATATATATATATATATATATATATGAAAGTTTGTTTCGTTGGCTAGATATTTATATGTTTGACTATCTTTTTTTCCATTACAGGTGAAGCATCACATTTGTATGGGTCGAAATCTGTCTCAGTATTTGGTGGAAAGTAACTTCGAGAAAAGAGTCAGCCGAGGTCGACCAGGAGATGGTGAAGCCTGTGGTCGAGATGCAGACGCAGGTGGATGTCGAGCACGACGGAAAGAACTGTAACGACTAATTTACTAGGGTAGGATATTAAAGAGAATATTCCTTTGAATATTCTTTGTACTTGTGTTATTAGGATTTATTGGGGGTATGTCCCATATAAATAAGAAAAAAGACAATGAATAAAGATATGTGATATTCACTTGATAAGAACACTTTTCAGAAGCATAAGCTCTCTCTCTAACAAAGATACAAACATTACCTTTTCATCAAGATTCTTGTTCATATTATTCCATACTTTTCCATCAGATACGAGAATAGTTCAAACATTCTAGGATTTATCTGTCACGCATCATTGTCAGGAGGAACAATCATCTAACTCATTCATTATTGGGTGAATCATTCTTTCTATTTACTTAAATGCCATTTATTGTTACTTATTGCTAGTTATTCCTTCATTATTGTTTGTACTTTTGGAATATTTAATGCACGATATTATTGATCCCCCACTAGATCAGCCCCACATTATCCGTATTTTCAAGATCCACGTTTAGGAATATTATTATTAACTAGGTTCAATACAATATTACATAAATATAAAGGTTTAACCGAAAGTTATACTTTTTGGTCAAACAATTTGGCATCGTCTGTGGGGATTTCCTAGTTAAGTTTTTAGTTTCCTTTAGATCTACAACTAACACGGATTGCTAACGTAAAAAAAAAAGAGAGACCAAGAACAAGATTCCCTTTCTTTGTATACACGGATCTAATATGGCAGGTAACAGAGAAGAAAGAGTGAGAATAATGAGCGACCTCCCAACCAACCTAATGAGCATCATCAATGACAGCTCTGAAGCAGTGGACGACGACGCAACGCCTAATGCCTCTCCCAGGCGAGGCAGGTCACCCCTCCTCACTGTAGCATCACGAAATCACTTGGTAAGGGAGCCTCCACATCCGTGATGAAGGAGACGCCACCAGTAGTAAAAACTCCTTGAGGCTTGGCTAACTGACACGCTAACCAACATCCTCCATAAGTCCGTTCGGGATGCGGCTACAAAAATTGCTAGGAGTTGCATTATACCACCAACAGACAAGCAACATGATCAACTTCCTCCTCTTCTTCCAATGATAGGTATTACTCACAATGTTGTTAATAATGCAGGGGACGACACTCTCACGGCCATTCTGAAAAGGATGGAGGAAATAGAAAATGAGAACAAGTTACTTCGGGACCAAATGAGAGAACACCAAGAAAGAGTCGATAAAATATCGGGCGCTCCTAAGCTCTTGCCGAAGAGAAATGCCGGTCGGTTCGTAGAGCAGCCGTACAATGACAATGTCGCCCCACATGCCATACCAAAGACCTTTAAAATGCCACCCTACCTGAAATTATACGACGGCACGACCGACCTCAAAGACCATGTGACCCACTACATCACTGTCGTGAAAGTCAATGACCTCGCCAAGGAACAAGTATCCTCTATTTTGTTGAAAATATTCGACGAGACCCTCACTGGAGAAGAATTAACATGGTATTCATAGCTGCCCGCGCATTCTATTAAAACATTCGAAGAAATGGCCGACAAGTTCGTAATGGCCCATGCTGGGGCCAAGAAGGCAGAGGCGAGAGTAAACGACATATTCGCTATCAAACAGTCGCCGGGACAGGGATTGAGGGACTTCCTCGCCCGATTCAACCGAGTAAGAATGACCTTACCGAATGTATCGGTAGGGATGGCTATCGCAACTTTCTAGAACGGGCTGAGTAGAAATGGTTCAAGGGCAACGGAAAAGTTATTAAGTCGGCTTATGAAGTACCCCCCAATGACTTGGGATGAAATACATAACGCGTATTGTGCCGAAGTCCGAGAAGTCGAGGACGACCTCAATGAGCCGACTCATCGACTAACCTTAGTACAAGAAGAGCTTAGAAAATATCGAAGAAATGATATCAGGAGGGACCTCGCATCTCCACGATCCAATATGGAGCGGTATCTACCATATGTCAGAACCGCCATTGCATCCTCCTCCCGCCACGAAGAGGCCCCACCCCAATTAAGAGCAGGGAATCACCGGAACGAAAGAGGTATGCCCCCTATTATCCGCTCATAATTTTTGTGTATCACCTACAGAAATAGCCTACGCCTTGGAGAAGCTCGGAACTAAGGTGAAGTGGCCATAACATATGAGGTCAGACCCGAATACCAAAAAATCAGATGTCCTTTGTGCGTCCCACCAAGAGCGAGGACACCTCAAAGAGTTGCTGAGCGACCGAAGAAGGACCAATTTTGCCAAAGGACGTGAACAACATCAAGGACCGCCGAAACCACCCTCGTCAACCCGCACCATCCACATGATCATTGGTGGCGGCGACGATGCTTCTATCAATAGTGTGACATTCAGCACAACCCGCAAGCTCAAACAGTCAATCACCCACGAACGATATGATGAACTCGAAGAAACGGTTTGGCTTTCTCTCACTATGATGCCCTTGTTATCACTTTATGAATTTTAGATACCGATGTGAGACGCATTATGATGGACGATGGAAGCAGCGCATTAATTATCCACCCTCGAGAACTTGTATAAATGAAACTCGAGGATAAAGTTGTATCGCATTGCATCACGCTAACGGGTTTAAACAATGCAGTTGAGCGATCATCCAGCGAGATCACACTCCCCGTCCTAGCCGGTGGCGTCATTCTGGAAACCACATTCCATATCATGGACCAAGACACATCATTCAATGCCATAATAGGGCGACCATGGATACACACCATAAGAGTCATCCCCTCCAGCTCTTACCAAGTCATCAAATTCCCAACTTCATAGGGAATATTCAGTATACGAGGGGTACAACACACATCCCAGGAATACTACCTTATCGCTCTAGACTGTGTGGTCAATCAATAAATGAAGGACAAATAAAAAGAGGCATAACAATCAACAGGGTCGAGGTCGAACGAGGACGTCATCAAAGACCCCGATACGATTGAAGCCGTAGGATCGACCATAGAAGACCTCAACCCCGTTCAATTAGACGACAACGACCACATCAAGAAAGCTTACATCGACTGTAAGCTTCAAGAACCAGGTCAATTTTGTCAATTCTTAACTATTAACACGGAATTGTTTGCTTTTAGCCATGCAGATATGCCAGGTATCCCGAAGAAAATCGCCACGCACAAGCTGAACGTCGACCCATTCCACCCCCGGTGAGGTAGGTTAGGCTTCAACTACGTAGTAAATGATGCGGTATGCGAAGAGGTCAAAACATTATTGGTAAACGGCTCCATCAGGGAGCTGAAATACCCTCAATGGGTGGCCAATGTAGTCATGGTGAAAAAGAAGAACGGGAAATGGAGGATATGCGTAGATTTCACATATTTGAACAAAGCATGCCCCAAGGATTCGTTCCCGTTACCTCACATTGACCAACTCATCGACGCAACGGCCGGGCATGAACTACTGAGCTTCTTAGACGCCTACTTGGGATTTAATCAAATCCTCATGGAAGAAGAGGATAAGGAGAAAACCATTTTCATTACTCATCAAGGGACGTACTGCTACAGGGTCATGCCCTTCGGGCTGAAAAACGCAGGGGCAACTTACCAAAGGTTAGTGACGAGGATGTTCAAAGACAAACTCGGTAAAAAGATGGAAGTCTACATATACGACATGCTGGTCAAGTCTAAAAGGAAAAAAGATCACATCGACCACTTAAGAGAAACCTTCGACATACTCAGGCAATACGGAATGAAACTGAACCTCGAAAAATGTGCATTCGGTGTGGCCTCAGGAAAATTCTTGGGCTTCTTAGTGTCACAGCGATGTATCGAGGTCAACTCCGACCAAATTAGAGCCATCGAAGGGATACCAGAGCACTTGACCACCAAAACATAGGTTCAGATGTTGACTGGGTGTATCGCCGCCCTTTAAGTATCGACGTACTAAAAAAGGATAACGACCTCCAATGGACCTCTAAGTGCGCCCAAGCCCTGAAGGAGTTGAAGGCTTACTTTTTATCACCACTATTTCTTTCAAAACCAGAACCGGGGAGTGCCTCCTTGTCTACCTCGCTGTATCCGAAGTAGCTGTGAGAGAGGTCCTAGTCCGAGAAAATAAAGGTACATAGTCTCCCATCTATTACATTAGCAAAACACTAGTCGACGCCGAGACGAGATACCCTCACCTCGAAAAACTGGCCTTGGCCTTGGTCGTAGCTTCATGAAAGCTTAGACCATATTTCCAGTGCCACCCTATCTCGATAGTCATGACTTTCCCCCTAAGAAGTATTTTGCATAAACCCGATCTATTGGGCAGGTTGGCCAAATGGGCCATAGAACTAAGCGAGCATGATATCACATATCAACCGCGAACAGCGATAAAGTCACAAGTTCTTGATGACTTCGTCGCCGATTTCAGCGCAAAAATAATGCCTGAAGTCTAATGCGTCAAGGTTCGGATTGGGATTCGTACTCGAAGTTCCGACCGATGCCCGGGCATGACTAACAATAAGGCCGAGTATGAGGCCGTAATTGCAAGGTTAAAGCTGGCACTCAAATACGGGGCGAAACGGTTAAGACTACGTTGCGATTCCCAACTCGTTGTCAACCAAGTCACAAGGACTTTCCAGATCAAACAACAATGGTTACAGAAATACCAGACCGAGATTTGTAAGCTGCTCCCCCAGTTCGACAAATGTCAACTCGACTAGATCAAACCGAGGTAAAAACCATAAACCTGACTTGGGACTGGCGCAACCGTATTGTTACATATTTACAGGATGGCGTACTCCCAGATGATGAAAAAAGGCCAATAAACTGCGAATGCAAGCAGCCAGATACAACATCATTCATAAGGACTTGTACAAGAGGACGTATGGTGGCCCTCTGGCAAAATGCTTAGGCCCGAATCAGACATGGCGTATCCTTGAAGAAGTCCACGAAGTCCATTGCGTAGCTCATTCCGGCAATCGAGCTTTGGTCAGATGCCTCATACGGGCAGGATATTACTGACCCACCATGAAAAAAGAGGCTGCGAATTTTGTGAAAAAGTGCGAGCAATGTCAAAAGTATGCCCCAATGATTCACCAAGCAGGCGAACATCTCCACTCAGTCACCTCCCCTGGCCGTTCATCACATGGGTAATGGATATCGTGGGCCCCCTCCCGGCAGGGCGAGATAACGTACGATTTTTTTTTTATTTTAATTGACTATTTCTCTAAGTGGGTAGAAGCAGGAGCATTCGCCCAAATACGCGAACATGAAGTGATCGCCTTCATATGGAAAAATATCATATGTCGGTTCGGTCTCCCCAAAAAGATTAGTTGCGACAACAGACCACAATTTGCAGGAAAAAAGGTCGCTGAATTTTTCGAAAAATGGCATATCAAAAGAACACTTTCAACGCCATATATCACCTCGCGGCTAACGGACAAGTGGAGTCCTCCAGCAAGTCAATACCGAACATCATGAAGAAAAAACTCGAAGACGCCAAAAGGCTGTGGTCGGAGATATTACCAGAAGTACTCTGGGCCTACCGAACAATGCCAAAGATGAGTACATGAGAGACGCCATAATCATTAGTCTATGGGACTGATGTAGTAATACCGGTCGAGGCTGGGGAGCCCAGCCTAAGATACTCCCACGAAAGCGGACCCCGGAACGATGACAACAGAAGGCAGGAGCTCGACGAAGTCGAGGAACGAAGAGATATGCCCTACGTAAGAATGATCGCCCAAAAGCAACAAGCAGAATGCTATTATAACAAAAAAGGCAAAGATCAGGCCACTCAAAGTCGGGGACTACGTGTTTAAAGCTAAAATACAAGCAAGCAAAGACCCACGGAAAAGAAAACTAGGAACAAATTGGGACAGGCCGTGCAAAATCACGGCAATAGCAAACAAAGGGTCATTCCAACTAGAAACAATAGAAGGAAAGCGACTGCCAAACAACTGGAATATTACACACCTCAAGTACTTTAACTTTTAAAACATGAAGCGTCCCCAAAGTCGTACTCTTATTTCCCTCACTTGAGTTTTGTCCCAATTGGGTTTTCTCGAGGAGGTTTTTAACGAAGCGATAAAGGGGACACTTTAGGATTGAAGTGCGCATAGACGAAGGCACAGGATGGCAAGTTCATTGCTCGACCTCTCAATACTTCTCCAGGTCGACCAATGAAGGGACTAGATAGACTGGGATTGGGACTGGGACTGGGACTGAAATGCCAGTCAACACCTGGGAAATATGTAAATTTCTCCAAGTGTATGAACAAATCATAAATGCATGAAATTTATTTCTATTTTCTCCAAATGTACAACCAAAGCAACATTGCCTTAAAATCATACCGCTGACAAATGCCGCACCTAGAGTCATACATAACCGGCCCTCGACCATAATCAAGCATAGGTTATATTCGACCTCATTCAAATCAACACCTAACCGTCCCTCAGCTATAATCAAGCATAGGTTATATTTAACCTCGTTCGAATCAACACCTAACCGGCTCTCGGCCATAATCAAGCATAGGTTATATTCAATCTCGTTTGAATCAACACCTAATCGGCCCTCAGCCATAATCAAGCATAGGTTATATTCGACCTCCTTCGAATTAACACCTAATCGACCCTCGACCATAAATAAACATATGATATGTTCGACCGTATTCGAACTAACATCTAATGGCCCTCGGCCATGATCAAACTTAGGTTTTGTTCTGACCTCGTTCGACCCTACTCAAGCTAATTTATTACGACTAAGGAAACCAAGGCAACAAAATCAAAAGGCATACAAACTCGAACAGAAGAAAAGGTATCAGGTACAAATAACAAAACTGGTATTTCATACTTAGAATATTTTTTACAAAGGCTCGAAAAGACGCCCACAAAAGAACGCACAAGTCTGCGGCAAAACAAAAAGAAGGAAAAGTAAAGCTACTAATCACCGCCTGGGCCAACCGTGCCATCGACCTGATCGCCTAGGCCATCCCCATCTGCCCCTTCACCATCACCATCGCCATCGGGATACTCATCCTAATACCAGGTGTCCTCTTCAATCCGATCCACGCCCGCATCCTCCTCGTCATCACCGGCCTCTGGTGTAGCAGGATCATAGCCACAAGCGACCCGAGCTCTACGTGTCTTAACACGAGCATCCTCGAATACAGCTTCTGAAACGATTCCCACCCTCATCAAATCTCTAAATATATCCAGCTGGGTCTCGACGTGAATCCACTCCTCGTACAAACCTCAAGGAATATCAAGGAAACTAGAAGTGAGGGAAGAGGATGGTCGAGCCAGTAATTGTGCCTTATCGACCACGAGAGCGGCGACTCGATCAGAATGGCCATAAGACTCTTTCTCTAATTTCCCAATCCGTTCATCAAGCCACTCTTCTTTGATCCTAGCCGTCTCCAAGGCACTCTCTCGCTCGGAACAAAGAACACAGATTTACGATCTCCAAAGCCTCCACCTTCCTCAAAGCCCCCAACCAAGCTAACTTTGCCTTCTCGAGATTCGATGCATTATTGGCAAGCTCGCCACTTAAAGCATTCGCTTTGAATTCACACTCCTCGAGCTCGGCATGCAACAAGACCACCCGGGCTTGGAGATCGCCGCACTGGGCTTCCACCCCCTACTAACCTCAAGATCCTCTTCTTTATCTCTCAGCGCCCCCTCAAGAACGCTGCATTTTTCAATGACCCTCACCAGCTCACCATCCTTTTCCTTCAGTTCATCTCGGATAGCCTGGAAATTGCCGCTCTCACCAAACCGCCTACAAATCTAGTGGTGCTTGCCACGGTGCTTGCAGTATTTTCACTCCATCTTCAGAAAAATAGCCTTACGCCTCTCCTCTTTTCGGGCGCTTTCAATATCCAAAATCACAGTCTGAAAAAGAAATACAAAGAAAATAGAGAATAAGAACGAAGCCTAAACCTTGAACTTGACAAACAAAAAATAGAAGAAATCAATAAGCTTACCCTGAGAGTGAGGCCGGCTATGCTCCTTGATAAGGTAGCGTCATCCAGCTTTTCAAGGGTTTTACCCTCCACGTCAGAACAGAGGGGACCAAGGCAAGGAACCATGTTCTCCATATTTACCAAGAAATCTCGGGGATCGCAATGGTTCGCGTGGACCCTTCTAGTCTTACTTCAAGTCGGGTAAAACCCTCCCCCATCATCCTCACCTCATCGGCATCAATATCAGAGCCCGTCTTATAGCCATCCTCGGCAACGTTTTTTCCTTTCCTGTCGACCAGCGAAGAAAGACTATCAACTGGTCGCGAGGCTAATGGCTCATTTTGCCGTGAAATATCAGAGACTCTCGCAGACGGCCCTTCAGCTTCCATCATGACATTGGGAAGGGACACGCCCTCTGCAGCCTCAGTCGATGGCGGAATCTCAGGCGGCGACTCGATGTCATCTTCGAGCACTATTGTCGCCGTTTCACGGATGACGAAATCGCCCCTTACTGAATCTACAGCTCGGGCAACCCCATCACCAATGTCCACCGATCTTCTCTTATGGGGAACCAAATTCCCACCGCTCGGCGATGATTCTTCCCCATCCACTAAATGATGCAAAGGAGAAGCCGGGAGCTCTCCTATCGATATACTCGCAGGCGGAGAAGAAACCGATACGGAGGCAGTAGTAGGTGTGGCCGACGAACGAGTAGACCTGGCCGTAGTGAAAGAAAGAACAGAAGCAGATAAACGAGCAGGCATAGCCGCAGTCACAGTAGGAATAGACTCCGAAGAAGAAGCATCCTTCCTCTTACAAAACGCATGAGGATAAGCCTTCGGACTCCTCGAAGATCCTCGAACTGCAAAAGAAAGATCAAAGGTTGTCACTACCAATAATAAACTATGGTGAGGAAGCTACCATGAGGTCAAAACAATAAAAATAAAAAATAGATGAACTCACCGGCCAAGGAAGAAGCAGGCCCGAACTTCTTAAGAAATCTCGGCCACTCACGAATCCCCATAATGTGAGGTATGATCCGGCCAACCCAGTCGGAAATGTAGCTTTCCAAAGGAGGAGGTGTAACCTTGGTTGTACGAGAAAGAGATAAAATGTTAGATCCTATGACTAGAAATAGACATATCAAATGCATTGCATGAAAAACTGGATACTTACAAGTGTGATTCCAAGTCTCCGAAAAGCTGTCCGCGCTCGCTACCATGTCTTCGGTTCTGACAAAAATGTAGTTGAGCCAGAACTGACGATTTGCTTTATCATCCATCTTCACCACCAAGAATTTACCTCCTCGGTGGCGAAGGTGCAACATCGTCCCCCAATAAAAGCTAAGGGCGAAGAGATGCATCAAATGGCAGAGTGTGACCTCGACCAACTCCGCGAATTTTGTGAGCATCCTACTAAGCTTGTAGATGTACAGAGAGAGTTGGGCCGGGCAAACACCATAGTAGCGGTAACATTCTTCCGCCAATAGGAGAAGGGGGAGAGAATAGACGACCTGGAAATGATACACATAAAACGCGCAATATCCGGGGAGGTAGATTTGCACCACATCACGCCCTGCTGGAACCAGATCGATGTGGGCAGAAATGTTGAATTTTGCCCTAAGCTCAGCCAGATCGGCCTTTTTCATCACTGACTCCGAGACTTCAGGCTCACCTTCAGGCACCTTCAAAAAGTCGAACCTAACTTTCTCACCACGAGGGATTATTTCCTCCACCGTAGGAAATTTCTCAACCTCAATTGCGACAGAAACACTATCAGCGTGGCGGCATAAGCACTGCCAAAGAGACAGGGTCAGTTGCCATACCGGAACTAGAGGATACATTAGCCATGTTGTTAAGAGAGGATATTCAAGCAAGAAAGTGTTAGAAGAAGCTAGAATCGCTAAAACCAGTAAGAAGATACGTGACAATGGAGGAAGGAGAAGAAGAAGGCAAAGGATTTTGATAGGAAGAGCAAGTAGAGGGAAAATAAAAGTCATTACATCCCTATTTATAAGTATTCGGGCTTCAAAATCAAGAAATTATGCCATCATTACCTGGAACTGGAGTCGAAACGGCAGCCCCAACTGACAGTCACATGGGAAATGACACAAAGCATCGGGAAAAGGTGCCATAATGACGCACGATATCTTGACGTCATTCTAGTGCGGAAGCAACACCCCCCTCCCAATAGTGCATTCACGAAAGGTCACGATGTCATCTTGTCTGGAATATCACTGCTCGACTCGCTCGTCCAAGTCTGGCCAACCGCAACAAACAAAATCTGACCATTACAGTCGCCGAGGCCGGCCTTAATAAGCGGAGGGACTAACTGTATGGGTCAAAATCTATATCAGTATTTGGTGGGAAGTAACTTCGAGAAAAGAGTCAGCCGAGGTCGACTAGGAGATGGTGAAGCCTATGGTCGAGATGCAGACGCAGGTCGATGTCGAGCACGACGGGAAGAACTGTAACGGCTAATTTACTAGGGTAGGATATTAAAGAGAATATTCCTTTGGATATTCTTTGTACTTGTGTTATTAGGGTTTATTGGGGATATGTTCCATATAAATAGGAAAAAAGACAATGAATAAAGATATGTGATATTCACTTGATAAGAACACTTTTTAGAAGAATAATCTCTCTCTCTAACAAAGATACAAACATTACCTTTTCATCAAGATTCTTTCTCATATTATTCCATACTTTTCCATCAGATCCGAAAATAGTTCGAACATTCTAGGATTTATCTGTCATGCATCATTGTCAGGAGGAACAATCATCTAACTCATTCATTATTCGGTGAATCATTCCTTATATTTACTTAAATATTATTTATTATTATTTATTGCTAGTTACTCCTCCATTATTGCTCCACATTATTCATATTTTCAAGATCCACATTTAGGAATATTATTATTAACTAGGTTCAACCCAACATTATATAAATATAAAGGTTTAACCGAAAGTTGTACTTTTTGGTCAAACAACATTATATATCATTGGCGGGCTTCGCTTAATGGCTTGTCATAATTGACAAAATTTCCCCTACGGTGAGTACCTCTCCTAAATGCTACTCCCTCCGATTCAATTTAGATGATACACTTTTTTATTAGTCCGTTCTAAAAAGAATGACACATTTCTATAATTGGAAATAATTTAACTTTAAACTTTTCATCTAACTTATTTTACCCTTAATGAAAAGCTTTTATAACCACACAAATATCATGGTCCCACAAAGCTTTTACCCCTTAAGTTTTTAAGACCATAAGTTTCCAAAGTCTCTCTTTTCATTAAAACTCCGTATCGAGTCAAACTACATCAGCTAAATTGAAACGGAGGAAGTAAATCTTATCTTACCTTAGTGATCACTATCATAATAAGCTTTTGAAAAGTGGTCCTTGAAAGCTCTATAGACAGTAAATTTGTATCATGAAAATAATTGAGATCGAAAATATTGCAACAATCGTAGTATTTTATTTCAAATAATTTAAGTATTATAATTTCTATAATTCCTCTGATTCTTCTTTCCAATAGTAAATAAATTCAAGGGCTTTTGAGCTTGTTCTTGAATCTTTATTTGTTGTCACGAATGATGATCTTGAATTCAACTAGCACAAACTCTGATTTGAACTCGTACTCCTTGAACCTTGATTTGTTCTTCATTCTTGAGCTTGAACTTGATTTCTTGAACTTGATTACTTGAAGCTTGTGGAGAAATTTGCGGCATTTGACCCACGAGCTCTCTCTTACTTCTTGTTATAACTTATGGTATCTTTTTGGGTTATGAAGACCCCTATTTATAGTTACGGGAGACAAGAATTATGATAAGAATAAACTCTTTCCGACCAATCAAATTGAAGTGTAACAAAGCCGCATTTGATTGGCCAGAATATGTCACTTGCACACGTTATGCGATTTCATTGGCCTTTTAATGTGACTTGCCATGCCTTGTCATTTTGACATGTGACATGATCTTATTGGCTCTACCGTTTGACTTGGCGTGCCACGTCATTTCACATGTGGCACCAAACTGGGCCTCTAGGAAGATGATATTCTGGGCCTAATGAAATGAACTCATCATTTGTAGCCCAATTAAGTGGCCCAATGCATTTAGAGTTAATTATTTAATCCATATATATTGGACTTATATAATTAATTCAATTATATTAGCCCAATAAATTTATTTGAACTAATATATCTTAAATTTAAAATATAGTCCAAATTATTTTATAGATTTAATTCTAATAAAATTTATATGCCTACAAATGACCCTTATTTCAAGACTTGTCAAGATTTTTTTAACTTTTGAAGACTAGGCTTGAAGTATTCAGGTATTAAATGTCTTTATTTTACCTTACACATTTCTTGAAAATATCCAATTGGTCTTCACGTATAAACATGTTCTACGATACAAATTGATAAGAATCAAAATATGAAAATTTGAGATTCTCCATGAAAATTCACGTGAGCCCACTAAGATATACTCGAATAAGCTTTCTTTGATCACTCACCAAACACTTTATCTAGTACACTTTAATACCATCTTGTAAAAGAGATCCCTCCACGTAAGACCATTATTTTATTTTGCCTTTCAACTCTTGTACTAGTATGGTCATAAATTGGACTCTGAGTCTTAGGAAGGTATTTTCTTTTCTTTTCTATTTCTCTTTTTCCTTTAGTTGGTTTTTGGTATGTCAAACGAGAAGGTTATATTCTAGTTTAACGAGATAATCCATGTATAAAGAAGGCAATCTTAGGGTGTGAAGGGATGGATACTCATCCCTGCCTAGATATCAGAGAGATTACTCACAGGGTCTGAAGGGATGGATACTCATTCCCGCCCGAAAACTAGAGGGATTACTAGGGTGTGAAAGGATGGATACTCATTCCCGTCCGAATATCGGAGTTATTATTCTCATGGTGTGAAGGGATGGATACTTATCCCTGCCCGAAAATCAGAGAGATTACTATCAGGGGGTGAAAGAATGGATACTCATCCCTGCCTGAATATCAGAGAGATTAGTCTTAGGGTCTAAAGGGATGGATACTCATTCCCGCATGAAAATCGGAGGGATTACTTAGGGTGTGAAGGTATGGATACTCATCCCCACCCGAATATCGTAGAGATTACTCTCAGGGTGTGAAGGGATGGATACTCATCCCCGACCGAAAATCAGAGAGATTACTTAGGGTGTGAAGGGATGGATACGCATCCCCGCTTGAATATCACAGAGATTACTCTTAGGGTGTGAAGGGATGGATACTCATCCCCAACCGAAAACGGGAGGCATAACTCAGGGCGCAAGGGTTCATACGACATATCAAACATTTGGCAAACTTTGAAGGTTTGGCGGACTTTGCAAACTTCAACTTGAAGAGTGGTGGACTTTTAAACTTCAACTTGAAAATTAGCAGACTTGAAGACTTCAACTTGAAGATTTGGCGGGCTTAAATAATTCAACCTGAAGACCGACGAATTTGAGGACTTCAACTTTAAGACCGACAGATTTAGAGACTTCAACTTGGAGACTTGGAGGGCTTGAATATTTCAACTTGAAGATCAGCGAATTTGAGGACTTTAACTTGAAGACTGACAAACTTGAAGACTTGGAGAGTTTAAATATTTTAACTTGAAGAACATCGAACTTGAAGACCGGCGGACTTAAAGATTTGGCAAACATGAAGACACAGTGAATATCCGGGCTTCAATGCAAATACTTAGTAGCCTCCTAAAAGACTATTCATTCCATTGAAGATACTAATTTACCGTAGAGGCTTGCTCCCTTTAAATCAAATGGGATCCAAAGCTCAATAGAAGAATGGTATCTCAACTCGATTTTCAAGTGCTGATTGAATGGATTACATTCCATCATACTTCATTCGAACAATGATTGGGGCACTATGTATCTTTTGAACTTATGCGATTGAACTTAGAATGAAACTCTAAGCTGCCTACGTACCTCAGTGAAAAGGATTAAGTCATACCGTAGTTCAGAATTGGTGGGTTTTTATTTGTTTATTTATTTATGTTCTAACTTTTGCGTAGGCAGCCTTTTTCAAGGTTTTCAATCTAGTGGACTTTTTTTATGTCCTAACTTTTGCCTAGGTCGCCTCTTTCGAGGTTTTCAACCTAGCAGACTTTTTTTTTATGTCCTAACTTTTGACTAGGCTGTCTCTTTCGAGGTTTTCAGCATAGCTGACTTTTTTTAATGTACTAACTTTTTGCCTAGGCCGCCTCTTTTGAGGTTTTCAACCTAGCAGACCTTTATTTTTAGTGGGTCGTACATAGTTTAGACTCATGCGGGTCAGGAGTGACATGCAGTTTATGCTCTTGCGTTAAAGAGTGTTGCAACTTCAAGGATAATACTTATTTAAGAATTTTTTATTGATAAGGCCGATTCTCATGCCATTTGATCAACCAGCTTGTAAGCCCCACTTGAATAAGCTTCTTGCACGACATATGGCCCATCCCATTTTGAAGTGAACTTCCCTACAACCTACCTATTTATGAGAAGTATTAATAGGTATTGTTTGGATTGCTCGTTATTGGATTTGGCTTGTTCGAGGTAAGTAACATATCTAAACTTGGATTTAAGGGTATTTAACCCTGGGTATTATCCTATACAAGATGTATTGAGGTGACGCACATACTAGGTGACGAGCGTGCACCGGGGAAATCATGATTCTAGTTGCCTATTAGACTGTGACCGGACTTGTTTTACTGTTATATATTGTTATTATATCCATTTTCTCCCTGATTGTTTGATTATATGAGCTGTGAATCATGTTAGAAATTATGTTTAGGCTATGTGCTTATTCGGTTGAGACGTAATGAGGCTATTTCTGTTGTATTGAGTTATCCGCCCTAACTTTAATTATATACTCAGTCATGATTCTTCATTTGCATATCATATCTTAGTCTTTGTTCATCATTCATTGTTACATCATATGTTATCATTGTTTGGGCTGAGTGGTACGAGATTTGTGAGCCCGTGAAACTCGAGAGATTGATGACTGAGTTGGGGCATGAGAGCCGGATTGTGAGCAGTTATTTATGGGATCAGGGTGCACGTCGCAGCAGGCCTAATTGGCCATTTATGGGATCGGGTTGCACGCTGCAGCAAGCTTTATTGGTCATTTATGGGATCGGGTTGCATACTGCAGCATGCTTTATTGACTCATTATGGGATCAAATTGCACGTCGCAACAGGCCATATTGGCTTATATTTGTGCTTGGGTAGGATCCGCCCCTCCAGAATCTAACATACCATCAAAGAGCGCATGTACCGTACAGTGCTGAGTGATTGGATGTTATGAGTGGGAGTTTGAGGCAATCATACTAAGTACTCTAAGAGTGTGAGTATCTGGGATTATCACTGTGAGATCGTTCATTTGACATGCATACTTGGTATGTAGGCATATAGATGCATTTTCTCATGTTATACGGTATTGTGACATTCATGACTTGATATGTATATTAACATATAGGCATAGAGATGTACTTTTCTCATGCTATCTGATAATGAAATATCTTATCTGTTGTTGAAATTTTTAGGAAAAATCACAATTTTCTGATATACTCATATTTTGTTGATTTCGGTGAAAGATTTGGAATTTAATGTTATACCTGCATTCCAGTTATGGCTGTCTCTTGTTCTTGGTAGCTTTAGATTTATAAATCTATTTATGTATATTTTGAACAGATGATGTATTTATTTCATACTAGCTTTATAAATTCTAAATCTTAGAAGATCATGATTTGTACTATCGGTCCTTGGAAAGTTGTATAGAAGTTCAGTTATTTCATCATTATTTCTCAGTAAATCTCATTTGAATTGGATTATTGTTAATTGGCTTACCTAACAGGTTGGGTTGGTGCTATCGCGACTAGTTGTATTTTGATTGTTGACAAGTTGGTATCAGAGCTCTAGGTTCACAGGTTCTACGAGTAATGAGCAAATGTCTAGTAGAGTCTTGCGGATTGGTATGCTGATGTTCATACCTATCTTCGAGAGGGTACTGGGTATTTAGGATAAACTTCTCATCTTTCATTCCCTATCGTGCGCCATTGATTCAACTTGAAGCGTACCTCTTTGAATTCCTTCCACTCACTCGTATGCGTATGTGAGCGCTCGGTATCAATTGGGCATCGACGTCTTAGGATTCCATGGATGAGGTACGAGATGTGTTTTTTGCGTTTTGGTGATGGGCCAGTCTGGAGGACTTGAGGCCAGGTTTAGACCGTAGCTTAGGCTCGATTGTTTCAGTTGTGTGAGCATTTGCTTTTGGACTTATATGTTTGATAGTGTCCCTAGGAGCGGGACTTATGATTCGGTGAGTGGTTGGATGACTATGTTATGAGTATGACGTGATTGCGGTATGCGTTCAGATGGTTTGGATATGGAAAACAGAGTTTGTTTCGGATATGGAAAGGACTATTGGATGCTTGAATTTTGTCTTGAAGTGTTATACAGTCTCAAGTTATGATCGTGTTAGGGATCTTTCATGTTGTTTATTTGTGGAACGAAGTAAATTCTTATGTTTTGTTGATGAGTTCAGACTCAGGAAGACTAAGTGAATGTGTAGTAGTTGTGGCCGCGAAAGGGTATAGAGTGATGTCAATTTTAGGTTAAGTAGGTGGGTTATCACATGCGAGGTAATCCATGGATATGTGATCCTTATGATATTGTGTTGAGAGTTTCTTTCTACCAGTAGGCTATATGTGTTGCGATTTGAGTTTGGATCATTTGTGAAAGTTGACCTGACTATCACGAGGATGAATGCGAGCTTAGCAGATTATTTGAGGTATTTTATGGTTTGTGTTGCATGAGCTTATGAAGGATTTGGTTGAATTTCAGTGCGGGATTAGGGCAGTAATAGAGTATGGGTGTTGTGAGTTATCGAATGTTTTGTTCTATGGATTCGAGCTAAGTGGGGGAGTCTGCTATTGACGATTTGATTGCATGGTTATGTGTTGTACTGGTTTCGGTTTGAGGCATACTTGTGAATCGGTTATGACTTGCAGAGGTTGGTTTTGAGGATGACTTGAGTAAGGAATTTTTGGATGCATGATGTATTACACCTTATGGATATATGAAAGTCTTGGAATGATTTGGGTTGTTATGCGTGATGGATGTAATGTACCAAGAAAAAAGGATTCAGTCGGTTGCTTAGAGGTGTGGATTACTTCATTGGGGTGTTGGTGTGCTAATGGAGCACATGTCGTTCGGCTCGTTTTGGCGGTGTATTGGAGATTTGAATAGAGTGGATGACTCCCAAGAAGGTTCTAATGGATTCAAGATTAATATGTGGCATTTGAGAATTTTCTGGATTTGTATATGACTTAGATCTGAGATTTGCATCAGATGGTTTTGGGACTCGCAATATTTCTATATCAGTGAAGATTCTACATTTCAGTATCGGAAGGGTAAAGAAAATAATTTCAAATTCACAGAAGGTCTCTTCAGAGTGGGTGTCTCGGTTGTGATACTTTTGGGGTGCTTAAGAGGGAATACAATGGCTTATGGGCCTTAGGGTGGTGTGGTTTTATGCTAGGATCTCTTGTGGTGAGCTTTAGGTAAGGATCGTGGTGTTCTGGCAAGGAGGAGTGTTAACTTAAAGGTAATTCGGGAGGAAACTAGAGAAATAGTACAACTTGGTAGTAGGTTGGATAAGTATGGTAATGGGTATAATCGTTTTTTTGTTCTTATGATATGGTGAGTCTCTACATGTGTTTTGTGGCAATACTCTTGGGTTTGGCGACATGCGTGACTTGGTTGAGTTCGAGAGATTCAGTTCTGATGGCTTAGTTATGTGCAAATGAATTTCGAAGTGTTCTCGATAATTTCTGCCATAACTTGAAATGGATATTATCTACCAGCATGAGGAGTATGTTGCATGCTGTAATTTTCTTCTAGATGGGACCAAGTGGAAGGTTTCTAGCTAATTGAGTATGTATTCTGCTTGTGACTCAGAATTGATAATGAGGTTCTCGTATTTTCATATGATGGCCTGATAGAGGCGATGTGTGGTGTGAGATTAGGATTTGCATGTGCAAGTATATGGTCCAGTTTTGAAAGGAGGATCATGAGTTCTATGCAGTACAGATGATTTCAGATGGTGAGAAAAATGTTGGCACTATTTGGTATTACCAGAGGAGAATGTACATTTCAGAAGGCGAACTATGTTTTGACTTACGCATGCTTCCTTGGTATTGCGATACTCGCCTGATTGATCGACTGCTAGTATCAGATTTTGCTTTGTGGTATGAAAGAATTATGAAAGTATTTCTCGTGGAATGATTGTGTATGAAGGATGTGTCAGTCACTCGAGTGGTCAAGTTGGGATCGGATATGGTGATACTGGTATTCTAAAGATTTGGAGATCGGGAGTTCTCAGAGGCAAATTGCTCCTTGGTTGAGGACTGTGAAGGTATGGCCAAAGTTAGATAGCTAATAGTATGTGTTATGGTTTGATCCTTGTGGACTTTTGGAGGGCTATTTATCTATTTGGGGATGACTGTAGTTGATTTGGGTGTCCATTGGTATGCCCAATGAGGATGTGTATTCTACACCGGGTGGGATTTGTTGACTCAGAACTATTAGTATTGATGGGTGTGTCATTTGGTTGGAGTTGAGCTTGTTCGTGTTCTAAGATGTTCTATGTGTTACTCTTCTATATTACGAGGGGTTGTGATTTGTTGGTTATATGCACACATGATGCTATTCTATTTGGACCTTGTAGTGGAACTCGAGGGAGATGGTTGTTGGGGTGTTGAATGGTTGATTGCGCCTTGGTTATAGTCTTTCCTATTTGTAGTATATGGTGCTATCCGTTTCTCCATGGTCGTCATGCACTTCGTGTACTTGATGTTGAATTGCGTGTGGTTATTGATTTTTGAACATTGTGGCTTGAGGTATTTCATATGGACTGGTATTTGGATAGGGTCTAGCATTGCATTGGAGTTATGTTAGGATTGATCCTTTGTGATAGATTCGTGTGTTTTGGTTCTACTATGTGTGATGGGTTCATAGCATTGAGTTGTGATGGTATTTGTTGAGCTTGCGAGACGATTCTCTCATTTGAGTCATTTTTCGTGTTTGAGTACACTTGAATTGTTGCTTATTGGTGCACAGATGGCTCGGTTTGTGGCTTTAGGTTGTACTTGTATGGCATGTTAGAATAGTTGTGTTTGATGAGATGGGGTCATTGGACCTAGAATGGATACTATCGAATTTGATTACGGTATGTTTGGAAGAATAATATCGGAAGTAGGCTTAGAATGTGGCTTTGGTTCTTGTCGGACGAGAGAGAGCTCCATCACTTGTTGAGTTGATGAGTGTCTATGAGTTTCTGCATGTTTCATTCATCATTGACAATTTATAAAGGTTTAGAACAGGGTTTTAATTGATATGAGGTTTGTTACCGGTACCGGTTTTATTTTTGGAGCAACTACTGTGATAAAAAGTTATTGCTACGAGTATGCGAGTTATGTGGTATATCATGTGATTACATCTTGGGTTATGGTTATGGCTTGATACAGGTTGTTTAGACTTATACAGTATTTAGATGCGAGATTCGGGTCTTGTAAGGAATTTCAGATGTTGGAAATTGGGTTTCAAGGTTTATGGGCTAAGGTTGAAGGAAGAGTCTTCGGTTAGGTTGAGTTGACGGACTTAAACGAATTGGGGGGACGTGGGATCACCCCCGAGTATATGCATGGTAAGGTTACACGACGATTTGGAGGCTCTGGAATGACTCTTGGCACATTCGAAGACGAACATATGTTTAAGTGGGGGAGAATGTAACGACCCAACTGTTCGTTTTGAGCATTTGCATTCCGTTCAGCTGTTTGAAGTCTTGAGTAGCTTCATATGATGTATTATGACTTATGTGAATCGTTGGTTTTAGTTTTCAGGTGTTTCGAGATTGATTTGGAAGAATGATTCTCAATTAGAAAGTTTTAAGTTGGAAGAGTTGATCAAGATTGACTTTTGTGTATTTGACCCTGGATCGAATTTTTGATGGTTCCGCTAGGTCCGGAGGTGATTTTGGACTTGGGCGTATGCCCGGATTTGCATTTGGATGTTTCTAGAAGGTTTCGGCACTAATTGGCAAAAGTTGGAAATTTGAAGGTTTGGAAGGTTCATAAGTTTGACCGAGAGTTGACTTTGATGATATCGGGTTCTGATTGTGGTTCCTGGAGTTGAATTAGCTTTGTATGTCATTTGGGACTTGTGTGCAAAATTTGAGGTCATTCAGAGTTTATTTGATATATTTCGGCACGAGTTTTAGAAGTTGAAAGTTCAAAAGTTTATTAAGATCGATTTGAGATGCGATTCGTGGTTTTGATGTTGTTATGTATAATTTGAGGCCTCGAGTAAGTTTGTGTTATGTTATGGAACTTGTTAGTATATTCGTACGGTGTCCCGAGTGGATCGGATGAGTTTCGGATGAGGTTCAGATCGTTTTGGATCATTTTGGCTATCCTGGTTTGGCAGGAGTTCTGGTTGACCGCACCTGCGGAACTAAGGGCGCATGTGCGGAGTCTCAAAAGCGGCAAAGGCATCGCAGAAGGAAAAAGTGAAGCAAGAGCAGGAGTCCACAGATGCGGAGGACTCAACGCATCTGCAATGGCGCAAATGTGGGCTTCTGAGCACAGGAGCGAGGTGTTGCATAGATGCGCGTTCCTTGTCGCACCTGCAATGACGCATAAGTGAATGTTTTCCCGCAGGTGCGAGGGTCGATTTTTCAGTTGTTCCCGCAAAAGCGAATGTCATGTCGCAGAAGCGACGCCACAGAAGCGGCCTTTTGTTCGCATATGCGAAAGAGTCGGGCAGAAATTATAAATCGAGGTTTTTGTTCATTTTATATTATTTAAAGCTATAGAGCTCAGATTTGGGCGATTTGGGAGGCGATTTTCACCACATGGAGTGGGGTAAGTATTTTTTACTCGGTATTGATTATATTCCGTGATTCCATCTTCGTTTTTGGCATTTAATTGGTGATTTCAAAAGATAAATTATTTTTTTTGTCTAAACTTTCATAGAGTGAATTTTTGAGTTTCGAACATCGATTCGGATTCGGATTTGAGTGAAGTTAGTTCGGACTTGTAATTGAATGAGTTGTCGGATTTGGTAAGTTTTTTCGGGTTCTGAGGTGTGAACCTTGATGGTAGACTATAATCCCGTGTTTTAGTCGCTTATTGCACTCTAATTCACTGTACTTTACTTATGTTGAGCTTTAATTAGTAGTATTTTGCACTTATTGTGTGTTTTATGCCGTGTAGGAGTGATTCCGAGTTATTTGGATGTTGCAGAGCAGATTTGAGCTATTCGAAGCTTTAAAGTATGAGTAGAAGCCCAAGGAATTAAATCGGGATCGCGTTTGAGGGTCGAGGACCAAGTTTGGATGTCAAAAATTGGAGAAATGAACTTATTCTAAGAAAACTGCACAGTCGCGCCGCATGGGGCGCCGCGACAGTGCAAATGATGCCTAGAATTCATTTTGCAAATCGTTCTGGAATTATCCACAAGCGCTAGCACAAAAATGTTAGAGTAATTTCCCATTTCAGCTAAAAAGGGGTAATTTCGTCTGGGGATTATTGGGGGATGGCTTAAATACACGGGAAAATGCCGTTTCTGGGACTACTTTTGACATATTTTGGACCTAAGGAGGCCTGGGAAGAACACAAGTACATGTATTTTATCATTCCTTCCTCACTCAAGATCCGGGTTTGGATTGAATTTATGTTTTCCTATTCTTTAGTTATATTTGTGAAGAACTTCTCTATGTCTGTGGATTAGTTCCTTTTGGGTTTTGATGGATTTGGTGTATTGATGATTGTTTGTGGATTATAACTCTATTTTTATCTATTTGAATCATTTGGAAGATTTAATTGTTGTATCTATATTCACTTGTTCTTGTAATCAAAAGAGGCATAACTTGTGATATCTTTGCATTATATTGTTGGTTGAGTTCATAGATTCTTCTAAGTAATCGAAAGAGGCTAGTTGAATCATTGATTAAATCTAGTTAGGAGAATAATCGAAAGAGGTTTTCCTAAAAAACTATCCACTATGAATTCTTGCATATCTTCACAGTGCTTAAATTGATTCATCTCGTGAGGTTAAGACTTAATAGAGAGAGGAGTTTTTGCTGAACGTTTGAACTAATAATAGAGTGAATTCGAGAGACTCGCTCGAACATTGGAAGTGAATTATCTAGAGTTAGATCCCGAACAATTATCTTGTACATATCCTGTCAAGACACTATCTTCTCCCAATGATAACCTTAGTTACTTATTCCTTGTCTCGATAGTCATTGGTCAATAGTTTTAGATCCTTAGTTAATTTCAATTCTTAATCATATACAACTCAAATGTTGATCCTCGTGGATAGCAATCAAGCTAAAAACTACGAGAATACTATTTAAATCCAATCCATGTGGACACGATATTATACTATACTATCTTTGACTAGCGAGCACAATTTAAGTGTGTGTTTTGTGCTCGTCAAGCCCGGGTTTGAATTTTTGGTTGACTTTGAGTAAATGTGTTAAGACTCGACCTTTATTAATTGGATTTTTTTCCTTTGGCATTACTTGATGTATTTGAGTTGCTTTTGGTTAGTTCGAGCCGTTCGGAGGTTGTTACGCACGTGATGACCTTTCTAGAGTATTATTTGGATTCCTCGATATTGGATTTGGCTTGTTCAAGGTAAGTAATATATCTAAACTTGGATTTGAGGGTATTTAACCCTGGGATTATGTTATACGAGATGTATTAAGGTGACGCACAAGCTAGGTGACGAGCGTGTGAGCGTGCACCAGAGATATCATGATTCTAGTAGACTATTAGACTGTGAGCGGACTTGTTTTACTGTTATATCTTGTTACATCCATGTTCTCCCTAATTGTTTGATTATATGAGTTGTGAATCATGTTAGAAATTATGTTTAGGCTATGTGCTTATTCGATTGAGACGTAATGAGGCTATTTCTGTTGTATTGAGTTATTCGCCCTAACTTTAATTATATACTCAGTCATGATTCTTCATTTGCATATCATATCTCAGTCTTTGTTCATCATTCATTGTTACATCACATGTTATCATTGTTTGGGCTAAGTGGTACGAGACTTGTGAGTCCATGAGACCCGAGAGATTGATGACTGAGTTGGGGCCTGAGAGCCGGGTTGTGAGCAGTTATTTATGGGACGGGTTGCATGCCGCAACAGGCGTAATTGGTCATTTATGGGATCGGGTTGCACGCCGCAACATGCCTTATTGGTCATTTATGGGATCGGGCTGCACGCTGCATCATGCTTTATTAACTTATTATGGGATCAGACTGCACATCGCAATAGGCCATGTTGGCTTATATTAGTGCTTGGGTAAGATCTGCCCCTCCGAAGTCTGACATACCAGCAATGAGTGCAGGTACCGAACAATGCTGAGTAACTGAGTGTGATGAGTGGGAGTTTGAGTCAATTAGACTGAGTACTCTGAGAGTGTGAGTATGTGGGATTATCACTGTGAGATCATTCATTTGACATGCATACTTGGCATGTAGGCATAGAGATGCATTTCCTCATGATATACGGGATTGTGACATTCATGAATTGACATGCATGTTGACATATAGGCATAGAGATGCACTTTCCTCATGCTGTCTGATAATGAAATATCTTATCTATTGTTGAAAATTTTGAGAAAAATCATAGTTTTATGATATACTCATACTTTGTTGATTTCGGTAAAAGATTTAGGTTTTACTGTTATACCTGAAAAGCATGTCTGTTTTCCGTAACTGTGAACAAGTTGAACATAATATCTTTGACTTATTACTTGCAATACTTTTATTATATTGTTACTTGACTATTGGTGTTGGACTCTGATCATTTTTTTAAGCTCGTCACTACTTTCAACCTAAGGTTAGACTTGTTACTTATTAAGTACATGGGGTTAGTTATACTCATACTACACTTTTGCACTTTGCGTGCAGATTTTGGAGCTGATGTTGCTGTGTATGGCGGGAATTGGCATTGAAAATGTACCAGCATTCTGGTTATAACTGCCTCTTGTTCTTGGTAGCTTTATACTTATAAGTCTGTTTATTTATATTTCGAATAGGTGATGTATTTATTTCATACTAGCTTTGTAAACTCTAAATCTTAAAAGCTCATGATTTGTACTACCAGTCCTTGGGAAGTTGTATAAAAGTTCAGTTATTTCAGCATTTTTTTTTGTAAATCTCATTTGAATTGGATTATTGTTAATTGGCTTACCTAGCAGGTTAAGTTAGGTGCCATCACGACTAGTTGGATTTTGGGTCGTAACATAATGCCTCAAGTACTCTTCAAGCAGATGATTGATATGTTCGGTATGCCCATCGGTTTGTGGGTGATTTGCAGTCGAGAATTTCAAATTAGTCCCCAAGACTTTTAACAAAGCAGTCCAAATTTGGTCTATAACTCTCGGATCCCTATCACTTACAATATCACAACATGCTTGTAGAATAACTCAGCAACTACCTCAAAAGAACAAATGGTTGGAACAATAACGAAAATCCCATACTTTGAGAATCTGTCTACCACCATCATAATTGATGCTTTGCCATCAACCTTTGGAAGCCCACTGATAAAGTCCATAGAAACAGAAGCCCATGGACACTCCGGAACTGGTAGAGGTTGTAGAAAACCATCTTCTCTCTTCCTCTCAATCTTGTCAAGTTGGCATACCAGACAAGTTTTCACATAGGCCTCAACGTCATTTTCCATTTTCGGCCAAAAGTAATTTCGAGACAGCAATGCCAACATCCTTTCAACACCGGGATGACCAACATAAGGAGTATCACACATCTCTTTTAGAAGTAAACGACGCAATCCAGCATCTTGAGGAACTACAATTCTCCCCCCCCTGAAGTGGAGTATATCATCCACGATCCAATACCGCTTAATTATCCCATCTTTTACTTGATCCATTAATTTTACATATAATGGATCATTCACAGCACATAACTTGATTGTATCAAGAAAATCAGATTCAATCTGAGTGAGAGAATAAATTACAGCAAATACCTCTTTGCGACTAAATGCATTGGCAACCTGATTTATTTTTCAGGCTTGTGCACCCATACGAAGTTATATTCAGCCAAGAACTCTTGCCACCGGGCCTGCTTCAGACTCAATTTCTGTTGAGTTTTGAAGTAGGTATTAACCACGTTGTCCGTCCGCACCACGAACTTTGTTCCTCGCAAATAGACTCTCTAAACTTGAAGGCAATGAATTACTGCAACCATCTCTTTCTCATGTGCAGAATAATGTTGCTTTGCATCGTTCAATTTCCTGCCTTCAAATGCAACCAGATGATTCTCCTGGACTAGCACGCCTCCAACAGCATAATCAGAAGCATCAGTGTGTATTTCAATTGGCAAGTCAAAATCTGGCAGCTTTAAGATTGGTTCGGATGCAATGGCCTTCTTCAAAGCATTGAAATCCTTGTCACACGAATCCAACCAAACCCATTTGACATTCTTTTTTAGCAAATCAGTCAAAGGATCAACCCTTTTTGAATAGCCTGCAATGAACTTTTGGTAATAAATTGCCAAGACTAAAAATGACCTTAATTCCTTTATCCTACTTGGTTCTTGCCAATCAAGTATTGCTTGCACCTTCTTTGGGTCCATCCGCATTTGGTTTTCACTAACCAAATGGCCTAGAAACTTTATTTCGCGACTTGCAAATTCACATTTCTCCATCTTGGCATAGAGTTGATAGGCTCTAAGTCTTTCCATCACTTTCCGTAAGTGAGATAAATGATCATCAAGGGTCCACCTGTATATGACAATGCCGTCTAAATAAACAACTACAAAGTCATCAAGGTACTCGTAAAGAACATTGTTCATTAAATTACAAAAAGTTACCGGGGCATTAGTTAGCCCAAACATTATTACAAGAAATTCAAAGACCATATCTATTTACACAAGTGGTCTTATAGGCATCCCCTTTGGCTATCCTAATATACCAATAGCCTGACCTTAGGTCTAACTTAGTAAAATAACTAGCCTTCGAAATCATGTCCAGCAGATCTTGAATCAAAGGGACCGGATAATTATTTTGACAGTCACTTTATTCAGCGCCCTATAGTCAACAGACATTCGTAGCGTACCATCCAGCTTTTTATAGAACAAAATAGGATCACCATATGGAGCCTTTGATGGTTGAATCAACCCACCATCAAGCAAGTCAGACAATTGCTTCCTTAATTCGATCAATTTCGTAGGCGACATGCGGTAAGGAGGCCGCGCATGCGGCAATGATCTAGAAATAAGCTCAATCCTGCGATCAATTTCCCTCCTTGGTGAAAACTCCCTTGGCAATTCTGGTGGCATCACATCTTTGAACTCCTTCAGCAGATCTGCAACACAATCTGGGACTTCAATCCACACATCTGGCTTGACTTCAACGAGTGCAGCAAAGTAAGTTTCCTCACTCCTCTTCAAGTCTTTCTCAAATGCAATGTCAGAAATCAAAGCAGTTATCCCAACATTCTATCTTTTATCCCCACAGGGTTGAATACTTTTCACAAAGTCGAGGTTTGTCTCCCCCATGAACATAAGTCCATCCAAATGAGGAATTGGAGCGAGTTTGTTCTTCTTCAAAAAATCAATTCCCAACAGCACATTGAAATCATCCAATGGCACCAATGTCATGTTGAACTTTCTAGACCAATGGCCAAATATCATCGGGACATCCAGCGCCACCCCATAACCAAGTTGCGCCATTGAGTTCACAGCCTTCATCTTCGTCGAACACTTTGTCACTTGCAGTTCATACTCTTGAACAATTCTGGAGGCAACAAAGGTGTGCACAACTCTAGTATCAACCATGGTCACGACACTCTTATTTCTAATTTTCAGATCCACATACATTAGTGTGGAATAAGCATCAACCAAATCATCCCCCGTAGCATTCACGTATGCAACTTATTCCTTGGCAGCATTTTCTTCATCATCCGCCATAGTTACACAAGCCAAAGTGTTCAACAACCGTAACAGATTCACATAAGCAATAACTTCCTATCCCTTTCCTTGTTTCTCCTTCTCAGCAAGAAGAGCATTTATCTTTTCTTGATTTGGACAATTTCGTGCATGATGTCCAGGTTATTTACATGTCCAACAAACCTTTTCACCACCCGTTGGCCTGTTTGTTTTTGAAGAAGAAGCATCCATTTTTCGTTTGCCTTTGTCATTTCCATCTTGCTTCCAATTGTCCTTCTTCCAGTCCTTACTCTTCTCTTTTTTCTTAGGCTTAAAAGAAGAGGCAGGATCAAAAGTTAGATCGGTTGAGCGAAAATCCACCAATGCACCCACTGCCGCAATTGGACAAGGTAGATCTTTAACTTTGTGCCTACGACTTCTATTTTGTACCCAGCTTTGCATTCCGAAAATAAAATTATGCAGCTTATCCTCGTCAGACATATATTGGATGTCCAGCAACAAGGATGAAAATTCACATAGTCCCGAATAGAACCAGTCTGTCTCAACTGCTTCAAGCGATCCCTAGAAACCCAAGATGAGTTATTGGGAAGGAACTTGTTTCTCAAAGCGTCACGAAGTTTTTCCCAAGTATCAACCTTGAGTCTTCTAGCAATTTCATCGTCCGCATTTTTCATACGCTACCAGAGCACTGCATCTCCTCTGCAACATCGCACTGCCATGGTAAGTTTGTCCTTCTTCGGGACGTGAGCAGTAGAGAAGTAATGCTCCAAGTCCCACAAGAAGTTTTCCAGGTCTTTGGCGCCTCTCATGCCATCAAATACCTTTAGCTCTGGAATCTTAATTTTGGTGTGTTTTTTACCTCCTTGGGGCACATTTGCAACAGCCCGTCGAAGGATCTGAATTTTCGTCTTAAGATCCTTGTTTCCTTCTGTAAATTTTCCAACCACTCTTCAGTAGTTTCGTGGAAAGCCTAAAATTCTACGAGTTGGGTATCAATACTCACGAAGTGTTGAAGTTCTGTGTTAACACCATGGATCTGCGTCAAAATATCCACCAGATCCACATCGTCATCAGTTATTCCCACCAGCGCCTCCAACTTCTAAAGTCTTTCACGAGGTTCTACATTTCTTGCCATGATAATTCCAAGATCTTCCCAACGTTGCTCTGATACCAGTTGTTACAGGGTCAATATTTTTCGTTTTGACACTACATGACAGTCACACATAATGACTCAACCCTCTTTCATTTTCCCTCACGTTTTGGTTTGACACTTAGAATATAAAAGGCACAAAAATCAGAAAAGGCACGCAGTTTATAGGAATCACTTCTCAACTTTGTATTATAACTCGTGCTACAAAGAACACATGAAACAACCTTACCAAAAGATAACCAAAAGACATCTAACTCTGCCTTTGACAAGTCTGCCAAACCTATATATATAGGCACACGTTTTTGGCACATCTGCCTTATCCTAAATTAGCAGTTGACATCCCTAACTGTAAAGGATTTCAAATATTCGAATTTCAAAAGACAATTGCCCTAAACTCACACAACCTACTTTGCTGGAAATTAGGTAACCGCTCAACTGCCTTGCATGCACGTGGCACATGGGCGCAACCTTCGAACTTTGGCGCCAACATGCGAAGTCTTGTCATGCCTTCACGTCATGCCAATGTGCAACATGTCTTTCGCGCATGTCTGTCATTCTGCATGCGCAACTCGCCCATGACATTACCTTGCCCGTGCCCATTTGTCTTGCCACACCCTGCCTTAGCTTGCCTTAGCTTTTTCAGCCCTTGCTATGCTTTTGCTGCCCGTTGCCTTTGCCTTGCCATGGTCACGCCAATACCATGGTCTTGTCATATCTTGGTACCTAAGCCACATGCCATCGTGCTACAGTCGATGCCCACCAACACCTGCCCATGTCGGACATTCTTGTCAACATGATGCCACAACCATCATAGGACTGTACCGAGGTCTATCATGTAAATCCATCGTCATGCCCATGCCATGTTCGATCAATCAAGCCGGGGGGCTAACAACTTCCATGTAAATATTCATTGTGTGAAATGCGGTTTATAATCGTGAGATGTGACATTTTAGAGGGATGGCTAGTGCAAGGATTAAAATTAATGGCATTGGATAACTGTTAATATTCATTTTTTATGAGATTGAGTAGCAATTTATTGATAGAGTTCATTTTTCATGTCAAAATTTACGAAGTTAGTTGATTGTATACGTTTTCCTTTTCCGCGAAGAGAATCTCTAAATTAATATGTAAAGAATGTTGAAATTTTATTATGAATGAAAACTTATGGTGATGACAAAAAAAAAAACGTACTAGTTTATATTTTTCCGTATTCCATCTTGATAAAAAAGGATATTTTTCAAGCAATGATTAATAATCTAACTACCAAGAAAATATTTTATTTTAGTATTAAGCTTATGAAGCAAATGGTCAACAATAATAACATAAAAGAAAATGAAAACGTAAATACGAGGAAAATATTAACTAAGTGAAAATACTAAAGTATAAAAATCTTTTTACTATGTGACTTGAAGGAGTAGTTTGAAATTAAAACACTACATGATTAATGATGATTAGAAAGTGTATAACATTTTCCAAACAAAAAATTAAATAATTTCTATCAGTAAATTGAATAATTCCAAAAGAAGTTTTCTAGGTCTTTGGCGCCTCTCACACCATCAAATACCTTTAGCTCTAGAATCTTAATTTTGGTGTGTTCTTCACCTCCTTGGGGCACATTTGCAACAGCCCGTCGAAGGATCTGAATTTCTGTCTTAAGATCCTTGTTTTCTTCTGTAAATTTTCCAACCGCTCTTCAGCAGTTTCGTGGAAAGCCTTGAATTCTACGAGTTGGGTATCAATACTCTCACGAAGTGTTGAAGTTATGTGTTAACACCATGGATCTGCATTAAAATATCCACCAGATCCACATCGTCATCAGTTATTCCCACCAACGCCTCCAACTTCTGAAGTCTTTCAACAAGTTCTGCATTTCCTGCCATGATAATTCCAAGATCTTCCCGACGTCGCTCTGATACCAGTTGTTACAGGGTCAATATTTTTCGTTTTGACACTGCACGACAATCACACACAATGACTCAACCCTCTTTCATTTTCCCTCATATTTTGGTTTGACACTTAGAATATAATAACATACAAAAATCAGACAAGGCACACAGTTTATAGGAATCACTTCCCAATTTTGTATTATAACCCGTGCTACAAAGAACACATGAAACAACCTTACCAAAAGATAACCAAAAGACATCTAACTCTGCCTTTGACAAGTCTGCCAAACCTATATATATAGGCACACGTTTTTGGCACATCTGCCTTATCCTAAATTAGCAGTTGACATCCCTAACTGTAAAGGATTTCAAATATTCGAATTTCAAAAGACAATTGCCCTAAACTCACACAACCTACTTTGCTGGAAATTAGGTAACCGCTCAACTGCCTTGCATGCACGTGGCACATGGGCGCAACCTTCGAACTTTGGTGCCAACAGGCGAAGTCTTGTCATGCCTTCGCGTCATGCCAATGTGCAACATGTCTTGCGCGAATGTCTGCCATTCTGCATGCGCAACCCGCCCATAACACTACCTTGCCCGTGCCCATCTGTCTTGCCATACCCTGCTTTAGCTTGCCTTAGCTTTTTCAGCCCTTGCTATGCTTTTGCCGCCCGTTGCCTTTGTCTTGCCATGGTCACACCAATACCATGGTCTTGTCATGTCTTGGCACCTAAGCCACATGCCATCGTGCTACAGTCCATGCCCATCAACACCTGCCTATGTCGGGCATTCTTGTCAACATGATGCCACAACCATCATAGGACTGTGCCGAGGTCCATCATGTAAATTCCTCGTCACGCCCATGCCATGTTCGATCAATCAAGCCGAAGGGCTAACAACTTCCATGTGAATATTCGTTGTGTGAAATGCGGTTTATAATCGTGAGATGTGATATTTTAGAAGGATGGATAGTGCAAGGATTAAAATTAATGGCATTGGATAACTGTTAATATTCATTTTTTATGAGATTGAGTTGTAATTTATTGATAGAGTTCATTTTTCATGTCAAAATTCACGAAGTTAGTTGATGATTGTATACGTTTTCTTTTTCAGTGAAGAAGAGCTCTATATTAATATGTAAAGAATGTTGAAATTTTATTATGAATGAAAACTTATGGTGATGACAAAAAAAAACGAACTAGTTTACATTTTTCCATATTTCATCTTGATAAAAAAGAATATTTTTCAAGCAATGGTTAATAATCTAACTACCAAAAAAATATTTTATTTTAGTATTAAGCTGACCTTCAAGATTATAAGTTATGAAGCAAATGGTCAACAATAATAACATAAAAGATAATGAAAACGTAAATACGAGGAAAATGTTAAATACTAAAGTATAATTTTTTTATTACTATGTGACTTCAAGGAGTAATTTGAAATTAAAACACTACATGATTAATGATGATTAGAAAGTATATAATATTTTCCAAACAAAAAATTAAATAATTTCTACCAGTAAATTGAAATGCATACGTGTGGTCTTACACGTATGTAGATGTGGATAGGATGATTGTACTAAATTATTTATTTAGTTTTAATTTATATACGTATTTATTTAGTATGGGGCTTTTGGGAAGAAGTACAAAGAGGAAGAAACCTTGTGCTTTGTCCCCAGCCATTCCAAATCTTTGCTTTCATTTTTTTCTGGCAATTTATTAATACTACTACTCCTGTGCATCAATATTGAGGCAATTCTCTGATACTCAGAATAAAATATTTGGATAATGAATTTAATAATTCTTCCTTAATATTCTTAGAACTGGAGTACTAAACTAGTTTGTACCATGTTTATATGTAATTATATGATCCAGCTTGCAAAAACTTTACATTGCAGGGTACAATAATCTATTAATTTGGAATTGAACGACAATTTTCGATAGAGCTGTCAAATTATATTTTAATATTTTATATGTTCAAAAGTTCGATTGTCACAAGGTTATTTTGTTTGTTCTACTCTTGTATGCGTCGTTTATAACTAAGTAAAGGTGTCAAGATTCTAATTTTGTCCTTTTTTTACATTGTGAGTGTAGAGGAGTTTATTTCATAATGAAGGACCCTAAAATAACTCTTTTTAGTTCCCTTTAATTCAAACTTGAATTGTGGGGAAATTATTGGCTTCACTTTTTTTATTTAACTTAGAATTAGTCCAAAAGCACCTTTTCTTCACCTCCACTTCTTTTTTTTTTTCAAATACAAAGAGAATAAAATCAATTTATTAAACCAAAAAACAAAAAGCAGATGTTGTCCCTATTTTCACTGTATATCGTCATTAATTAAATGAAACGGATGAAATTATGTCAAATAATAACATGTTACTCGTATAATTTTGTGGCTAAGATTTGTCCCGTGACCCCTACGATTAATCAAATAGAAGTATTATTGCTATTACTTAGTAGTCCTATTTATTGGAGCTTATGTCGATTCATACTTAACTTTGATATGTTAAAGTTTTTTAATTAAATTTAACGATCACACATCTAATTTCCCATATTAATTCCCCTTCCATCTAGATCTTCTCTTTCCCTTTTCCTACTCCAGCCCTATACCAACACCTAGTGGCTTGGTTAGAATTTTAATCAAGATTGTTTAAATTTTTTACACGACAATAATTTTATTTTTTTGGTCGATGAATGATGCGCCAAATTTTTTAAATCAAACTACGAAGTATTTAGCTAAACAATAAAAATACTTGCTAGAGCTATAATTATAAACCAAATTAACATTAGAAAGACAGCAATAGAAGTTTTACCGGTAACGTAAGCATAAAACTAAGAAAAAGAGAGTCGAGAGAGTTTGTAGTCTGAAAAGAGCTTTTGTTAAAGAATTTTTGTAGAGCTTGACTTTTAAATTATAAAATTTGGTTAAGAAATAACTTTTAATTAAAAACTACATTTAATATTAGTTATTTATTTTTACACAAATTTTAAGTTTTAAAAGTTATTTATTAGGAAAAAGTTTAGATTGAAAAAGGGTCAAATATACCACACAGACGGTGGTTTCATTTAGTTCTGACAAACAAAATGGGCAAATAACTTTGAATCCATGAATAACACATTACTTCAATTATATTAAGAGTGTTCAAAATATAATAGATAGCCATTTAAAGTAATATTTGACTTACATATGCAGTATAATTTTCCAACGAAGGATGTTCGCTTGACCACCCCTGACATAGTGTGGCTACGCCACTATCAACCCCACTTAATAATGATAAAAATAGAATTTAATCAGGACATTTAATATCAACGGCGTAAAGTATTTTTACTCTATTAATATAGTTTAATATTTTATAATAAGTTGTTTAGTTTATTTCCTAGTTACTATTTACACTTATTATAAAAGATTATTTGTAATTACATCTTCAGTGATATTATTAAAAGGGAAAAGGATCAAGTTTTCACTTGCACTATTCCTTCGTTAAACTTTGGTCTAAACTTACTCTTGTCATAAGAAAAAAAATTCTATTTTATCCTCGATCCTAAACAGAGTTCCTATAAAAAAAAATAAAAAATTAAACCTTAGTCAAAAGTCGAGGAATAAATATGAATATTCTTTCTCCAAAATTTCGGACATATAGACTAAAATCATTTCAAGTTGGAGCTTCTTTTTAACGGTAAAAGCTAATACGAGTCGATTTGCTAACATTGAAAATATAGATGAACTAAGCTGCCGTTTGACAATTACATTTTGTCTTCATTTTTTTAAAATTTTTTTGCAAACATTGTTTGTTTATGAAATATGATCATGTTTTGGGGAAAAAAAACTTCAAAAATTTTCAAGTTTAATTTTTGGTGAAATTTTTTCTTTCGCTCACAAAATTTCAAACTTTTCTTCAAATATAATACGTGTCTAAACATAATTTCAACTTTCAAAAATTATTTTTCAATACAACTTCAATAATTTTTTTTTCAAATTTCAATCAAATTTATGTCTATATGCTAGCTAAAAATCTATCAATGTAAGGGGCAAAAATTGAAACTTTTCAGAACCTGCCACACCATTTTAGCACTGTTTTGTGATTCAATGCAAGTGGATAAATATATGGCTTTTCTGCTAATCCAATTCTGATATCAGAATAGCAAACAAAACAAAATACATGTATTACCTGCCTTCTTTGACTAGAATAAGCTGTCTTTGATTCTTGTTCTTGAAAAAAGCCAATATAGCTCTTAATTCTCATAGGGTCATACCCCTGGTACCCTTACTCACCTGGGGTGGGTGGTGTACTACGCACCCACCGGACACTGCAAATCTGCAACTTCCTAACGTCTATTTCTTTCTTCTCTCTATAACAAACTCTGTCTAAAGTTTACTGTAAAGCTGCAAAGTCTTTATTAAGCCTATCATAACACCACCGCACTTACTCACCAACCCCATCACAAAACCTGCACACTTACTCACGTTACTCATTCCTTCCTCTCTTTCTTTTTTCTTGGTTAAATTTTCTTTTATCTATATATAGCAAAATTAATTGCTTTCTGTTTGAAAGTATCCCGCAATTCACGTGCTATTATCCTCTCCATTTTCTTTTTCTGTTATAAAGTTTTGTTTTTTCTTCTTCCTTTTATAAGAGAGAAAATTGAGTGAGTCCTGTTTTAGAGGATAAAGTTTGAATCTTGATGAGTTTTAGTGAGATGGGTATGTGGTGGTTTTGTGGGTTGGTGATTGTGAGTTTAGTAATAGGAGGAAAAGGGTATCCAGAGGAGGATTTAGTGAAGGCATTGCCTGGACAACCTAAGGTTAGTTTTAGGCAATATGCAGGGTATGTGGATGTTGATGTGAAAGCTGGGAGGAGTTTGTTTTATTACTTTGTTGAAGCTGAGGTGAATCCTGATCATAAACCTCTGACTCTTTGGCTCAATGGAGGTCTGTTTTTTTACTTCTTCTTTTCCATTTTTAAGCAAAATGTGCATTGGAATTTATGTGTACTTTCATATTGTTTGTGGTTGGTACTACTTGCTTGGAGTTCGAGCTTTTGTTTTTCGTTTGTTGTGTGTCATGTTTTTTAAGGCTTTGTGTATTCACTTCAAAGTTCGAGAAAAAGGAAACAACTTTCTTGTTCATTTTTGTACTTACAAAAACTGCCCCCCCCCCCCCTTTTACACACACGCAAACTCTATATATTTATGTATCTATGCGTGTATTCAATCTGAGTGCTGAAAGCACATGTTAATTACTCTGCAGCTACTTATGTCACAAGCTAACAAGATGTTAAGTTTGATAGTGAGATGGAACTTACTACAGTAGTTGGACTGAACTAATTTAGAACTTAAAAAATAAGAGTAAACTTATGATGACATGGAATTCTCAATCTTTTTGAATTACTTGGGAGTTCACTCAAATTGAGTGAAAGTTTTACATCTTTTATGAGTAAGCCTGATTAAACTAGTGAAAAAAAGGTAGAATCTTGCAGAGTTATATTTCTTTTTCCTGGATATTTCTTAAATTAAAATGTTGTGAATTATGTCAAGGCAGAGTCAAGAACAATAAAAGGTCTTATCTTTGTGTTTCAGGCCCAGGTTGCTCATCAATTGGCGGGGGTGCCTTTACAGAGTTGGGACCATTCTTTCCCACAGGTGACGGTCGAGGTCTTCGAAGAAACTCAAAATCATGCAATAAAGGTATGCTCAGTAGGGTTGGGAAGAGCTGATTACTACATGTTTGTTTAGAACAATGAGTAAAGATAATGAACTTACCACTTCTTCTCTTTTGTACACTGTAGCATCAAATCTCCTATTTGTTGAATCTCCAGCTGGAGTAGGCTGGTCATACTCAAATACAAGTTCAGACTACATAACTGGTGATGCAAAAACTGGTAAAAGAAAAAGCAACAACGATGTTATGATCATGCATTAGTTGTATTTAATCCTACCAAATGGCTGAAATTTAGCCTTCTTCTTTCTCTGGCAGCAATGGATATGCATATATTCATGATGGAATGGTTGAAGAAATTCCCGGAATTCAGATCAAGGGAACTATATCTCACAGGAGAAAGTTATGCAGGTCAAAGACATTGAACAATCAAATTATCTCCTGTTCTCATTTTGAACTATCAAACTTATGAAAACTATATATGTTTGTAATTGCTGTGGATGATGAAGAATATATTTTTATAATTGCTGTTGATGCTTAAAGAGAATTATAGGAATTCGTTTTAAAAAATGTCAGCCCCTTATTCAGAGGGATACTTTGAAAATTTGTTGCTGGATTTAGGCAATCGTCTTCTAATTATTTTCATTTAGCTTGTCCTTCTTCAACTGGTCCCTTAGGAGTCCTGTGACGTTTAGACATGTCAGGAAAAGGGGATTTAGTCCTAAGCCCGTGCTTAGCAGGATCAGTCGTTAAGAAATGAGATTCGTGATTCTGTTCTGTTCTTTCTCTTCTGCTGGTAATATTCCCCCAGGCTGACATAGTTTTATCTTTTCTTGTTCAGGGCACTACATTCCACAATTAGCTGTTGCTCTTCTTGACCACAACGAACATTCAAAAGAATACAAGTTCAACATTAAAGGAGTTGCAGTAAGCAAACTATACCCCTATTAATTTCTTTATCTCTTCATATTTATCTGGAGAAGTTTTCTGTGGGTATATGCTCGTTAAATGTTTCATTTTCTTTGTCAGATTGGGAATCCACTTCTGAAACTTGATCGTGATGTTCCAGCAACCTATGAATACTTTTGGTCTCATGGGATGATTTCTGATGAAGTAGGCCTAGCAATTATGAATCAGTGTGACTTTGAGGATTATACCTTTGGCAGTCCACACAATGTTTCACATGAATGCAATAATGCCATATCTGAAGCAAACCACATTATTAGTGAATATATAAATAATTATGACGTGATTCTTGATGTGTGCTATCCGTCCATAGTGGAACAAGAGTTGCGATTAAGGAAAATGGTACTGTGATTTTGGTTCTCTTCATTCGCTCAACTTCTTTAGATCTGTTTTTCTGCTGGAACTTAATAGTGCTTTCTTTCCCCCTTTGCAGGCTACTAAGATGAGTGTAGGTGTTGATGTGTGCATGAGCTATGAAAGGCGCTTCTATTTTAACCTTCCGGAGGTTCAGAAAGCACTTCATGCAAATAGGACCAACTTGGCGTATAGCTGGTCGATGTGCAGTGGGTAAGTGTAAAATATCAAGTTCATATTGAACGATAAACATACACACAATAACTGATTACATCTATGATGTTACTATTTCACTAGCAAATTAGAACCTTTGACTTCTATGCTTTACCTACTATGTCAAAGGCCATAAATTTCAACGAACCGTTGTGTTGAACTTGCAGATTATAACTAATGGATTCTTACTTCTATTGCAGTATTCTGAATTACAGTGACGTAGACGGAAACATCAATATTCTTCCATTGCTCAAAAGAATAATCCAAAACCATATTCCTGTTTGGATTTTCAGGTAAAGATTCCAATGTAGACACACACTGTCAATAGTTTTGGTCTATTTTCTAGTCCTAAAAATCAATATTGCTTGATTCTGAATTTACTTGCTTTGCAGCGGAGACCAAGATTCTGTAGTGCCATTGCTTGGTTCCAGGACCCTTGTACGCGAGCTAGCTCATGACATGGGGTTCAAGATTACAGTCCCATATGGAGCTTGGTTTCACAAAGGACAGGTAATGTAATATCGAATTCTTTCTTTCCAACAACGCAAATGATGAGTATAATCAACCGTTTGTGTTGTTAAACAGGTGGGAGGTTGGCAAACAGAGTATGGCAACTTATTGACCTTTGCCACTGTAAGAGGTGCTTCACATATGGTGCCATATGCACAACCTTCAAGAGCTCTGCATCTGTTTAGTTCATTTATACGTGGCCGGAAGCTCCCAAACAACACACGTCCCTCCATCGACGACTGAGAGAAATCCACCATTGAGCACTTAAAGTTGGTTATAGTGAGGATGAATATTGAGGACTTCATGTAGGAAATACTTATAAACAAGAAAAAGCAAAATCATTGCATTGGTAATTGGTTTTGAAGTAGTAAAGCATTTCCTAGATTAGCAGCAGTGTGATAGGGGGAATATGTCAAATTGTCAAGGGTTCTCTATCTTCAGTATCTTTGTTTGAAATAAAAAAAAGAAAAGAAAAAAGAAGCAAAGGCAAAATGAAAGAAGAATTGGAAGCCACAGCGGATTTCTTATATACTGTACCAATTTTTCATTTTCAGACAAGTAACTTTTAAGAAAACATTCTATAAAAGAATAAAGAACCAATTTTCTTCTTTCTTTCCAAATTCAAATACAATATGCTATTTATAATGAATTAAATCAAACGGTTGGTGGAACAATAATGGTGTTACTGTTGACTTGGTGGAAATACCAATTACCATGACCCTTAAGGAAAATATGTAACAATAGAGATCCAATTTTTTTGACCGCGGCTCATAATAAAGACGGATGCTTCAAATGCTCCCCAAATATGGTCGTTGAAGTTTAATTAAGACTTGAGCTTATCGTTTATCGTTTTATCTCCTATGGAGTAATGTTACAAAACTTGTTTAAGTGTGTTCACTGAAATGAAGGGTAGCCTTAGAGTAACGGTAAAGTTGTTTCCGTTTGATCTATATGTCACGGGTTCGAACTGTGGAAGCGGCCACTAATGTTTTGTATTTAGGTGAGGCTGTCTATATCACACCCTTGAAGTGCAGCTCTTCCCCGAACCCTGCATCCTTTAGTGATCGCTGAAATTAACCTTTTATAAATATTATTCCAGCAAGAATAAGTGCACCTCGGGAAACTTAATTATTCAGGAATAACATTATATTACTGAAATTAATATTAGGGATTTCGAACAAATGAATATAGCAATATGTTACTCTTATAAAATTATGTAAAAGCTTAGAACTTATTATAGGAGAATTTCATTCTGTGCGAGACAAAAAGTTAAAGAAGAGTTTTAACTTATTTGATATTCTCACTACTATCAAATTATGTAAAGCTGATTACAGATAAATTATCTGTAGTAATAGTAAATTGGGAGGTGACCTGGTAATTATTGTACTAGTAAAACTTTCTCTATACATATTAACCCGCCAAAACGGCCCAAACGAATTTCTGTCCGACTCGGAACCGAGTCGATGCGTCACAAAACCTCTCTTAAGCTTTTCCCTCTCAGAAAACATTCTCTACTTCTCCATAACCGTTGCAAATTCTCGGCGACACAGCCCCGAATTGAAAACCCAAAACCCCTATCATCTCCAAGTACTCTCCTTTACAACAATCTCCTGAAAATATGCCAGCAGGAATGCAAAAAACTTCAGTCCCGCCATTTGTTCGACGAATTGCCCCAGAAAGCAGCACGTGCATCGAAAGCTTGCAAAAGCATCCATGTGCAAAGCCTGAAACATGGGATTGCATCAAAAGGACATCTGGGGAATGCCATTGTGGATTTATACGCCAAATGTGGAGACATGGTTTCGGCTGAGAAAGCATTTTTTGTGCTCGAAAACAAGGATAGCATGGCTTGGAATTCGATTTTGTTGATGTATTCGAGACATGGGTTGTTAGAGAATGTCGTAGAAGCGTTTGGGTCAATGTGGAATATTGGGGTGTGGCCGAATCAGTTTAGTTATGCTATTGTTTTATCCGCATGTGCTAGGCTAGCGGATGCTGAGCTTGGGAAACAAGTGCATTGTAGTGTGATGAAAACAGGGTTTGAGTTTGATTCCTTCACTGAAGGTTCTCTTATTGATATGTATGCAAAATGTGGCTATTTGATTGCTGCTCGGAGGATCTTTGATGGGGTGGTGGAGCCGGACAATGTTTCTTGGACTGCAATGATTTCTGCTTATGTTAAAGTAGGTTTACCTGAAAAAGCGATGGAAGTTTTTGAGGAGATGCAGGAACGAGGGTGTGTGCCGGATCAAGTGGCATCCGTGACCATCATAAATGCATGTGTGGGGTTAGGAAGGCTTGATGATGCTCGTCAGTTGTTTTCGCAGATGGCTAGTCCGAATGTTGTGGCATGGAATGTGATGATTTCAGGGCATGCCAAGGGAGGGAAAGAGGTGGAAGCTATACAGTTTTTCCAGGACATGATTAAAGCTAGCATTCGACCCACACGTTCTACCTTGGGAAGTGTTTTGAGTGCAATTGCAAGCGTTGCAAATCTGTCCATTGGCTTACAGGTCCATGCTTTGGCAGTTAAGCAGGGATTAGAATCCAACGTCTACGTAGGTAGTTCTTTGATTAATATGTATGCCAAATGTCAAAAGATGGAAGCTGCAAGTGAAGTATTTAACAGCTTGGGAGAGAAAAATGAAGTGTTGTGGAACGCATTGCTTGCAGGTTATGCACAGAACGGCAGTGCTTGTGAAGTTGTCAAGTTATTCAGGAATATGAGACTTTCTAGTTTTGAAACCGATGAATATACTTACACTAGTATACTGAGTGCATGTGCTTGTTTGGAAGATATGGAAATGGGGCAGCAGCTTCATTCTATTATCATTAAGAATAAGTTTGGATCTAATTTATTTGTCGGAAATGCTTTAATAGACATGTATGCCAAATGTGGTGCTCTAGGTGATGCCAGGCGGCAGTTTGAGCAAATGCTAACTCGAGATAATATTTCTTGGAATGCGATAATAGTTGGATATGTTCAGCAAGAAGAAGAAGAAGAGGCTTTTATCATGTTCCAAAAAATGGCATTGGAGAGAGTTGTTCCTGATGAGGCATGTTTGGCCAGCGTACTCAGTGCCTGTGCCAATATACAAGATCTCAATAAAGGGAAACAAGTTCATTCCCTGCTGGTGAAATATGGTCTAGAAATTGGCCTTTTTGCTGGAAGTTCCCTTGTTGACATGTATTGCAAGTGTGGTAACGTAACTTCTGCCAGTGAGGTTTTCTTTTGCCTTCCTGATCGAAGTGTGGTGTCTACTAATGCTTTAATATCTGGTTATTCTCAGACAAATATTAATTACGCGGTGCATTTATTCCAGAATATGCTTGTTGAAGGACTAAGACCTTCAGAGGTGACATTTGCTAGTATTCTTGACGCATGTAGTGGCCAGGTTTACATGCTTGGGAGGCAACTGCACTCTTTCATTTTAAAGCTTGGGTTTTCATATGACGATGAATTCTTGGCAATCTCTTTGATAGGCATATATTATAACTCCGGAAGATTAGAAGATGCGAGATTGCTTTTCTCAGAGTTTACAAAACTAAAGAGCCCAGTTCTATGGACTGCTATGATATCTGGCAATATTCAGAATGACTTCTGTGAGGAAGCTTTGCTTGGTTATCAGGAAATGCGCAAGTTTAATGTCATGCCAGATCAGGCAACTTTTGCTAGTGCCCTAAAAGCATGTTCGACCTTGGCTTCTATGCAGGATGGCAGGAAACTCCACTCTCTCATTTTCCATACTGGTTTTGACACAGATGAATTGACTGCTAGCTCCCTAATAGATATGTATGCTAAATGTGGGGATGTTAAAAGTTCAGTGCAAGTATTTAGTGAAATGGCGAGCAAGAAAGACGTTATCTCATGGAATTCTATGATAGTTGGCTTTGCAAAAAATGGTTTTGCGGAAGATGCACTGAAAATCTTTGAAGAAATGAAGAGAGCATCTGTGAAGGCTGATGATATCACATTCCTTGGGGTTCTCACTGCTTGTAGCCATGCAGGAATGGTATCTGAAGGTCGTCAAATCTTCAAGGATATGACTAGCCACTATGATGTTCGGCCACGAGTAGATCACTGTGCCTGTATGGTTGATCTGCTTGGTCGTTGGGGTAATCTCAAAGAGGCAGAGGAGTTTATTGAGAGATTAGATTTTGAACCAGATGCTATGATTTGGTCTGCTTACCTTGGTGCTTGCAAAATCCATGGGGATGATATAAGGGGGCAGAAGGCTGCTGAGAAGCTTATTGAGTTGGAACCCCAAAATTCTTCTTCATACGTACTGCTATCTAATATATATGCTTCATCAGGCAATTGGCGTGGGGTTAACTTCTTAAGGAAGGAAATGAAAGAGAAAGGAGTGAGGAAGCCCCCTGGCTGCAGTTGGATTATAGTGGAGCAGAAAACAAATATGTTTGTTGCAGGGGATAAATTTCATCCATGTGCTGGTGAAATTCATGTACTTTTGAAAGTTTTGACTGCTTTAATGAAAGATGAAGGCTGTTTTTTTGATATAGGATCTGTAATGGATAGTGATGAGCTTGAGTCCATTTTGTCTTTATCTCAAGAGTAATCGAAGACCCAAGAATCTATGTTAGATAGACTCAAGCAGAGCTATCCTAGTGATCCTCTTAGCGGAACTGGGCGTTTTCTCCCTCTTGGCGAACTGGATGTTTTCTTATGCTTCATTTGAAATGGCACCAGCCCGTGCTTGAACCCATGAAATGTACACTAGACAAGCTCCGATACTGAGAATCTATGATGAAGTTCTCCCATTGGTTGGCCGAAGACCTGTCCTGAAAGGATAGTTCCTTGAATGTCGGCTTTAAGAGGGTTCAAATGTTATTTTTGTTCAACACAATTTCTTGATGCATGACAAAGAAACAATAAGGCTCGCAAGGTTCCGAATCTTATTTTAATATTTAACAGACAAGTTGTGGACACAGATATTGCTTCAAAACCTTGCTCGAAGTGAACCACTCTAACTGATTATCTTGAAGAATTTCGAACGTCTGCACTACCAAAATCCTTGCTTAACAGCACCACCAAAATCCTTGCTTAACTTTCTGTAAGTTACATTAATTACCTGCTAACAAGTGATCTTATTTTCTTGTCCTAATGATACATTCCCCAGAATAAATTTATCACATTAGTCAGAGGATATAGTGCTATCTTCATTGCTGGAACTTATCTCTAAAAAATATCTTTTTTGTTACATCTATACGTTTGGTGTAAAGAGAAGATTAATCTTTTGAAAAACACCTGGAGTTCATACACCCTGGTTCTACATCCTTTTGACACCATCTTGACATAATCCCTCCCCTTAAGTTCTCAATAGGAGGAAAATAATCAAAAGACCTAAAATCTAATAGTTGATTACTTTGATCCTTTCTGTGGCCCATCAATTTGTACATCTCTCCCAGCACAGCCAGTGCATCCTTGTCAGCCTATCTTTAAGTTATCTTTCTTTTTGATCTCTCATTGCCCTAGATTTCTTTATATGAATTTGCATAGTCGACATTCAAGATATGTAATTAACCAACATCATGGCAATATAAATAGCCAAACAGTCCACTCCAATAAATATCAAATGGAAGCTGCAAACTACATACACCTTGATTGTTCTACACAATTGGACAAAACCATCACCAAGGAATACGCATGTGATCCTTGGATGTAAAAATCACTGTGAAGAAACTGACATCAAATGCATTTTCCCACAAACCCAAACGACCACATTCTGAGAGATTGGTCACAGCCTACAGTCTAAAGAAATCAGGATTCAAACTTGGACAAGGACAAGGACTGTAATCACATTGAGGGTCCCAAACAGATAAAAAAGTTTAGCAGATATAGTAAAGTTAACGTCCTTCAACATTTGAAATAGAAAAAGAATTTCTGGAGCAAGGTGAAAAATTTGGATCATCAGGGCTTCTGTCTTTGTTATATGCAGGTCGCTTACGCGAAGGAAGAATTGTGTCACTGCAGAGCATGGAAACAATTGTAGCTGTATTTGGCCTATCATTTGCATGTTCTTGCACACAAAGCAAGCCCACAAGGATGCATCTAACAACTTGTTCTGTTTCAAGTGAACCAGCCTCCTTTGGATCTGAAAACTCCAGTATCTTCCCTTCATTCCACAGGTGCCATGCCTAAATCCATTGATGTTTCACTTTTAATTAGTTCTATCATGTGAAATATGGTATGGGATAGAGTATATTCAAGTATGAGAAAATGAAAAATCCTTCCAGTTTTACATGGTCCAGGAGGTCGGAGTGAGAAAAGCTACTGTTTCTTTTATTGCTGATAATCTCTAACAATATGACACCAAAACTGAAGACATCCGACTTCTCAGAAAAAATACCTTGTATTGCATATTCAGGTGACATGTAACCACTGCATTGGAGCACAGAAACTTAATACTTTCAGGTCATGACACTTGGTACATAAATATATATGATTAAGACACGACCAGGTTGTGGGGGAAGTACAATTTAGTTCAGATGAATTTCACTGCTAGGAACAATACTTACTAGGTACCAGCAATCCTGTTGGTGTTTGCTATAGTTTGATTCCCTCCAAAAATCCTAGCCATTCCAAAATCTGAGATTTTGGGATTCATATCTTCATCTAAGAGAATATTGCTTGCCTTGAGATCTCTGTGAATGACTTTTAGTCGTGAATCACAATGCAGATAAAGAAGCCCTCTAGCAATCCCTTCAATGATGCTATATCGTTGATTCCAGCTCAACGCCGCCTTATCATCAGATCTTGATCCTGCCAAGCACACAAATTAATGACAGAAATTTGTTGCTTTGGATTCTCAACTCACCTTAATTAACCATCATTCATCAAGAAAACTATTACTCTTCTTAATTAGCTCACCGAAGATGAAAACATCTAAGCTTCTGTTGGACATGTATTCATAGATGAGCAACTTTTCCTCCCCATGAATGCAAAAGCCCATCAATTTGACTAAGTTTCTGTGTTGAAGTCTGGAAATTAGTTTAACCTCATTTTTTAACTCCTCTATGCCTTGTCCTGAGCTCCTCGAAAGTCTTTTTATAGCAACCTCTTGTCCATTTGGTAATACCCCCTATATATGAATCACACATGACTTCAACTTATAAGCAAATATGTTTTTTCTGCTGAAGGATGATTAAAACACGCACGTGATACCTTGTAAACAGGTCCAAATCCCCCCTCTCCAAGTTTATTTCGAGGGCAAAAGTTTTTAGTAGCAGTTTCTATGTACTTGAAGCTGAAAACTGGTAACTCTGAACTGCTACCTTGAGTAAAACTTTTATGAAGCAAATTTGCTACTGAAGTGTGTTTTGAAGCTATCCTTCCTCTGCAAGAAGGGATTAAACTCCCAATGCCTGATAAAAGCTAGTAAAAATAAAAAAATTGTCTCCAAAAGGTAGCAAAAGGTTGTGCCTCTGAACCGCTTAAGATCTGTAAAACTTGAATGCTTTTTACCTCTTTTTTACTAGGCCTACTGTTGCTGAAACGATAATTGCAATACGGGCTCCCATTTGCCTCCTCTTATCTGCATGACAAAAGGCAACTTGATATAAAAAAATAAAAATAAAACATGAAGCCTAAATGTGATGAAACAAAAAATGATGTCTCAGGTTCAAATTCCAGTAGAGGAAAGAGAATTTCCTGATATTTGTGCTGGTGAGAGTTAACAAGTACCTGGTGAAATAGTTTAAGTGTGCGCTAGTTGGCTCATACACCATTATCATTTAAAAAATCTAGAATGAATCCATCAAATGATTAGAGATGGATAACATAGGCAGACTACTAACCTTCGTGTAGAAAACAACAACAACAACAACAACAACAACAAAATAAAAAAATAGTGAGTTCCCATAAGTGGAGTTTGGGGAGAGTAAGATGTACGCAACCTTACTCCTACCCTGCAAGGGCAGAGAGGCTATTTCCGATAGACCCTTGGCTAAAGAGAGAGATTAAAAAGAATGACAACAAGTAGGAACAACAATAAGATAGAAAGAAAACCGAAGCCAAGATAACAGTTAAAAGCTAGGTAGTAATAGCAATCTATGAATAAAAAGATATCATACTAACACTAATGCTATCGAACTGAGGAATGCTCGACTACCTACTAATCTTCTACCCTAATCCTCAACCTTCACACCCTCCTATCAAGGGTCATGTCCTTAGTAAGCTCGAGTTGTGCCATGTCCTGCCTAATCACCTCTTCCCGAGACTTCTTAGGCCTATCTCTACCCTTCTTGATATCCACCAAGGTTAACCTCTCACACATCCTAACTGGAGCTTCTATGCTTCTCCTCTTAATATGCCCGAACCATCTCAACCTCGCTTCTCGCATCTTATCCTCCGCGGGGCCACTCCCACCTTATCTCGAATATTCATTCCTAATTTTATCTAACCTGGTATGTATTTTCCTTAACATCTGCATCTCAGTTACTTTCATCTTCTGGACATGAGAGTTCTTGACGGGCCAACACTCTACTTCATGTCACACCTCTTTTTCTTTTTTACCTTAATCCTTTAAAAAGATAAAAGTGGTTTTAAAGCTCAGAGACTTCGAAAGCGAGCCTCCATTTCATCCATCCTGCACCGATACGATGCGTGACATCCTCATCAATCTCCCCATCACCTTGTATTATAGACCCAAGGTACTTGAAACTTTCTCTCCTGGGGATGACTTGTGTATCAAGCCTCACATCTATGTCCGCTTCCTAGGTAACTTCGCTAAACTTGCACTCCAAGTACTCCGTCTTGGTCCTGCTCAGCTTGAAGCCTTTAGACTCAAGAGTCTGTCTCTAAACCCCCAGCCTTTAGTTCAGCCACCTGCATCTTGTCAATCCGAACTCATCATCCGCAAATAACATACACCATAGTACCTCCCCTCGAGTGTATCGTGTAGGCTTATCCCTAATGCAACCTCATCACAATCGGGAAGTGTTCTGAGTCTCCTCCCGCTGTCCTCGCTTGTGTCTTAGCTCCATCATACATGTCCTTAATCACTCTAATGTAGGCTATAGGAACACTTTTAGCCTCTAAGCACCTCCATAGAACTTCTCTCGGTACTTTATCCTATACTTTCTCTAGGTCAATGAACACCATATGCAAGGCCTTCTTCATTATCCTGTACTACTCCACCATTCTCCTCACCAGATGAATGGCTTCCGTAATCGAACGACCCGACATGAACCGAACTAGTTCTCGGAAATAGACACAGTCCTCCTCACCCTCCCTTCCATCACCCTCTCCCAAACTTTCGTTGTATGACTTAGCAGCTTGATACCCCTATAGTTGTTGTAATTGTGGATATCACCCTTCTTCTTGTACAACGGAATCATCGTACTCCACTTCCACTCTTAGGCATCTTCTTCGTCCTAAAAATGACATTAAACAACCAAGAGAGTCATTTCAAGTCTACCTTACCCGCACTTTTCCATAATACTACCGGGATTTTGTTTGGCCAGGTTGCTCTACCCCTGCTCATGTTATGCATCACCCCCTCGACCTCCCCCACTCTTATGTGCCTACAGTATCCAAAGTCTCGATGACTCCCGGAGTGCTCCAAATCACCCAGCAAAATGTTCCTATCCCCCTTTTATCCAAGAGTTTATGGAAGTATGATTGCCACCTCCGCCTGATATGTGCCTTATCCATCAGAAATCTACGCTCCTCGTCTTTAGCAATTCACTTAATCCAGATCATGGGCCTTCATTTCTCTCACTTTGGCCAGCCTATACAACTTCTTATCCCCGCCTTTCTCCCAAGCTCTTCATACAAATGTCCAAACGCCACAGTCTTAGCCGTAGTAACCGTTAACTTTGCCTCATTCTTAGACTTCTTATACCACTCTTTGTTGGATCCTCTTTCCAGCTCGTCCATGCTCTCTACTAGCTTCAAATGCACCGCTTTCTTGGCTTTTACTTTGCCTTGGACCTCTTCATTCCACCACCAATTCCCTTTGCGGCCACCAGAGAAATCCTTCGAGACCCCTGACACCTCTCTCGCAGCTTCTCTAATACAGTTTGATGTCGTGGTCCACATACATCTCGCGTCTCCACTGCTCCTCTAGGCCCCCATAGCCAGTAACTTCTCCCCCAACTCCTGAGCTTTGTCCTTAGTCAAGGCATCCCACCTATCCTAAATAGACCAAACACAACCCTCTTTTTCCTTGTCCGCATGATCACCAAGTCCATAACCATTAGCCTATGTTGAGTAGATTCTCACTCGGGATGACCTTGCAATTCGTGCATAAACCTCTATCACACCTCCTAAGAAGTAGATAATTAATTTGGGTCTTGACCACCGTACTCCGTGTTCATAGAAAATATAGAGAGGAAAAAGGAAAGATGACAAACCAAATCCAAAATGAATTGAAAGTTTCGTTCAAGTATTAATAGAATGAGATGTTATAGAGAAGATTAGTGTATTTACCAAGTTGGGAATGTGTCAGCCGAATGTATAGTCGCTCTCCACCATGGGAGAACTCTTGGAGATCAATCAGATCTTTTCCCCAAATCATGCAGCTTATTCCATCCACATAAGCATGTGCCAAACAAGAACAATTCTTCAAGCAAGAATCTTGGCATTCCATTTTATCCCAAGTAAGTAGGTAATGTGAGAAATCTGGTAGTTTCATCCCTAAAACTGGTAAAAATACATCCCTCTTCCTCTCATCATCATCAGAATTTGGACTTGTCTCCTCCCACTGGAATTTTGCTCTCCAAACATAACCATTAGTCCAATTGTTGGTTTTTGATAAAAGAAACTAAGGGAAATAATAGGGGAAGATGACAGAAAAATAAAAGCAGTATATTGTAATAGATGTAAAAGGAACTCTAACTGAAACTTCTATTTTTTTTAGAAGGTAACATAACTGAAAATTCTATTATATTTCACTGCATCTGGACTACAATTTATAAGAGAAATACTAACTTAAAAGACCTAAAAATCAGCACAAAATCTGCTGAAAATAACAAACTCCTAGAGACTAGTTCACTCCTAAAGACTAGTTCAAAATTATTTAAAATTCAAACTAAATTACTGCTGTAAATAACTCTTAAGCTGAAGCAATAAAATAATTTTACTGAGAGCAACTTCTAAAGCATACTTCTAACATTCCTTGCTTTTGAAGCTGCAAATTCTAAATTTATGCCTTGTAAACCTTTAATTGGAATCGACTTTGTACGTAAATCTGCCAACTGATCTTTGGACTTGTAGTAAATTGAGTTTTCTATTTTGTGGCATCTCATGTTTGTCAATGAAATAAGTTGGCTCTTTTTTCGGCTTCATTTGCATCTTACCTTGAGGTTTGTCAACTTTTTTCCAGATTTGTATTTTGCCTTGAGGCTTGTCAACTTTCTTCCATATTTTGTTTCTCTGAAATGTTGACAACTTCTTCTTTGCCTCATTTTCACATATGTCCTCAGTTGGAGGATTATCTGCACTTTGTAGATTCTTTTGGCTCCATTTTTCATCTTCTGTTGGATCAAATGAGAAGTTTTTACCTCTCATTTTAACCCTTAAAATCTCAAGTCCTCTTGCATCATAAATGAAACAATGTTTATCTTCAAAGGATACTTTAAATCCTTTTTTCATTAGTTGTTCAACACTCAATAAATTTTGCTCAATATCAGGAACATAAAGAACATTTGAAATTTGCTTAGTACCTGAATTTGTTGCGATTGCAATAGTTCCTTTTCCTTTAGCAAGAATATAATCACCATTCCCAATTCGGACTTTCTTATTTCCCATAGACGTGAACTCTTTGAAAAGATTTATGTCATATGTCATGTGGTTTGTACAACCACTATCAATCAACCAAAGTTCAGATTTTTTGGTTTAAAGAAAAGTTGCCACAAACAAGTGATCTTCTTCTTCTTCATTGACGACTTGGGCATCTACTTCATGCTTTTGATATTTGGCTTTGCAAATTACAGCTTCATGACCAATTTGGTTGTAAATTTTGTACTTTGCATCTGGCCTCTTCCAACATTTGAACGGTGGATGACCTTTGTTGCCACATTGCTGGCAAGGTGGGTAATTTTTCTTTGCATTATTACCCTTGCTTTGAATTTTGTGGTTGGCTTCCAAGGCTCCTTCAACCATACCATCTTGCCTCATAAGCTTCCCTTGCTCTTGTGCCTGCAATGTATTTAACAATTCTGCCAAGGTAATCTTTGATAGATCCTTTGTATTTTCCAAGGTAGTTATGGATACTTCGTATTTTTCAAGCACCGTAACAAGAATGTTTTCAACAATTCTTGAATCTTTAAATTTAGTACCAAGCAACCTTACCTTGTTAACAATGCCAAGCAACCGATCTGAGTATTCTTTGACGGTCTCAGATGCTTTCATTTTCTGCAACTCGAATTCCCTTATTAAATTCAATACCTTCGTGCCTCGTATTCTTTCATCTCCTGTATATTCTTCCTTTAGATAATCCCAAATTTCTTTTGCTGATTTGAGAGCCATAACTCTCGTGAAAATTGTTGCAGACACACCAGCAAATAAAGTTGCTTTCGCCTTTGATTTCCTGATTTTCTTTTCCTTGTGACTCTTGATCTGGGCCACAGTGAGATTGTTAGGCAGCGGAAGAACATCATAATCCTCTTCCACGGCATCCCAAAGATCTAAAGCCTCCAAGTAAGTCTCATTTCTCACTGCCCACAATTGGTAATTTTCATCATCAAAGACTGGAGGAGCCAATTGAGAAAAACTCGTTTCAGTCTCCATCTCACTCAAGAAAAGATTTTACTTAGGTCCCTTAAAAAAATGTCTCTTGATACCAATTGTTGGTTCTTGATAAAAAAAAAAAAACTAAGGGAAATAACAGGGGAAGATTTTATTTTATTTCACTGCATTTGGACTATAATTTATAAGAGAAATACTAACTTAAAAGATCTAAAATTCAGCACAAAACCTGCTGAAAATAACAAACTCTTAGAGACTAGTTCACTCCTAAAGACTAATTCAAAATTCAAACAAAGTTACTGCAGTAAATAACTCTTAAGCTGAAGCAGTAAAATAATTTTACTGAGAGCAACTTCTAAAGTATATTTCTAACACCAATTCCCCTTTTTCATTCACTCATAGACTTTGGTTCATAACCCTTGAAACATTTGCATATTGGTGAATCATTATTCTTGCAACTACCAAAAGGCCCACATGTGTTATACAAGTCACATTGACCTTTAGGTACTACCTGCATCTTTAACCATTTATTATTTTCTGCATCCCAATCCATCTGAATTATCGCTCCTGAGGAATCTAAGTATATCAATGTTGGAGAAGAGTAACTGAGTATACCATAAGAAAAATGAAGCGTCTCCCCTTTATTATTCGTAAGTTGTTGAAAGCCATTGTTGTAGTCTTTAGTCATGCTAGGCACTCCTATGAAACTTCCCCGATTCCACTGTCCTAATCGAAAATGCTTCGACGAGCCATTTAAAATGATAACTTGTACAAGTTTCTGAGGATCCAGCTGCAATGCGATGGTAGAACTTCCCAATGATGGATTGTTATCATCTTTACAAGATGTAACAATTATTTGTTTCTCTGTTCTAGTATTCAGCCCCATCTTCATACGAAGCAAGAGCGTGTCGGATGGATGATTGAAGCGCTCCCATAACACTACTGGTTCATTCAACTTGTTCTCCTGAAGAACAAGATTGCCTTAATAATGGTGTTGTTGGACGTTAAACTAACTTGTGTAGACCAGAACACTGTCATATTTGTTTTTTATCATGATCCACAAGGACCAAATTGCCATCCGCTTGCAATCATAAGAACTCCATTTGATCCAATTAATGGTCTCTCGCACGGTTTGCAACCCATGCAACTTTTTCAGTTGGTAATCCTTTGTACTATATCCCTACATATCGCCCTTGGGATCCATTAGGACTGAAGAATCCAAGCTCAAAGATACCTCCTGCTGAAACTACAGTGTGACCATCTACAACTTGTTCATTCATTGATATGGTGTATGTTGCTAAACAAATTTGATGTAGGATTATAGGACATAGATAAGGAATTGGAAGGACTATGATTAACTTTCTAACAGTGCTAGCCATGTGATTCCAGATGCTAATTCTCAAAAAACAATGACGAATTTGTACTGCTTGGAAGCATCTCACGAAAAATCAACAGAACTTGAATACAAAAAAACATATGTGGATACAATATGAATTAGTGTCATTCTCAAGAAAGTAGTTTCTTACATCGATTATGATTTATGAAATATTCCTTGTGAAGTTTTGTGATATATTACTATTTACTAGGTCCAAGGATGATAGTTATTAGACCAAACTGAATAACCTTTTTGTGGGTTTTCTCCTGGAGGACGTAAAACATTGCAGGTGGAAATGTAACGACCCGACCGACCGTTTCGAGAGTCGTAGCCACGTTCCCCTTTTTCTGTTCATTTTTGTACTTCACTGTTGCTTTATGACTTGTCGGGTTAGTTGGTTCGGGTTCGGAGAGAATTCAGAGTGAATTGAGACACTTAGTCTCTTAATTGAAAGCTTAAGTTGGAAAAGTTGACCGGATGTGGACTTATATGTAAACGACCTCGGATTGAAATTTTGATGTTTCCGTTAGCTCCGTTGGGTGATTCTGGACTTAGAAACGTGTCCGGATTGTGATTTGGAGTTCCAGAAGTTGCAGTGGATTCCGATTCCGTTTAATAGGTTTCAGCGTCATTTGTAGAATTTGAAAATTTCGAAATTCATTAAGCTTGAATCCTTGTGTAATTCGTGTTTTTGATGTTGTTTGAGGTGATTTGAGAGTTCGACTAAGTTCGTATTAGGATATAAGACTTATCTGTATGTTTGGTTGAGAGGTCCCGGGAGGCTTCAGGTTGATTTCGGGTGGCTAACGGATCAAGTTTTGAAGTTGTAGGCTTGCTGAAGGTTTTCCACTGCTGGTGTAATCGCACCTGCGTAGTGGGAATGTCACGATCCAAAAATTTTCACCGACGGGACCGTGATGGCGCCTAACATTTCACTTGCTAGGCAAGCCAACGTTAGAAAAATCGTTAAACCAATTCCTTATTTTCATTCAGTAAATAACTATAATTAACTAAGATGAAATATAATAAGTGCGGAATATCATAAAACTGTATTAATTACTACCGCCTGGATCTGGAGTCACAATTCACGAGAATTCTAGAATTTACTACAAGTAATAGTCTGAAAGAAATATAACTGTCTGAATGAAAGAAAACAGTAGGACATAAAAGATAGAAGGGGATTTCAAGGTCTGTGAACGCCGACAGATCTACCTTGAGTCTCCGGACAGCGGATCAGTAGCGAATCTCGATCAACCTGAGCCGGTATCAAAATCTGCACAGAAAGTGCAGAGTGTAGCATCATTACAACCGACCCCATGTACTGGTAAGTGTCGAGCCTAACCTCGGCGAAGTAGTGACGAGGCTAGGACAAGACACCCACACCACATATAACCTGAACAATATAATCCTGCTAGTGGAACCAACACTAAATAAAGAAATGACATGGAAATAATGGGAAGGGAACATACAGTGGGGGAATACAACATAAAGAGTGAGAATAATGAAAAGACAGAATTAAACCGAAAATCCTTAAACGAATTGAGCAATTAAAACAGCAAGAAAAACTGCACGGCATCACCCTTTGTGCTTTTACTCTCAACCTCACCAAATAATAAATAAGAGTGCACGACATCACCCTTCGTACTTTTACTCTCTTCCTCACAATATAAATAATTCATGCATGGCATCACCTTTCGTGCTTTACACTCTTTATCACAATATAAATAAATCATGCACGGCATCACCCTTCGTGCTTTACACTCTTCCTCACAATATAAATAAATCATGCACGGCATCACCCTTCGTGCTTTACACTCTTCCTCACAATTCACAGAATCATTAACAACGGATAAAGAGAAGTTTCACAAAGAAATCAATATTTTATCAATGATTACTTTCACAATTTAACATTTCAACCTTGAATCAATATTCACAATTTTATCAACCTTGGTGGAACCGGATACAAGTCTCTCAACATTTCAACAACAACAATAAGCATGGATAACAAGATTTAAGACTACAAATTTGCAAGAATAAAATTTCACTCGCATGTTATGACTCGACTACAACGCATAGATGCTCGTCACCTCAACTATACATTATATTCAACAACAAAACACGTAGCAAATACTCACACAATACCTATTCCCTCAAACCAAAGTTAGACACGACCCTTACCTTGCTCCGAAGGCCACTTAATTCTCAATCATAGCTTTTCTTTTGGAATTCACCTCCAAGCCACTCGTATCTATTCAAAAATGACTCAATAATATCAAATATTGCTAAAGGAATCAATTATATTTCATAAATTTAAATTTCCCAAATTTTCCTCCAAAAAGTCGAAAAATCGACCCGGGCCCACTTGGTCAAAACTCGAGGTTCGGACCAAAATCCTCTTACTCATTCACCCCCGAGCCCGAATATGTAATTAGTTTTGGAATCCGACCTCGAATTGGGGTCTAAATCCTCAAATTCCCGAAATCCCTAGTTTCTACCCTAACCCCTAATTATACCGTGAAAACTCTAGAGTTTTGGTTGAAAATTCAAGAAATGTAATGGGTAATTGAAAGAAAATGGTTTAGAATCACTTACCAACAATTTGGGGAAGGAATGACTCTTGAAAAATTGCCTCACCGTTTGGTTTTTGAGAAAATGAGTTTTTGGCTAAAATCCCGTTTTTGGATTCTGTTAAGTGCTGGGCGACAGTGTTCATCGCGTTCGCGAGAGCACTGTCGCGTTCGCGATGGGCAATGGCTACCAAGCCTTCACATTCGCCAGACCCAGCTCGCGTTCGCGATGGTTACTCCCCCTTGTCCTTCGCGTTCGCGAGACATGGCTCTCCCCAATGTCTAACACTACGCGTTCGCGATGGGCTTGTCGCGTTCGCGAAGGGTAACGCCCTCATCGCTTCGCGTTCACGACCAAACCTTCGCGTTCGCGAAGAAGAAATCTTCCGCTGCCCAGTTTACTTTTCGCGTTTGCGAGAGTACCTTCGCGAACGCGAAGAAGGACATGCCAGAACACCTGTTGCAGCAAAATATCAGATTTTCAAAGTCCAAAACATCTCGTGGCCTATCTGAAACTCACCCGAGCCCTCGGGGCTCCAAACCAAACATGCACACAAGTCTAAAAACATCATACGAACCGGCTCGCGTGATTAAATCGCCAAAATAACACCTAGAACTACGAATTTAGCACCAAATCAAATGAAATTCTCAAGAACACTTTAAAATTTCTATTTTCTCAACTGGACGTCCGGATCACGTCAAATCAACTCCGTTTCTCACCAAATTTCACTGACAAGTCTTAAATATCATAATGAACATGTACCGGGCTCCGGAACCAGAATACGGATCCGGTACTAACAATGCCAAACATCAATCAATTCTTAAAAATAATTATTTTTAGACTTTTAATTTTCATCAAAAATTCATAACTTGAGCTAGGGACCTCCGAATTCGATTCCTGGAATACGCCCAGGCCCATAATTCGATACGGACCCACCAGGATCGTCAAAATACGGATCCGGGCCCGTTTACAAAAAAATATTGACCGAAGTCAACTAAAATTAACTTTTAAGGCATAAATTCTTATTTTCATCAATTTTCAATGTAAAAGCTTTTCGGAAACCTGCCCGGACTGCGCACGCAAATCGAGGAGGGTAAAAATGAGATTTTTAAGGCTTAAGAGCGCAGATTCGAGTTCTAAAGCATAAGATGACCTTTTGGGTCATCACATTCTCCACCTCTAAAACAACCGTTCGTCCTCGAACGGACATAGAAAAGTACCTGGGCTGGTGAAAAGGTGGGGATATCTACTCTGCATATCAGACTAGGACTCCCAAGTAGCTGCCTCAATAGGCTGACCTCTCCGCTGCACTCGAACTGAAGGGTAACTCTTTGATCTCAACTGGCGAACTTGCCGGGCTAGAATTGACACCGGCTCCTCCTCGTAAGTCAAATCCTTGTCCAACTGGACAGAGCTGAAATCTAACATATGGGACGGATCACCATGATACTTTCGAAGCATGGACACATGGAATACCGGATGAACAACTGCTAAACTAGGTGGCAATGCAAGCATGTAAGCCACCTCTCCCACTCTTTCCAGAATCTCAAAAGGTCCGATATACCTAGGGCTCCACTTGCCCTTCTTTCCGAACCTCATTACACCCTTAATAGGTGATACCCGAAGTAACACTCTCTCTCCGACCATGAATGCAACATTACGAACTCTACGGTCGGCATAACTCTTCTCCCTGGACTGAGCTGTGCGAAGTCGATCCTGAATAATCTTGACCTTATCCAAGGCATCCTGTACTAAGTCTGTGCCTAACAACCGAGCCTCTCCCGACCCGAACCACCCAACTGGCGACCGACACCTCCTACCATATAACGCCTCATAGGGAGCCATCTGAATGCTCGACTGGTAGCTGTTGTTGTAGGCGAACTCTGCAAGGGACAAGAACTGATCCCACGATCCTCCGAAGTCTATAACACAAGCGCGGAGCATATCCTCCAAGATCTGAATAGTACACTCGGACTGCCCGTCCGTCTGAGGATGGAATGCTGTGCTCAACTCAACCTGCGTACCCAACTCACGCTGTACTGCCCTCCAAAAGTGCGAGGTAAACTGCGTACCTCGATCAGAAATGATAGACACGGGCACACCGTGAAGACGGACAATCTCACGAATGTAAATCTCTGCCAACCGCTCCGAGGAATAGGTAACTGCCACAGGAATGAAATGCGCTGACTTAGTCAGCCTGTCCACAATAACCCAAACTGCATCGAACTTCCTCTGAGTCCGTGGGAGTCCAACAACAAAATCCATAGTGATACGCTCCCACTTCCACTCAGGAATATCTAACCTCTGAAGTACACCACCAGGCCTCTGATGCTCACACTTTACCTGCTGGCAATTTAGGCACCGAGCTACATAGGCAACTATATCCTTCTTCATCTGCCTCCACCAATAATGCTGTCTCAAGTCCTGATACATCTTGGCGGCGCCCGGATGAATAGAATATCGGGAACTGTGGGACTCCTCAAGGATCAACTCACGAAGTCCATCCACATTAGGCACACAAATACGACCCTGCATCCTCAAAACTCCGTCATCTCCAACAGTAACCTGCTTGGCACCACCGTGCCGCACTGTGTCTCTAAGGACAAGTAAATGCGGATCGTCATCCTGCCAACCTCTGATGCGCTCAAACAAAGAAGACCGAGTGACTGTACAAGCTAGAACACGGCTGAGCTCAGAAACATCTAACCTTACGAACTGGTTGGCCAAGGCCTGAACATCCAATGCAAGCGGTCTCTCACCAACTGGAATATATGCAAGGCTACCCATGCTGACTGACTTTCTACTCAAAGAGTCGGCCACCACGTTGGCCTTCCCGGGATGATACAATTTGGTGATATCACAATCTTTCAATAGTTCCAGCCACCTCCTCTGCCTCAAATTGAGTTCCTTCTGCTTGAACAAATACTGCAAGCTCCGATGATCAGTGAATACCTCACATGGCACGCCGTAAAGGCAGTGCCTCCAAATCTTCAGCGCGTGAACAATGGCTGCCAGCTCTAGATCATGAACATGGTAATTCTTCTCGTGAACCTTCAGCTGCCGTGAAGCATATGAAATAACCTTGCCACCATGCATCAATACCGCACCCATGCCAATACGAGATGCGTCACAATATACTGTATAAGATCCTGAACCTGTGGGTAACACCAATACCGGTGCCGTAGTCAAAGCTGTCTTGAGCTTCTGTAAGCTCGCTTCACACTCGTCTGAACACCTGAACGGGGCACCCTTCTGGGTCAATCTAGTCAACATGGCTGCTATGGATGAAAACCCCTCCACAAATCGATGGTAATAGCCCGCCAAACCCAGGAAACTACGGATCTCTGTAGCTGATGTGGGTCTAGGCCAGTTCTGGATTGCCTCAATCTTCTTAGGATCCACCTGAATACCTTCTGCTGATACAACGTGACCCAAGAAAACAACTGAACTCAACTAAAACTCGCATTTTGAGAACTTAGCATATAACTGGCTGTCTTTCAGAGTATGAAGAACGATCCGAAAGTGCTGCTCATGCTCCTCTCGACTGTGGGAGTAGATCAAGATATCATCAATAAACACAACCACAAAGGAATCCAAGTAGGGTTTGAACACCCGGTTCATCAAATCCATAAAGGTTGCTGGGGCATTTGTCAGCTCAAATGACATCACTAGAAATTCATAATACCCATACCAAGTCCGAAAAGATGTCTTAGGAACATCGGATGCCCTAATCCTCAACTGATGGTAGCCAGATCTCAAATCAATCTTTGAAAACACCATGGCACCCTGAAGATGATCAAATAAATCATCAATCCTCGGCAATGGATACTTGTTCTTGATGGTGACTTTGTTCAATTGTCGATAATCTATACACATCCTCATCGATCCATCTTTCTTCTTCACAAACAACACAGGTGCACCCCAGGGCGAGACACTAGGTCTAATGAAGCCCTTATCAAGCAAATCTTGCAACTGCTCCTTCAATTCTTTCAACTCTGGCGGGGCCATGCGATATGGCAGAATGGAAATAGGCTGAGTGCCCAGAGCCAAATCAATGCAGAAATCAATATCCCTGTCGGGTGGCATCCCTGGCAGGTCTGCAGGAAACACCTCTGGAAACTCACAAACAACCGGCACCGAATCTATGGAAGGAACCTCCGCACTAGAATCGCGGACATAAGCCAAATAAGCTAGACACTCCTTCTCGACCATATGCCGAGCCTTCACATAAGAGATAACCCTGCTGGCAGAATGGCCAAGATTCCATCTCCACTCTAATCGAGGCAACCCCCGCAAGGCTAAGGTCACCGTCTTGGCATGACAATCTAGTATAACATGATAAGGTGACAGCCAATCCATACCCAGTATGACATCAAAATCAACAATGTCGAGAAGTAGAAGATCTACACGAGTCTCAAGACTCCCAAGGGTGACCACACACGAACGATAAACACGATCTACAACAATAGTATCTCCCACTGGTGTGGACACATACACAAGAGCACTCAAAGAATCACGGGGCACAACCAAATAGGAAGCAAAATAGGATGACACATAGGAGTAAGTAGATCCCGGATCAAATAGAACTGAAGCATCTTTACTGCAAACTGAAACAATACCTGTGATAACAGCGTTAGATGACTCAGTCTCAGGTCTGGCTGGGAAAGCATAACATCGGAGCTGGGCCCCACCACCTTGAACTACGTCCTTGGGACGACCTCTAACTGGCTGGTCTCCACCTCTAACGGCCTGACCTCCACCTCTAACAGTCTGGCCTCTACCTCTGGCTGCTTGACCCTTGCCTCTGGCTGGCTGAGCAGGTGGTGCAACAACTGGTGTTGGGACCATGGCACGCGAACTCTGATGCTGTGAGCTGCCCGTTGCTCGAGGGAAAAATCTAGCAATGTGCTTCGGATCACCACAAGTATAACATAATTTCAGCTGCTGTGACTGCTGACCATGAAGCTGGCCCTGTCGACCTGAATAACCACCCTGATAACTCTGGAGTGGAGGTGCACTAATAGGAGCTGGTGGTGCACTGTAGGCTAGCTGGTCGGAATAATGCATCTGAGAGCCACGACCACCTGAGGCACCATGGGATGCCTGGAGCGCTGAATGAAACGGCCTAGAAGGATGGCCTCTACCAAAAGTACTCCTGCCTCTAGGTGAGGCACCACTGAACTCACCGGAATGACGAGGTCTCTTGTCAGACCCTTGACCTCCCTGAGTAAGATCCAGTTCGACTCGTCTGGCGACATTAGCAGCCGCCTGAAAAGAAATCTCACTCCCCGTTTCCTTAGCCATTTGCAATCTGATAGGCTGGGCAAGTCCATCAATAAACCTCCTCACCCTCTCTCTCGATGGGAAGCAGAAGAATAGCATGAAGGGCCAAATCCACAAAAAGGGTCTCATACTAAGTAACAGTCATACTGCCCTACTGGAGACGCTCAAACTGATGGCGACGCTCCTCTCTCAATGTGATAGGCACAAACTTTTCTATGAAGAGCTGAGAGAATTGGTCCCAAGTAAGAGCAGGCGACCCAGCTGGTCTGGTCAACAAGTAATCTCTCCACCATTTCTTGGCGGAACCAGTAATGTGAAATGCACCAAAATCGACCCCATTTGTCTCCACTATACCCATATTCCGTAAAACCTCGTGACAGCTGTCAAGATACTCCTGGGGGTCCTCTGAAGGAGCATCACTGAAGTGAACAGGAAAGAGCTTGATAAACCTGTCCAATCTTCATAAAGCCTCGGAAGACATAGCTGGCCCACCTCCGACCTGTGCTGCAATAACCGGCTGAACTAATCCGACTGGCTGAGCTGCTGGAGCCTGATACTGGGGAGCTATTTGCTCCGGAGCGGGAGTGGTGGGAGTCTAGGCTCCTCCTCCAGCCTGAGAGACTGCTGGTGCCATGGGAAATGCGCCAGTCTGGGCAACGCTCTCTATAAGGACCACCAAACGGACCAAAGCGTCCTGATGTACTAGGGTAGCAATGAACCCCTCCGGAACCTGAGCTGGTCCGGCAGGAACAGTCTGGGCTGGAACCTCCTCGTCAAGCTCTATCTGAGGCTCCACTGCTAGGGCTGCTGCTCAGGCTCTAGGCTGAGCCCTGCCCCTGCCTCTGGCACGGCCTCGGCCTCGACCTCTGCCCCGCATAGGAGCTGCCACTGGAGGCTCTGGCTGCTGCTCAGCTGAGGAAGCGGTACGTGTTCTCGCCATCTGCGAGAAAATAAGAGTAGAAGAGTTCAATCAGTATTGAGAAAGCAAAATCGCACGATAGAGAAGAATAAAAGTGAAACTTGTTCCTAAACTTCATAGCCTCTGGAAGATAAGCACAGACGTCTCCCTACCGATCCTCCAGACTCTACTAAGCTTGCTCGTGAATCGTGAGACCTAGGCAACCTAGTGCTTGATACCAACTGTCATGACCCAAAATTTTCCACCGACGGGACCGTGATGGCGCCTAACATTTCACTTGCTAGGCAAGCCAACGTTAGAAAAATCGTTAAATCAATTCCTTATTTCCATTCAGTAAATAATAATAATTAACTAAGATGAAATATAATAAGTGCGGAATATCATAAAACTGTATAAATTACTACCGCCCGGATCTGGAGTCACAATTCACGCGCATTCTAGAATTTACTACAAGTAATAGTTTGAAAAAAATACAACTGTCTGAATGAAAGAAAACAGTAGGACATAAAAGATAGACGGGGACTTCAAGGTCTGTGAACGCCGACAGATCTACCTTGAGTCTCCAGACAGCGGACCAATAGCAAAATCTCGATTAACCTGAGCCGGTACCAAAATCTGCATAGAAAGTGCAGAGTGCAGCATCAGTACAACCGACCCCATGTACTGGTAAGTATCGAGCCTAACCTCGGCGAAGTAGTGACGAGGCTAAGACAATCCTGCTACTGGCACCAACAGTAAATAAAGAAATGACATGGAAATAATGGGAAGGGAACATACAGTGGGGGAATACAACATAAAGAGTGAGAATAATGAAAAGACAGAATTAAACCGAAAATCCTTAAACGAATTGAGCAATTAAAACAGCAAGGAAAACTGCACGGCATCACCCTTCGTGCTTTTACTCTCAACCTCACCAAATAATAAATAAGACTGCACAGCATCACCCTTCGTGCTTTTACTCTCTTCCTCACAATATAAATAATTCATGTACGACATCACCCTTCGTGCTTTACACTCTTCCTCACAATATAAATAAATCATGCACGGCATCATCCTTCGTGCTTTACACTCTTCCTCACAATATAAATAAATCATGCACGGCATCACCCTTCGTGCTTTACACTCTTCCTCACAATTCACAGAATCAATAACGGATAGAGAGAAGTTTCACAAAGAAATCAATATTTCATCAATGATTTCTTTCACAATTTAACATCTCAACCTCGAATCAATATTCACAATTTTATCAACCTTGGTGGAACGGAATACAAGTCTCCCAACATTTCAACAACAACAATAAGCATGGATAACAAGATTTAAGACTACAAATTTGCAAGAATAAAATTTCACTCGCATGCTATGACTCGACTACAACGCATAGATGCTCGTCACCTCAACTATACATTGTATTCAACAACAAAACACGTAGCAAATACTCACACAATACCTATTCCCTCAAGCCAAAGTTGGACACGACACTTACTTTGCTCCGAAGGCCACTTAATTCTCAATCATAGTTTCTTCTTTGGAATTCATCTTCAAACCACTCATATCTATTCAAAAATGACACAATAATATCAAATATTGCTAAAGGAATCAATTATATTTCATAAATTTAAATTTTCCAAATTTTCCTCCGAAAAGTCGAAAAATCAACCTCGGGCCCGCTTGGTCAAAACCCGAGGTTCGGGCCAAAATCCTTTTACCTATTCACCCCCGAGCCCTAATATGTAATTAGTTTTGGAATCCGACCTCAAATTGGGGTCTAAATCCTCAAATTTTCGAAATCCCTAGTTTCTACCCTAACCCCTAATTCTACCATAAAAACTCTAGATTTTTGGTTGAAAATTCAAGAAATGTAATGGGTAATTGAAAGAAAATAGTTTAGAATCACTTACCAACAATTTGGGGAAGAAATGACTCTTGAAATACCGCCTCTCACCGTTTGGTTTTTGAGAAAATGAATTTTTGGCTAAAATTCCGTTTTTGGATTTTGTTAAGTGCTGGGCGACAGTGTTCATCGTATTCGCGAGAGCACTCTCGTGTTCGCGATGGGTACTGGCTGCCAAGCCTACGCGTTGGCGAGACCCAGCTCGCGTTCGCGATGGTTACTCCCTCCTAGCCTTCGCGTTCGCGAGGCATTGCTCGTGTTCACGATGAAGGAACGACTGACTCCCCCTCCCCAATGCCTAACACTACGCGTTCGCGATGGGTTTGTCGCGTTCGCGAAGGGTAACTCCCCCATCGCTTCGAGTTCGCGAAGAAGAAATCTTCCGCTGCCCATTTTACTCTTCGCGTTCGCGAGAGTACCTTCGCGGACGCGAAGAAGGACATGCCAGAACACCTGCTGCAGCAAAATACCAGATTTCCAAAGTCCAAAACATCCCGTGGCCTATCCGAAACTCACCCGAGCCCTCGGGGCTCCTAACCAAACATGCACACAAGTCAAAAAACATCATACGAACTGGCTCGCGTGATCAGATCGCCAAAATAACACCTATAACTACGAATTTAGCACCAAATCAAATGAAATTCTCAAAAACACTTTAAAATTTCTATTTTCTCAACTGGACGTCCGAATCACGTCAAATCAACTCCGTTTCTCACCAAATTTCACAGACAAGTCTTAAATATCATAATGAACCTGTACCGGACTGCGGAACTAGAATATGGACCCGGCACTAACAATGCCAAACATCAATCAATTCTTAAAAACAATTAATTTTCAGACTTTTAAGTTTCATCAAAAATTCATAACTTTAGCTAGGGACCTCCGAATTCGATTCCGGGCATACGCGCAGGTCCCATAATTCGATACGGACCCACCGGGATCGTCAAAATACGGATCCGGGCCCGTTTACCAAAAATATTGACCGAAGTCATCTAAAATCAACTTTTAAAACACGGATTCGATACGCATATTGCGCAACCGCAGATGCGGCAGAAGGGCCACAAAAGCGGATTGGGCCTTGAAGCTTGACTCCGCAGAAGCGGAGATTTGTCTCGCAGAAACGAGTGCGCTGGTGCGGAAAAATGGGGCGCAAGTGTGGAATTTGGCGCAGAAGTGGTCTATGGGGGCGCACCTGCGAGACCGCAGAAGCGTCTAAGTTGTAAATGCGAGACTTCGCGATTTTGGCTTCATTTCATCATTTTGAGCTCGGATTCTGGAGATTTGAGAGGGATTTTCAAGTGGAATTCTTTAGGTAAGATCCTTATGTCCATTTTTCTTCAAGAATTAGGTTTCCCCGCTGATTTTTCACCTAGATGGCGTATTTTTGAGGTGTAATTTGGGGGTTTAAGGCTAGGGATTTAGAGAATGAACTTTGGGGATTTGAATGACCATTTGGTGTCGGATTTTGATAAATTTGGTATGGTTAGACTTGTGAGTGAATGTGCTTTCTGATTTTATGACTTTTGTCGGATTTCGAGACGTTGGCTGGGGATCGGGTTTGGGCCGATTTTGAATTTTGCCTATAATTTCGTATTTTTCTTGTGAAATTGATTCCTTTAGACTATATTGATTGTATTGTACTGCTTGTGGCTAGATTCGGGACGTTTGGAGATCGATTTGAGGGGCAAGGACATTTTGGAGTAGAGTTTAACCCGAATTGAGGTAAGTAACACTTTCAAACTTGGTTCTGAGAGTTCGAAACCCCGAATTATGTGTTATATGATTGGTATGGAGGTGACGCACATGCCTAGTGACAGGCGTGCGGGCGTGCACCGTGAGAATTGTGACCTGGATGATTTTATAGCACCGTATAACGATTCTATATTGATGATATCCATGTTTTCATCATGTGATAAAGTAATTAAGCTGTTAATCATGCTAGATATCATGTTTAGACTTTGTGCAGGTACTGTTGGGACCCATAGTGGTCGTTTCTTGCTGTCACTTTAGTGATTTCATTAATATTACGTACTGAGTTATATTCATTCATTTCATATCATATCTCAGTCTCAGTTATTTATTGATACATCATATCATTGTTTCAGGCTAGTTTTCATGACATTGTGAGTCCGTGAGTGAGACTGGAGAGGTTGATGACTGAGTGAGGCCAAGAGCCTGATTATGAGTGATAGTTATGGGATCGGGCTGCACGCTGCAACGGTTATACTGATTTATGATAGCGCTTGGGCTGAAGGAGCCCATCCGGAGTCTGCACATACCTCCAGTGAGCGCGGTTGATATTATTGAGGGATGGATCTTCCCTGGACATGGATCTTGTCCGAAGCATTTTATACATGGAGATGGATCTTCTCCACGGGCTGGATTTGCCCTACTCGGTGCTAGGTGACTGATGGTCAGTGATGTATATATTCCGGGATGTATCTTCCCTGAGTCGTTTGGGCCATATACAGTACCGAGTGATTGAGCATTGACACTGTGAGCACATGAGGTTGTCAGCATGGTGCATCACATACAGCATGTGCATTGGCATGGTATAAGTAGAGTTATATTTTTCATATCATTCAGATTTAATCCATTTTGCTGTTTTAAGATATCTATCGAATTTGAAAGTATGTCTACATTTCTGCACTGTTATTTTTTGTATTGAACTGTGCCGGTTGAGTACGTCACTACTTTCAGCCCACAATTTGGGTATATTACTTATTGAGTTGGTTGTACTCACGCTACACCTTGCACCCCGTGTGCAGATCCAGGTACTTCTGGTTACGGCGGCTGCTGAGTGAGGAGTCGAGATCTCGGAGATTATCGAGGTAGCTGCATGGCGTTCGCAGACCTTGACTCTCATTCATTTTCTTTATCTGTATTTCAGTTCTTATTCCTCAGACATTGTAGTAGACTATATCCTTGTATAGATGCTCATTTACTCGGTGATACCCCGATTTTTGGGAGAGATTTGTATTGCGTTGTGGTTTATTTCGGTTTTTAAATGGTTTCTTAAATATTAACGGCTTCCGTTTTATTTTTCAAAGTTTTTACTTGGTGATCTCGTTGAGTAGTTGGCTTGCCTAGTTCCACGATAGGCCCCATCACGACGGTTGGTTTTGGGGTCGTGACAAGTTGGTATCAGATCCTAGGTTACATATGTCTCACGATTCATGAGCAGGTTTAGTAGAGTCTTGCGGATCGGTACAGAGACGTTTGTACTTGTCTTTGAGAGGTTGCCGAACCGTTAGGAAATTTCACATTCTTGTATTTTTGTCGTGCGGATCGTTGATTCTAGTAGCTAAATTTCTGTTATTCTATGCTCTCACAGATGGTGAGGACATGTAATACTGGGCAGGATGGACAATCACCAATACTACTAGATAGGGTCGCGAGAGGCCGAGGTCGCGGTAGGGGCAGAGGTATAGCTCGCACATCAGTTAGGGCAGCACCTACGGATACATCAGTTGCCCCAGTTCAGGAGCAGGTTCCAGTTGTGGATGAGCCTGTGGGGCAAGCTCAGGCACCACCTGTGCCCATTGTGATTTCAGGCCTTAGCTCAGATTCTGATAGTTTGCACCGGCCTTGCTCAGGTGGTTTCGGCTCAGGCCGCACCTGCCACTTTTCAAGCCGGGGGAGGTACTCATACCCATGTTGCACGTACTCCGGATCAGGTAGTTCAGGGACTTTAGATACCGGGAGCATTATCAGCCTAATCGGCTGCAGCTGCTCAGGCCCCGGTAGTCCCCGTTATGGCAGACGATGAGCAGAGGAGACTTGCGAGATTTGGGAGGCTTCGACCTCTATCATTTAGTGGTGCTGAGTTAGAGGATGCTCAAGGCTTTCTGGATAGGTGCGAGCGGATGCTTCGGACAACGGGTATTCTGGAGACCAGTGGGGTCTCGTTCACTACTTTTCAGTTTTCTGGGACTGCTTTCAGATGGTGGGAGGCTTATGAGAGGCGCAGGTCGGTCGGTGCAGCACCACTTACATGATAGGAGTTCTCCGCTCTCTTCTTGGAGAAGTTCGTGTCGTAGTCTTGCAGAGAGGAGTTGCGCAGACAGTTTGAGCAGCTTCGTCAGGATGGCATGTCTCTCACGCAGTACGAAATGAGGTTTTCTGAGTTGGCTCGTCACGCAGTTTGGCTGGTTCCCACTGATAAGGAGAGGATTCGGAGGTTCATCGAGGGCCTCACATATCAGTTACGGTTGCTTATGACTAGGGAGAGGGTATCTGGTGCTACTTTTGATGAGGTTGTCGACATTGCTCGGCATATAGAGATGGTCCGCAGTCAGGAGCAGGGTGAGAGGGAGGCCAAAAGGCCTCATGGACCAGGTGATTTCAGTGATGTTCCTTCAGGGGGTCAGTTTTACCGCGGCAGGGGTCGTTCTTACAGGCACGCTTAGACGGGTCGTCCAGTTCACCATGGTGCGTCATTCAGCCATGGTTTATATAGTTATCATCAGGACCAGTCATCTCTCAGTGCCCTATCAGCTTAGAGTTCATCCCATGCACCTTCAGTTCAGGGCTCATCGGCATCGGGTTCTTCTAGCAGGTATTCTGGTGCTCGGGGCTCTCTCCAGTCCCCACCGCCATTCGCAAGGAGGGGTTGTTTCGAGTGTGGAGATATGGGTCATATCAAGAGGTATTGTCCCCTCCTTACAAGAGGTCCAGCTCAGCAGAGGAGTCAACCTACGACTTCAGCACACGTTACTTCACCACCCGCTCATCCAGTTCGGGGTGGAGCTCAGTCAGTTTGGGGTCGCCCGAGAGGGAGAGGCCGATCATGTGGCGGTCAGGCCCGATTCTATGTTTTTCCTGGCAAACCAGATGTTGTTACTTCAGACGCAGTGATCACAGGTATTGTCTCAGTTTCCCATACGGAGGCCTCTGTACTATTTGACCCTGGTTCCACTTATTCATATGTATCATCGTATTTTGCTCATCATTTGGATATGCCCCGTGAGTCCTTAGTCTCATTTATTCATGTCTCTACACCGCTGGGTGATACTATCATTGTGGACTGTGTATATCGGTCGTGTGTAGTGACCACTGGGAGTTTGGATACTAGAGTTGATCTCTTATTGCTTAGCATGGTTGATTTTGATGTGATCTTGGGTATGTATTGGTTTTCTCCATGTCATGATGTTCTATATTGTCACGCTAAGACTGTGACGTTGGCGATGCATGGATTGCCGAGGATTGAGTGGAGGGGTTCTCTAGACTATGTTCCCAGTAGAGTGATTTCGTATTTAAAGGCCCAATGGATGGTTGGGAAGGGTTGTTTATATTATTTGGACTTTGTAAGGGATGTTAGTGCTGGTGCTCCTACTATTGATTATGTTCCGGTGGTGCGAGAATTTTCGGATATGTTTCTTGCAGACTTGTCGGGCATGCCGCCCGATAGAGATATTGACTTCGGTATTGACTTGGTGCCGGGCACTCAGCCCATTTCTATTCCACCATATCGCATGGCACCAGCTGAGTTGAAGGAATTAAAGGAGAAGCTTCAGGAACTCCTTGATAAGGGGTTTATTAGGCCTAGTGTGTCACCTTGGGGTGCACCGGTATTGTTTGTGAAGAACAAGGATGGTACTATGAGAATGCGTATTGATTACAGGCAGTTGAATAAAGTTATAATCAAGAACAAGTATCCTTTGTCGTGTATTGATGATCTGTTTGACCAGCTTCAGGGAGCGAGGGTATTCTCCAAGATTGATTTGAGGTCTGGGTATCACCAGTTGAAGATTCGGGACTTGGATATTCTAAAGAAAGCATTCAGGACCCGTTATGGTAATTATGAGTTCATTGTGATGTCTTTTGGGCTGACCAACGCCCCAGCAGCGTTCATGCATCTGATGAACAGTGTGTTTCAGTCTTATCTCGACTCGTTTGTTATTGTATTCATTGATGATATCCTGGTGTACTCTCGTAGCCTGGAGGAGCATGCCCAGCATCTGCGGATTGTGTTACAGTGGCTGTGGGAGGAGAAGCATTATGCCAAGTTCTCCATGTGTGAGTTTTTGCTCAGTTCAGTGGCATTCTTGGGGCACGTGGTGTCCAGTGAGGATATTCAGGTGGATCCGAAGAAGATAGAGGCGGTTCAGAGTTGTCACATGTCGTCCTCAGCTATAGAGATTCAGAGCTTTCTTGGCTTGGCAGGTTATTATTGTCGCTTCGTGGAGGGCTTCTCGCGTCGCCCTTGACCAAATTGACCCAAAAGGGTGCTCCTTTCAGGTGGTCGGATGAGTGTGAGGAGAGTTTTCAGTAGCTCAAGACTGCCTTGACCACAACTCCAGTTCTAGTTTTGCCATCAGTTTTAGGCTCTTATACAGTGTATTGTGATGCTTCTCGGATCGAAATTGGGTGTGTGTTGATGCAAGAGGGTAGAGTGATTACTTATGCTTCGCGCCAGTTGAATCCTCATGAGAAGAACTACCATGTTCATGATTTGGAGTTAGCTGCCATCGTTCATGCATTAAAGATTTGGAGGCATTATCTCTACGGTGTGTCTTGTGAGGTGTTTACGGATCATCGGAGTTTCCAGCACTTGTTCAAACAAAATGATCTATATTTGAGGCAACGGAGATGTTGGAGCTGCTAAAAGACTACGATATCACCATTCTGTATTATCCCGGGAAGGCCAATGTGATGGCCGATGCCTTGAGTAGAAAGGCGGTGAGTATGGGTAGTCTTGCATTCATTCATGTTGGGGAAAGACCTCTAGTAATTGATGTTAAGGCTTTGGCCAACCGGTTTGTGAGATTGGATATTTCAGAGCCCAGTCAGGTTCTAGCTTGTGTGGTTTCTCGGTCCTCCTTATATGATCGCATCAGAGAGCGCCAGTATGATGATCCCCATTTGCTTGTCCTTAAGGACACAGTTCAGCAACGGTGATGCCAGAGATGTGACTGTTGGGGATGATGGGGTATTGAGGATGCAGGGTCGGATTTGTGTGCCCAATGTGGATGGGTTACGTGAGTTGATTCTTAAGGAGGCCCACAGTTCGCGGTATTCCATTTATTCGGGTGCCGCAAAGATGTATCAGGACTTGAGGCAGCACTATTGGTGGAGGAGAATGAAGAAGGATGTAGTGGGGTTTGTAGCTCGGTGCCTTAATTGTCAGCAGGTGAAGTATGAGCATTAGAGACCGGGTGGATTGCTTCAGAGGTTAGAGATTCCAGAGTGGAAGTGGGAGCGGATCACCATGGATTTTGTAATTGGACTCCCACGGACTTCGAGGAAGTTTGATGCTATTTGGGTGATTGTGGATCGGCTGACCAAGTCCGTGCACTTCATTCCAGTTGGTGCTACCTATTCTTTAGAGCGATTAGCTGAGATTTACATCCGGGAGATTATTCGCCTTCACGGTGTACCAGTTTCCATCATTTCAGATAGAGGCGCGCTGTTTACATCGCAGTTTGGGAGAGCCGTGCAGCGAGAGTTGGGCACCTAGGTTGAGTTGAGCACAACATTTCACTCGGACGGATGGACAGTCCGAGCGCACTATTCAGATATTGGAGGACATGCTACGCGCTTGTGTCATTGATTTTGGGGGTTCATGGGATCAGTTTCTACCACTCGCTGAGTTTGCCTACTCCAACAGCTACCAGTCGAGCATTCAGATGGCTCCGTATGAGGCTTTGTATGGGAGACAGTGTAGATCTCTTGTGGGTTGGTTTGAGCCGGGAGAGGCTAGACTACTGGGTACTGACTTGGTTTAGGATGCTTTGGACAAGGTTAAATCAATTCAGGAGCGGCTTTGCACGGCGCAGTCCAAACATAAGAGCTATTCCGACAGGAAGGTCCGTGATGTGTCTTACATGGTTGGGGAGAAGGTTCTGCTTAAGGTTTCACCCATGAAGGGTGTTATGAGGTTTGGAAAGAAGGGCAAGTTGAGCCCTCGGTTCATTGGGCCTATTGAGGTACTTCAGAGGATTGGGGAGGTGGCTTACAAGCTTGCCTTGCCACCTAGCTTGTTGAGTGTGCATCCAGTATTTCATGTGTCTATGCTCCGGAAGTATATCGGTGATCCGTCTCATGTTTTGGATTTCATCACGGTTCAGTTGGATGGTGATTTGACCTATGATGTGGAGCCGGTGGCCATTTTGGATCGGCGGGTTTGAAAGGTGAGGTCAAAGGATATAGCTTCCGTGAAGGTGCAGTGGAGGGGTCAGCCCAAAGAGGAGGCTACTTGGGAGACAGAGCGGGATATGTGGAGCAGATATCCACGCCTATTTGAGACTCCAGGTATGTTTCTAGACCCGTTCGTGAACGAACGTTTGTTTAAGAGGGGGAGGATGTAACGATCCGGCCGGTCGTTTCGAGAGTCGTAGCCCCGTTCCCCCTTTGTTGTTCATTTTTGTCCTTCACTGTTGCTTTATGACTTGTTGGGTTAGTTGGTTCGGGTTCGGAGAGAATTCACAGTGAATTGAGATACTTAGTCTCTTAATTGAAAGCTTAAGTTGAAAAAGTCGACCGAATATCGACTTATGTGTAAACAACCTCAGATTGGAATTTTGATGGTTCCGTTAGCTCCGATGGGTGATTCTGGACTTAGGAGCATATTCGGATTGTGATTTGGAGGTCGGGAGTAGAATTAGGCTTGAAATGACGAAAGTTGAAATTTTGGAAAGTTTGATCGGTAGTGGACTTTTTGATATCCGGGTCAGATTCTGATTCCGGAAGTTGCAGTAGGTTCGTGAGGTCATGTGTGACTTGTGTGCAAAATTTGAGGCCAATCGGACGTGATTTGATAGGTTTCGGCGTCGTTTTTAGAATTTAGAAAATTCGAAGTTCATTAGGCTTGAATCCGTGTGTAATTCGTGTTTTTGATATTGTTTGAGGTGGTTTGAGAATTCGACTAAGTTCGTAACCTGCGGAGTGGGAACCGCAGATGCGTGCCCGCAGAAGCGGGAGGTAAGCCGTAGAAGTGGCCAAGGGAGTAGAGCAGCAGAAGGTTGCAGGTGCGTTGGTATTCCTGCATCTGCGCGACCGCAGATGCGGCATAGGGGCCGCAGAAGCGGATTTGGCCTTCAAGCTTGACTCCGCATAAGCGGAGATTTGTCTCGCAAAAGCGAGTTCACTGGTGCAGAAAAATGGGGAGCAGGTGCGGAGTTTGGCGCAGAAGGAGGCTATGGGAGCGCACCTGCGAGACCGCAAAAGCGGCCAAGTTGCCGCAGGTGCGGAAGGCCTAGGCAGAGTCTATAAATGCGAGACTTCGCAATTTTGGCTTCATTTCATCATTTTGAGCTCGGATTCTGGAGATTTTGAGAGGGAGTTTCAAGTGGAATTCTTGAGGTAAGATCCTTGTGACCATTTTTATTCAATAATTATGTTTCCCCACTGTTTTTCCACCTAGATGGTGTGTTTTTGAGGTATTATTTGGGGTTTTGAGGCTAGAGATTTAGAGAATGAACTTTGGGGATTTGAATGATCATTTGGTATCGGATTTTGGTAAATTTAGTATGGTTAGACTCGTGAGTGAATGGACTTTCGGATTTTATGACTTTTGTCAGATTTCGAGACGTGGGCCGGGTTTGGGCCGATTTTGGATTTTGGCTATAATTTCGTATTTTTCTTGTGGAATTGATTCCTTTAGCTTATATTGATTGTATTGTACTGCTTGTGGCTAGATTCAGAATGTTTTAAGACTGATTTGAGGGGCAAGGGAATTTTAGAGTAGAGTTTAGCCCGGATTAAGGTAAGTAACACTTTCAAACTTGGTTCTGAGGGTTCGAAACTCCGAATTATGTGTTATATGATTCGTATGGAGGTGACGCACATGCCAAGTGACGGGCGTGCGGACGTGCACCGTGAGAATTGTGACATGTATGATTCCATGGCACCGTATAACGATTCTATATTGATGATATCCGTATTTTTTTCATGTGATAAAGTAATTGAGTTGTCAATCATGCTAGATATCATATTTAGGCTTTGTGCCGGTATTGTTGGGACCCATAGTGGTCGTTCCTTGCTGTCATCTTACTGATTTTATTGATATTACGTACTCAAACATATTCATTCATTTATCTCAGTCTCAGTTGTTATTTATTGATACATCATATCATTGTTTCGGGCTAGTTTTCATGACATTGTGAGCCCGTGAGTGAGACTGGAGAGGTTAATGACCGAGTGAGGCCGAGAGCCTGATTATCAGTGACAGTTATGGGATCGGGTTTCACGCTGCAGCGGTTATACTGATTTATGATAGTGCTTGGGCTGAAGGTGACCCTCCAGAGTTTACATATACCTCCAGTGAGCGCGGTTGATATTATTGAGGGATGGATCTTCCCTGGACATGGATCTTGTCCGAAGCATTTTATACCTGGAGATGGATCTTCTCCATGGGCTGGATTAGCCCTACTCGATACTGGGTGACTGATGGTCAGTGATGTATATATTCCGGGATGGATCTTCCCTAGGCCGTTTGGGCCATATACAGTACCAGTGATTGAGCATTTAGAGTGTGAGCACATGAGGCTGTCAGCATGGTACATCACATACAGCATGTGCATTGGCATGGTATAAGTAGAGGAGTTATATTTTTCATATCATTCAGATTTAATCCATTTTGCTATTTTAAGTTATCTATCGAATTTGAAAGCATGTCTACACTTTTGCACTATTATTTTATGTATTGAACTGTGTCGGTTGAGTTCGTCACTACTTTCAGCCCACAGTTTGTGTTTGTGACTTACTGACTTGGTTGTATTCACGCTACTCCCTGCACCTCGTTTGCAGATCCAGGTACTTCTGGTTACGGCGGTTGCTGAGTGAGGAGTCGAGATCTCAGAGATTATCGAGGTAGTTGTATGACGTTCGCAGGCCTTGGCTCTCCTTCATTTTCTTTATCTATATTTCAGTTCTTATTCCTCAGACTTTGTAGTAGACTGTATCCTTGTATAGATGCTCATGTACTCGGTGATACCCCGATTTTTGGATGAGATTTGTATTGCGTTGTGGTTTATTTCGATTTTTAAATGGTTTCTTAAATATTAATGGCTTCCGTTTTATTTTTCAAAGTTTTTACTTGGTGATCTGGTTGAGTAGTTGGCTTGCCTAGTTTCACGATAGGCGCCATCACGACGATTGGTTTTGGGGTCGTGACAGAAATAGACATGCTAAATAGTTAATCATTAATGATGTTATATGTGAGACTATTTTATACTTGAAAGTTTAAACATGATCATAAGTCATAACACCAGAAAGTCAAACTATTCAATATCAGAACAAACATATGTGGCATTGCTTTTTCCATTGACAAATTTGCTTTAAAAACAACTTATTTAGTATTAGAGCGAAATGACCTATTAATTTTGCTTGAGTTTGATTGATTGATATTTTCCCTTCGACAAGATATTTATATTTGCAATCATCCAAGTTAATTTCCTTCGATTACATTTTATTTTCAGTTCCTCACTCTGTGAAACCAAGCTTCGTTTCTTTATCCATCTAGTATCCGAAGCTAACTAACCTGACTATTCTGGATCCATACTGCATTTTCTGTCAATATAAATTTTCTTTTTCAGGATTCGAATCAGAAACCTCTGGTCAAAGATAGAGAAATTTCAAACATCCCACTGCACAATTGGTGGTATGTAAAACCAAGTTCTACTTAATTAGTTCATTTGCTTACAATTACTTTTCTGGCCAAATTGGACAGCAAACATCACTCTGGCGTAGACCAAAATTGTTTAACTTCAGAAGTTAATTTAGTTTCAGAAGTTAATTTAGTTTGACCAAATTTTAGTTAACTGAACATCAAAAGCTTATCAGCAAGTGAGCTTAATTGAGAGTTTTATATTGGGTTATTATCATTTTTAGCTCGCGCCAGAAATTATTTACATCTGTTAGCCGAAAAAGTGTATAAAATTTGTATAATTTTTGTATATAACATATAGAATGTATATATATACAAAAAATATACAAATTTTATATATTTTTTCGGCTATTATTTTTACCGCGACTATACAGTGTCGTTTTTCCTTTTATTATATTTGCTTTAGAAGCCCAACCAGAGTAGCACGTGTTAACTTTTATTCACATTACTTACGATCTAAGTTGCTCCGACATGGCAGTTTAGGTGCCACATCCGTGTCGACACGACACTAGTATGGGTGTGGGTATGGGATCCGTACCGGATGTGATAAAATAATTTTAGGTACTTTGACCATGACAGGTAGAAAAATTCGAGATGAGATACAATTTGATTCCCGAAATCAGAACCAAAACTAGGGTAAATTTGAAGAAAATAACATACACTATCTAGAATATCAATCATTTACTTATCTACAACTTGAGAATAAAAAAAGATTCACAATTTACAAACTATACGTAAGTATTCCACAAAATTTCTCATAATTTAAAGATTTTTATATTTTTTATTTTTTTGAATTTTTTTTAGCCGGATCCCTGCACCCATATTTGTACTAGGATCATATCCCCGAAATTTAGAATTTACATCTCGAAGAATCCGACCTCTAGATTCGCACCCGTATCGAACACCCGCACCCGTGTCCGAGCAACTTAGCTTGCAATAGTATTTCAGTTTTTCTGTGAGCTTTGAGAAAACAACTTGGAAAGGTTAACTAGAATGTAGCAAGCCTGCACAGTACTAAGAAGAAGGAACAATATCTTAACACCATGAGAAACATCACAGTTATATCAATGTGTAATGGTATCGTTAACTTCTTTGCAGTGAAAAACATTGGGGCCAGAAAAAAGTGAAAATGTATCACAACCCAAAAGTGTAGCTTAGTGATCAAGGAGGTTCAAAATTTTTGTATGATAGGTTCAATTCCACTAGCTACAATATATTTTAACTTTTTTCTTGTTGAACCCCTTAGCGGAGACCCGGCCTCCGCCACTGATTGAACACCTCTTTACTAATTAGTTAGAAAAATATAGCTTATGTATTTGGCCAACTAAAAACCAAACACAAAAATCAACAAGTGACCAGATCAAATACATATTAAAGCACTCATGGGTTCTAAATATAAGCAACTCATCAAGCACAACACAAGAGACATCAATATGAAACAATATGTTGAAAAATTAGTGGTATCTCAAAAGGTAAGTTCATCATGGTTTGGAAAATCTTTTTTTTGAAATATCATTTACCTATTATTTAGTAAATTATTTTATTTTTAATAGAGTCAAACTAGCCATTATCTTATCGTAATCTAGCCGTTAGAGCAACACCTATATAAACATGGTCTTTGGAGAGCTAAAGACATACTTTCTAATACAAATTTCTGAATCTTCTTCTTCCTCTTATATGTTGAGCTTCTTTTATGAATTTTCTGCTAGTTCTGTTCCCAGTTTATAACTGGAAGAGCTTGTTGAATCCTGGGAGATACGCCTAATTTTATTCTTTACTGTGTGGACGAAATATTCTTAAGGACAATATCCTTGACATGCCTCAAACTTTGATAAATCATATTCTCCACAATCAAATATTTTTCCAACAATCTTAAGGATATTTACACGCGGTTATTAGGGAGAATACCAAGTACAATTTTTGCTGATACTCCTATGTTGGACGTACAAACTATTATAGTCATTGTTCTAATTCCACTCGGTAGTATATCGATGTTCATCCATATTTTCTTCAGAGAAGGTAAAGCTTGCAATTGTTCGGCTTAGCATATTCATCTTATCAGTGATATGGAATAAATCATCAAATGTTCAATGTTGATAACTTGGTATGTTTTCTCCAGTTATCTATAATTTTTGATAAAATGGTATTCATTATTTTTGTTCTCTTTTAATTATATGAGATTCAGTTTTATATTGGTTATCACTTGTGATGACCCAAAATATCATCTTTAAATTTAATAAGTAATTTTGTGTTCTAAGACCTCAAAAAGTACTAATTATCATTCCTCGACTTGCGTGCGCAGTCCGTAAAATTTTTCAAAAAGTTTTTATGTGAAAAATAGATTAAAAGGTGAAATAGAGCCTTAAAACTCAATTGAGTTGACTTTGGTCAATATTTTGAGCAACTGAACCCGAATTAGTATTTTGACAGTTCCGGTAGCTCCGTATCATGATTTGGGACTTGGGCGTATGCCCGAAATTTAATTTGGAGATCCCTAGCTCAAGTTATGACCATTTAACGGAAACTAGTAATTCAAAGGCTAAAGATTTCCAAGTTTGACCACGGGGTTGACTTTTTGATATCGGAGCCGGAATCCGATTATGGAAATTTGAATAGCTCCGTTATGTCATTTATGACTTGTGTGCCAAATTTGAAGTCATTCCGGATTCATTTAATATGTTTTGGCACAAGATTTGCAAATTGAAAAGTTTAAAACTCAAAAGTTTGAATCGGGGTATGAATTATAATTTCAGCATTGTTTGACGTGATATTAAATCCCGAGTAAGTCCGTATTATATTACGGAACTTTTTGGTATATTCGGATGAGGTCCCGAGTACCCCGAGTGTGATTCGAATCGAAATCGGAACAAGAATTGGACTTAAGAAAAAATCTGATATTTGGCCTTCTAGTGTAATCGCACCTGCGGATTTTGGACCGCAGGTGCGAGCTCGCAGAAGCGAGCCTTCCATCGCAGATGCGCCCGGGCGTGGCTGGGCAAAAGTCCGCAGGTGCGAAAACCTGCACGCACCGCACGTCCGCAGAAGCGGACACGATAATCGCAGAAGCGGAGGTTAGCGCAGGTACATATTTTTCCTCCGCAGATGTGAGGCCTCGCCTGGCAACCCCTTTTTGCAGATGCGAGATTTTCTCGCAAATGCGAGTCCAGATACCGCATGTGCGAAAATGTCTGGGCAGTGTATAAATCGAAGAGTCCGATATTATTTCCACATTTTGGTCGTTATGGGCTCGGTTAAGGCAAAATTTTGGGTGATTTTCACGGAAAACATTAAGGTAAGTGTTCCTTATCCTATATTGATTATATTTCATGATTCCATACTCGTTTATATCATGAATCCGTGAATTTATGGAAGAAAAATTAGATTTTTCTAAAAATCTTCCAAAAATAAAAAAATTTAGATTTGAAGGTCCATTTGACATCGGAATTGGATAATATTTGTATTGTTGAACTCGTAGCGGAACGGGTGTTCGGATTTCATGAGTTTTTTCGGGATTTGAGACGTGGGTCTCACTGTCGAATATTTTAATAAATTTTAGATTTTTATCCGAAAAATTAATAAATTCATATGGAATTAATTCCTATGATTCGTATTGAGTATATTGAATTGTTTATGAATAGATTTGAAACTTTTGGAAACAAATTTAAAAGGAAAAGTTGTGGTCGAGTAATTGATTGGAATTTGCAAAGCGAGGTAAGTGTCGTGGTTAACCTTGACTTGAGGGAATAGAACCCTTAAATTATTTGTTATGTAAATTATATGTGAACGACGTATAGGCGAGGTGACGAATGTCTATACGTCGTCAAATTAATTGTTTGCCTGCTTACTTGAAAAATCATAAGTTGTTTTAAATCATGAATTAATTATTATAATAATTGTTTCTCTCCTATTCTTTGTCAAATATTAATTCTTGAATTCCTGCATTAATTGTTACATGCTATTTGAATTATGTGCCTTAATTGTTATTTGACATTTAGCATATTTAATATTAAACTGCATATTTTCTCTCTGATTTTCATAATAATTTGTTATTTGCCTTTGTTTGTTTCATAATTAAATCATAATTATTGTATGCTTGTTGTCTTATAATTTCATATTAATTGTTGTATTTATTGGAAAAATTTCTTCTATAAGAATTGGTAAATGAATATGTTGGAGGAGCGGGTTGCACGCTGCAACAGAATTGATTATAATGAATATATTGGAGGATTGGGTTGCACGCCAGGATCGGGTTGCACGCCGCAACAGAATTAATTATAACGAATATATTGGAGGATCGGGTTGCACGCCGCAACAGACTTATTAAAAAGTCCATATTGGAGAATCGGGTTGCACACCGCAACAGACTTATTTAAAAGTCAACATACATATTTATATATTGGGGGATCGGGTTACACGCCACAATAAACTTGATTAAAATGAATATATTGGAGTAGCGGGTTGCACGCCGCAATGGAACTGAATGTGAATATATTGTGAGGGCGGGTTGCACGGTGCAACAGAATTGAATGTGAATATATTGTGAGAGCGGGTTGCACGCTACAACAGAATTCATGAAAATGATAATTGGTTATGACTGCTGAGTTGGCTTCAATTATTATAAATGAGTTACCTGATTTATTTCTATTATTGTTGTTGTTATTAATATTGCGTACAAGTAATGTAAGTGACCCGCCTTAGCCTCGTCACTACTTCATCGAGGTTAGGCTCAGCACTTACCAGTACATGGAGTCGGTTGTACTGATACTACACTCTGTACTTCTTGTGCAGATTTTGGAGTTGGTCCCAGCGGCGTACCATAGACTTGCTCGGATTTCAGCTACTCAGAGGAGACTTGAGGTATAACTGCACGGCGTTCGCAGTTCTGAAGTCCCCATCTACTTTACTTTAACTGTGTGTTTGTTTTCAGACAGTTTTATTTTATTCAGACCTTTATTTGTATTTATTCTAGAAACTCGTGCACTTGTGACACCAATTCTGAGATGATATTTAGACACCGTTATTTTTTTTTATGGATTATTCACTATATTTTAGATTTTGCTTCCGCATTTGTTTCTTTGATTATTAATAATTTAAATTTTTTTAAAAAAATGGATAATATTATTCTAACGTTGGCTTGCCTAGCAAGTGAAATGTTAGGCGCCATCACGGTCCGAAGATGGGAATTTCGAATCGTGACACCACTCACCTATATAAAAATTATATATAATTTTAAATTAACTAGAATCTTGGTTGTATAGTATATGGTGCAATTTGTTTGCATTTTATCTGCTAAGTTGATACATATAAGATCGAAGAAACTCTCTTAAGTTTTTGTGAATTTTATTTTTTGAGATAATGTAAAAGCTCATGTTGTACTTTTTTTTCCATTAGTCTTTAAAATGATGATTTTTTTTATGTTAAGTTGATCTAGTAGAAATGATATTAAGTTGTCTTATTATAGACAGATGTAAAGAAGAAAAATCATATGCCTTACTTATGTTTCTCATCTTATAAGTGTCATATCAACTAGATGTATTCTACTTTTTAAGAACATTTACCCATCTTTTAATTAAAATGTTACTTTCTTAAAATATCTGTTGATGATGATATAATATGGGTTGATCTTCAAAATCTTGTGAGATCTTAATATTTTGCCTTACATTTATATTCAAATATGGCATAACTAGTTTTATTTGAGTCATGAGAATATCAATTTGGTCCTCTAAATAAAGTCATTTAAAATAATTTATAAGTGACACATTAGCTACTCCAAAGCGCTATGAGATCTTGATTCCTTTTGTATGAAAAATAATTAATGTGAATAAACTACTACGATAATGTGATATAGTAAAAAATAATACATGAGATAAGACCTTCATATTCTTCTGAATCTAATAATGTAACTAAATAGAAGAAAAATCTTCAGGGTGAAGCTATATTATTAGCTTATTATTTATAAAGTAGAACTCTTTATGAGTTGTGAAAAGGTTAACTCATTAACCTGAAATTTTCAAAAATATAGGGGACTGTGATGTTCAGAGTTATATAGCCTGATCATAAGAAAAAAAAAGGTAAAAAAAAAATTGTTTATTAATGTTATAATAAAGCCTTACAAAATTGAGATTTTTTGTGGCAAAAATTTGTATTGGAAGATTAAAATATTTTATTTTTCTGGCTTTGAAAAGTTATGCTGCTTCAAGTCTCTTAGTCATTTGGGTGAAGAAATCATTGAATTATGACATGTTTCCTACTGATTTGAGATATTTCTGTAGAAGTTAAAATTGCTTTTATGTTTAGAAAATTCTACCTTGGTATTTGAATATGGATGATACCAAAAGAATATAAATTCTTATATGTGTTGAAAGATAATTCAAAGGGCACTTGTATAGAAGTCAAGTTTTATTTCAATTGAGATGATTTTGTTCCTTACTTGAGAAATACTATGAGTTAGAATTCTATATGTGAATTTTACATAGTATTAGAAGGATACAATAATGATAGTAAATCTCTGATTCAAATGTGAAAAATTCACTAGTGATTGTGTGATCACCTTTTGGTTGGGTGTTATGATATTGGAATTGTCTAACAATGAGGTTGATTAAGCAACCTCTCGGTGAGTTAAACCGACAATGATTATGTCGATGAATTGTGATTGCCAATGCGCAATAACCATTGTAAGAAAATAAATCTTTCAATGGGAAGAGTAGACACATTTTCTTAAGATATAATGTCTTAAAGCAGTTGCTTAGAGATGAAAATTTTTTAAACATATTATGTATAGTCAAAAGCGGATTTGGCCGATCCTTTGACTTATAAGCGAAACATCGAGAGGTTGAGACTTTTGCCAATTTGAGATGTATCAACAATGATGGTAACCCAACTTATGTGATTGGAGATCCCATGAAGTAGGTTCATATGGGTAATAACAAGTCATTAGATCAAATATGCACTATTAAATTATGTCTCTTCCTAAGGTGTGTGTATATAGTGCAAGACTGCAAGAACTGTGAGGTTGAATTACTATACTCTTAAATCAATAAACCATAGCCTATTGTAGGTAATGTATTGTGCTGCAGAATACACTTGATGGATGGACCTATATGAGTGTAGAGTGGGGCTACTCCTATGAAATTTGTGGCAAAATTTCTTTAGCACTCATGAAAATCAGGCGCGTGCATGGCCTATTAGCGCAAAACCGCGATAACAACAGAAATTGTAGGGGTGTAATATGATGAATAAGATCACTAGCTTACAAAAGGAATTTTTTGGTTCATAGAAGTTATAAACTTCACCAATTATTCTGTAAGTTAAATCTTGTTTTATCTATATTTGGTGCATAGTCTATAAGACACCAGATGAATTTCATTATACCCGAACCCCGGCAAATTATACTCTCTATTTTTTTTTTTTAATTTTTATATCTCTTTTGAGATATGTGGGGGATTGTTGAAAAATTAGTGGTATCTCAAAAGGTTATGTCCATCATGGTTTAGAAAATCTTTTCTCTTTGAAATATTATTTATATCTACTTATTATTTAATAAATTATTTTATATTTTAATAGAGTCAAACTAGCCGTTAACTAGCCGTTGGAGCAACACCTATATAAACATGGTCTTTGGAGAGCTACAAACATACTTTCTAATATAACTTTCTGAATCTTCTCTTCCTCCTATATGCTGGGCTTCTTTCATGAATTTTCTGTTAGTTCTGTTCCCAGTTTATAACCGGAAGAACTTGTTGAATCCTGAGGAAATGCCTAATTTTATTCTTTACTGTGTGGGCGAAATATTCTTAAAGACAATATCCTGACACACCTCAAGCTTTGATAAATCATATTCTCCATAATCTAATATTTTTCCAACACAATATGAGTCATTGTTTATATTCCAAATCTAAAAAAACAAATGAAGGTCTCTGAACAACCTTGGCACCGCGGAAAGTAAATGCAAAAATCTTTCTGTAACAGATTTTATGTTTCCTGTGTCAATGACCTTAACTATGGAAATTAGTTGTTGCTTTTGTTCTGAATGATATCCAAGGTCGTATAAAAATAATGGAGTAGTTAATATGATAACTTAACAATTGGATTTCTTAATAAATATTATTCTAGAAACTAAAAAGAGGTTAAGATAGAAAGGGTATATGGAGGTCCACAAGTTGTGTTTCAAATTATAATGCGTATAATGCGAGAAGCCAGTTCATCTGCTGTTATAACTTTAATTCATTGAATCTATTGTGGCATCCAAAGATCAGATGAACTAGAGTATTCCCAAGGTAATTAGTTACTACTCCTAGGGGCGTATCTAGGGGTTCCACGGGGCACATGAACCCATGCTCCCCGCCCTAAATTATGTATAGTAATATTATATTTTTTCAAAAAATATTTAAATATATGTGTGTGCATCCATGAGACAAGGTGGGTTGCTCTGATGGTAAGCGCCCTCCACTTCCAACCTTGAGGTTGTGAGTTCGAGTCACCCCAAGAGCATGGTGGAGAGTTCTTGGAGGGAAGGATACCGAGGGTCTATTGGAAATAGCCTCTCTACCCCAGGGTAGGGGTAAGGTCTGCGTACACACTACCCTCTCCAGACCCCACTAGTGAGATTATACTGGGTTGTTGTTGTTGTTGTATGCATCCATGCTCAAAGTATTATATGATGTGATGATTATGTGTACCTCTCTAGGTGAGGTTGTGAGTACAAATCTTATGTCAATCTTGTTGTTTTTTCCTTTTTTTTTCAAGAAGTAGACGCCCATGGGAGATGGGCGTGTCTGGTGTTATTTTTTGCGTATTAATTAAGTACTTTTTCTTTTTATTTCTTTTTTTGTTTGGTTAATTTTTTCAAAATTTTCACACATTGAAATTCCTGTTCTTCTTTTGTCGATGTAAAATCTTATATGATTAAACAAAATGTGTATATTAAAACTAGTAGCAGTGTATGATGTAGCATATAGTCAATGGGTACAAATCTCAATATTTTCAACATGAAAAATAGATAATTACTATTTAAAAAATAAAAATTTGAACTTATAATTCCAAAAGTGCAGTGGGTACGCAATCGTAAGAACTAAAGATTGAACCCGTAAAATTTATATTCTGGATCCACCTCTTCTTAATAGTGCATCCATCCTGTCAAAATCCTGGATCCTCCTCTGACTACTTTCTGTGTGAATCTATTGCTTTTTTGGAAGTCAAACAAGGTATTTTTTTTTTACCCTTATTCTTTTGCAAATACTTTCTAAATTTTTTGAATTGTTAACTATTGTGACTTATAGTACTTTTTATGTAGTTTCTAAATAGGAAAAATGTCTAAATTTATCCCCATACTTTTGACTATTGTCTACATCTAATCTTTGTTATATTATTCGGCCAAATTTACCCCTACTGTTATACTATCCGGCCAAATTTATCCCTTCCATCAATAAACTTTTATAAATTACTCTTCACTCCGTCAGGTGACCCAGAATCTCCCAAATCATTTTAGTTAAGTCATTTATTCTTCTTCTTGATCCACTATTTTCAAAATAGTTGGCATTTACCTGCTTTCTTAATTGAAAAAACATAAGAGAAAGAAATATTAAATAATGCAGCGGTTAGTAAACAAAGTATAGTAAATTAAAGAATCTAAATTCGGTAGCTTGTCTAAATTTCAAAAGTATTTACAACAGCACATCTTTAATGAATTCGTTCCACCAAAGATATATGAAGACTTTGCAAGTATTAGTTATAGAAGTTGAAGTTTCTTGGAGATTTTGCATTGTCGAATTCAACTTTGCTTTAATCAAATGCCTACGCATTATACACTCTTAAGTTAGTCGACCAAACTCTATATAGATAATTACAAAATATATTCGAATATACATGTACATACATGATTAGCAGCTGCATATAATACATAACAAATAGACCCACAGAATTTTACGGTGTGTATATAGTTGAAAAATTATAAAAAATTTAAACCAACTCCAAAACCATTATCACAATAAGAGAAGTGGGTGCAATGGTAATTAAAAATATCTACGAATAATTTGTATAGTTTAGTACCTTTAGCATTCACATTAATAGTAGTTCCTGAAAATAATGGATCAAAAAAAAGAACAAGTGATTTAAAGAAAAGGGAGTAGGGAGATTTTGAGTTACCTAACGGACTAAAAGGTAATTTTTAAAGGTTTACTAATGGTAGGGATAAATTTGGCCAAATAATATAACGGTAGGAATAAATTTGGCCGAATAGTATATTGACAATTAAATATAGACAATATCCGAAAGTAAAGATGTAAATTTAGACTTTTTCCCTTCTAAATATGTTAATTTAATTTCAAAACTTTTGAAAATTCTATGTCAAAATAGAATCCTTTGTAAAGACAAAGTGACACATCAAAAGCTACAAAAGATACAAGAGAGTTTTTAAAGAACAAAGCATTCAAGCATCCAAGTAATAAAATGCAAATCAAAGATTCATTGCTTTCAAATCAAATTATTTGTTTGCCGCATTTAATAAAAGAATATTAGTTGCGGCACTTGTTGATATGTTTGTATTGGAAGTTAGTTAGGTGTAGTTAGTTATTTTGGGCTATATTATAATTACTAAAAGTTAGGGGTCTTTATTATTATTTTTAGTCTTTTTACTAACCACCTTGTATATAGTTGGTTTGTTAGGGCTGTGAATGACAGTTGGAAACAGTTGAAAAATTCCCAAATTCTTTCGTCTTCTTCATGCTTATAACTAGCTCCAATGGCTGAATTCTAACATGGTATTAGAGCCATGGAGATTGATTCGTGAAGATTTCTGATTCCGCTAAACTAATTGCTTACTCAATTCAGCTGCTTAATCTCCATTTCAGAGTCTTTTGTTTTCAATTGTGAAAATCCGCTCGGTTGAATTGGTGTGTCAATGGCGACAGAGAAGATCGATCATACATATTCGCTTTTTCTTCAACCTTCAGATACGCCCGGCTTGATTCTAATTCCAATTCAGCTCACAGGTTCGAAAAACTATGGATTGTGGAGCAGATCGATGCATTTTGCCCTCAAAGCTAAGCAGAAATTAGGGTTTGTAACATGAGCTTGTGCTAAGGAGTCGTTCAAGGATAATCTCCCTGAGGAATGTGAATCTTGCAACGCAATAGTACACAGTTGGATTATGAACTTTCTTTTAAAGGATTTGCTTAGTGGGATCATCTATGCATCAGATGCACGTGCAGTCTGGGAGGACCTTCAGGAGCGCTTTGATAAGGTGAATCGAGTGTGTATTTTTCAATTGCACAGAGCAATTTCGTGATTATCATAAGGGGCAGATTCTTTAGCTGTGTATTTTACCAAGTTGAAGGAGTTATGGGCAGAGTATGATGTATTGGTACCATCTCCGAACTGTGGTTGTGTAAAATCCAAAGAGCATATAACTCATTTGCAGAAACAAAGGGTTATGCATTCCTAAATGGACTAAATGACACGTATGATCAAGCTCGTAGGCAAAGATGAAAACCACTGAACCAACCCTTAATCAGGCGTATGCACTAATAATACAGGATGAGAGTCAACAATGCTTGGGGGGTGGATCCATGGGTCAAAAGGCAGGTCCATTAGTTATGCAAGCATGGAGAGGTCAAGATTTTCGAGGAAGGAAACAATATATACAATGTGAACACTGCCACATGAAAGGGCATACAAAGAAAAACTGCTACAAGATTATCGGGTATCCTGAAGACTTAAAATGAAGAAAGGGATTTCAACCTAAAGGAGTGCTTTCTGCTGCAAATCATGTAGAAGGATTTGTGACTCAGAATTCACAAGTAGAATCACAGTCTAAAGGAGATTATTTCTTCACAGAAGCACATTACCAGCAGATCCTAGGCTTGCTCAGCAAAGACTCACCACCAAGTGACACTCAGACTCAAAATCAAGCAACTACTGCATGTATAATTACTGATCGTCTTCTAATGTGCATATTTCAAATAAAAGGAATGATGACTGGATTGTGGATTCAGGAGCTACACATCATATATCATCTACTTTAGACTTAATGAGTGATGTAAGAAAGGTAGATAACAAGGCACAAGATCCAGTAACATTGCTAAATGGTGGTAGTACAAAGATTGAACATGTGGGGAGTTCATATCTGTCAGCTGTTGATAAGCTGCAGAATGTACTTCATGTTCTTGATTTCAAATTTAATCTAATATCAGTGTCCAAGCTGACTAGATACCTAAGGTGTGCTGCCATTTTTTTACTTTAATTCTGTGAGTTTCAGGGCCTTTACAATGGCAGGGTGAAGGAAATTGGTAAGGAAGATAAAGGTCTGTATGTGCTGAAAGGAAAAGGAGTCAGACTACTATCAGCTCATGGTTATGTGAAAGGCTCAATTGGTGAAACAACATGTTTGTGGCATTAAAGACTAAGCCATGCTTTTGTTCCTGTTATGCAGCATGTTTCTTTTTTGCAAAATAAAGTAGATAGTGATATGCAAAATAAATGTTCTGTTTGCCCTCTAGCTAAACAATCTATACTGAGTTTTTCTGATAGTGAAAAAAAGAGTACTAGGCCATTTGAGTTAGTTCACATGGATGTATGGGGGCATATAAAAAGAGTACTCATGATAGGAAGCATTATTTTTTTACAGTTGTAAATGATTTCTCCAGGGCTACTTGGATTTTCTTGATGCAGTTTAAGAATGAAACTATCATTTTTTTGAAACTGTTTGTTTGCAGAGTCAAAAAATAGTTTGATACTTCTGTTAAAGTGTTGAGAACAGGCAATGGAAAGGAGTTTTTTAATAAATAATGGAATAAATTCTTGTTATCACAAGGTGTCATTCATCAAAGTAGTTGTGTATATATACCTCAGCAGAATGGGGTAGCTGAAAGAAAATATAGACATATATTGAACACTGTTAGGGCATTGAAATTCCAAAGCCATGTACCAGATATCTTTTGGGGGGAATGTATGCAAACTGCTGTCTACATAATAAACAGATTGCCTACTAGGATCTTAAATGGAAAGAGTCCTTATTCAATATTGTATGGTAGAGAGCCTTCAATAGTCCACGTAAGAGTATTTGTGTGCTTATGTTATGTCACCAATCTGGTGTTAGAAAACAAGTTTGCTGCTAGAGCAAGAAGGGTTGTTCACATGGGATATTCAACTACTCAGAAAGGTTATAGATTTTATGATTTAACCACTAGAACCTTCTTTATTAGCAGGGATGTATCTTTCAGGGAATATGAGTTTCCATTTAATAAGATACAACAACAACATTCATTCATATCAAATAATTTTGGTGCCAGCTTTTTGGAGACAGAATTACAAGTTCCAGCAGGTGCATTACCAGATGTGCACAGTCCTGAAGGGCCATTTCAAGCTCCTAACACAACATAAATAACAAGTATATATTCACCAGTAGAAGGAGGCTATAGTGTAGATCATGATACTACACCACAAGTGGAAGGATTTGATGAACCATTAGTGCCAACTCCTAATGTAGGTGATATATCTGAAATATTTTGTCCAGAGTTTGATGAAAGATTTGTAGATCATGTTGAAGGCTCAGCAGTTCAGGAGACAGAGACACATGTTTCCCCTCAAGCATTTGAATCACCAGATGCACATGGTGCACTGAACATTGCTGAAGATATGTCTGTTGATGGACCTGTTCAAGATGTGCCTATTGTTGATGCTCAAAATGTGCAAGATGTGCATGTTGTTGAGTCTAGTTCCAATGCACCAACTAGACAGTCACTTAGAGTAAAATAAAATCAACCTATATGGAAAAGGGACTATGTAGTGTAGTCTTAGCAATCCTCAAGATGTAACTATCTAATCTCAAACTTTCTTTCTTATGAGAGGATGTCCCCAAAATACAGAAGCTATGTATCAGTTTTTTCAGTCCTGAAAGAACTTCATAATTTCAAGAAAACTGTAAAGGATGATAGATGGATCACAACAATGAAACAAGAGGTACAAGCATTAGAAGAGTATAAGACCTGGGAGGTAGTAGACATACCACCAGGAAAAGCTTCTATTGGGTCTAAGTGGGTATAAAAAATAAAGTACCAAGCTAATGGAGAAAACTCCCACGCACCCCCGCGGGCACGGTATAAAGGAGGTGTGACAATCATGAGACCTTCTCACCAGTTGCAAAGATGGTGACAGTCAGATCTGTGATAGCCCTTGCAGCCTCAAAGGATTGGTCCTTATACCAAATGGATGTTTTTAATACTTTTCTTCAAGGAGATCTATTTGAAGAAGTCTACATGGATTTTCCACAGGGCTTCCAAAGGCAGAGGGAGTAGAAAGGTGTGTAGGTTGCTTAAGTCTTTATATGGTCCTTATATGGTATCACGTAGGCATCCAGGCAATGGAATTTAAAGCTCACAGAAGCTTTGGTGGGTGCAGGTTTTATGCAGAGTACTTATGATTATTCTATGTTCACCAAGAAGTCAGGCAAGGATATTGTCATCATCTCATCTATGTTGATGATTTGCTATAGATTGGAAGCAATAAGGAGATGATTGATGAAGCAAAAACAGCCCTACATCAGCAATTCAAACTCAAAGACTTGGGAGAATTGAGGTATTTCTTCAGTATTGAGGTATTGAGATCCAAGCATGGGATACTACTCAACTAAAGAAAATATACCTTAGAGCTTATCTCTGAGTTGGGCTTTGTCACGACCCAAAAACCAACCGTCGTGATGGCGCCTATTATGCAACTAGGCAATTCGTTACTCAACTATCTCAATAAAGTAAAAACTTTAAAATATAGGCGGAAGCAATTTAATAATTAAGGGGAAAAAAGCCTTTTGAAAATAGAAATATCCAAAATATGATACAATCATTCCCAAAACCGGAGTGTCACTGAGTACATCAGCATCTGTGTCAGAATATGGTCTACTACAATGTCTAAGGAGTAAAAACTGAAGTACAAATAAAAATAATGAAAGAGAGTCAAGGCATGCGAACGCCATGCAGCTACCTCGATAGTCTCCGAGATCTTATCTCCTCAATCAGCAACCGCCGTAACCAGAAGTACCTGGATATGCACACGAGATGTAGGGTGTAGCGTGAGTACAACCAACTGAGTTAAGTAACAAACCCAAATTGTGGGCTGAAAGTAGTGACGAACTCAACCGACATATTTCAATACAAAAAATAACAGTGTAGAAATGTAGACATGCTTTCAAGTTCGGTAGATATCTTAAAACAGTAAAATGGATCAATCTGAATGATATGAAAAAAAATATAACTCCTCAACCTCTACCATGCCAATGCAATATTGTATATGATATACCATGCTAACAGCCTCATGTGCTTACACTCTCTACTACTCAACCACTCGGTACTGTATATGGCCCATACGGCCCAGAAAAGATCCATTCCGAAAAATATACTTCACTGACTATAAGTCACCCAGTACCGAGGTAGGCCAATCCAGCCCTATGGAGAAAATCCATCTCCAAGTTCACACTCTCAAATAATAAATAACTCGGTACTGTATATGGCCCAAACGGCCCAGGCAAGATCCATCCCAGAATATATACATCACTGACTATAAGTCACCCAGTACCGAGGAAGGCCAATCCAGCCCTGTGGAGAAGATCCATCTCTAGGTATCAAGTACTTTGGACACAGACTCCGGAGGGGCTCCTTCAGCCCAAGCGCTATCATAAATCAGTATAACCACTGCGGCGTGCAGTCCGATCCCATAAGTGTCACTCATAACCAGGCACTCGGCCTCACTCAGTCATTAATCTCTCTAGTCTCTCTCTCACGGGCTCACAATGTCATGATACTAGCCTGAAAATAATGATATGATGCATCAATAAATATTAACAGAGACTGAGATGAGAAATAAAATGAATGAATATGACTGAGTATGAAATATCAATGAAATCAGTAAGACAACAACAAGAAACGACCACTATAGGTCCAAACATTATCGGCATAAAGCCTAAACATGATATCTAGCATGAGTGACAGCTCAATTACTTTATCACATGAAGAATACACGGGTATCCACAAGATAAAACCACTATACAGTACCATGGAGTCAACCAGGTCACAATTCTCACGGTGCACGCCTGCACGCCCGTCACTTGGCATGTACGTCACCTCAATACCAATCACATAACACATAATTCGAGGTTTCGAACCCTCTAAACCAAGTTTGAAAATGTTACTTACCTCAATCCGGGGTAAATTCTACTCCAAAATGCCTTTGCCTCTCAAATCCGTCTCCAAACGTTCCGAATCTAGCCACAAGCAGTTCAATACAATCAATTTAGGCTAAAGGAATTAATTCCACAAGAAAAATATGAAATTATAGCCAAATTCTGAAATCGGCCCAAACCAGGCCCCCGGCCCACATCTCAAAATCCAACAAAAGTCACAAAATCCGAAAGCTCATTCACTCACGAGCCTAACTATACCAAATTCATCAAAATCCGACACCAATTGGTCATTCAAATCCTCAAAAATAACTCTCCAAATCCCTAGCCTCAAATCCCTAATTTACACCTCAAAAACACACCATCTAAGTGGGAAATCAGTGGAAAAACATAATTATTGAAGAAAAATGAAGACAAAGAACTTACCCCAAGAATTCCACTTGAAAAGCCCTCTCAAAATCTCTAAATTCGAGCTCAAAATGATGAAATGAAGCCAAAAATCTCGGATCCCGCTGATATAGGTTCTGCCCAGGCACTTCCGTACCTGCAGAGCCTGGCTCGCACCTGCGAAAATGACTAACTCCGACTGCCTCCACTTCTGCGACCCATGGTCCGCATCTGCGCTATCGCAGGTGCGGAGAAACCATCGCACCTGCGACCCCTGCTGGTCTCCACCCCTTTCCGCACCTGCACTCAACCTGTCGCACCGCATCTGAGGTCCCCTCTCCGCAGGTGCGGTCACACCAGCAACTCTCAGACTTCAGCAACTTCTCAAATAATATTCCAAGTCCGTTAACCACCTAAAATCAACCCGAGGCCCCCCGAGACCTCAACCAAACATACCAACAAGTTTTATAACATCATACAAACTTAATCGAATCTTCAAATCACCTCCAACAATATCGAAAATACGAATTACATACGGATTCAAGCCTAAGAAACTTCAAAATTTTCAAATTCTACAAACGACGCCGAAACCTATCAAATCACGTCCGATTGACCTCAAATTTTGCACACAAGTCATAAATGACCCCACAAACCTACTGCAACTTTCAGAATCGGAATCTGACCCCGATATCAAAAAGCCAATCCCCCGATCAAACTTCCCAAAAATTTAACTTTTGCCATTTCAAGCCTAATCTCACTACGAACCTCCAAATAATTTTTCGGACACGTTCCTAAGTCCAAAATCACCGTACGGAGCTACTGGAATCATCAGAATTTGAATTCGGGGTCATTTACACATAGATCAATATCCAGTCGACCTTTTCAACTTAAGCTTTTCATTTAAGAGACTGTGTCTCATTTCACACTGAATTCACTCCGTACCCGAATCAACTAACCTGATAAGTCATATAATAGCTATAAAGCATAAATAGAGCAGTAAATGAGAAAACGAGGCTATAACTCTCGAAACGACCGTCTGGGTCGTTACAGGCTTAAGTGGTGCCAAACTAACCTTAACACCTCTTGAAGTCAATCAGAAGCTCACCACATTTGAGTATGACAAAGCTGCTGGAGTAGAGAATGCAGATCCTCTAACAGATGTAACTAGCTATCAAAAGTTAATAGGGAAACTCCTATATCTAACAGTCACTCGACCAGATATCAGCTATGCAGTGCAGACTTTAAGTCAATTTATGCAACTACCTAAGAAGTCACATATGGATGTTGCAGTTAGAGTGGTCAGGTACTTGAAGTCTACACCAGGAATGGGGGTGCTACTAAAGCGAGGACATGTTGATACATTAACCGCCTTTTGTGATTCTGACTAAGCAGCATGCCCAATGACTAGAAGGTCTATTAGTGGCTATGCAGTCAAGCTTGGTGAGTCATTAATTTCATGAAAATCAAAGAAGCAACACAGTGTTTCACGAAGCAATGCTGAAGTAAAGTATCGCAGCATGGCATCAGCAGTTTCGGAAATAGCGTGGTTATTGGGTCTGTTTTCAGAGTTGGGAGTGTCCATTCTTAAGCATGTGACATTGTTTTGTGATAGTAAGGCAGCAATGCAAATAGCTGTGAACCTGATCTTTCATGAACGCACCAAACACATCGAGATGGACTGTTATTTTGTTCGAGAACGTATTAAAGAAGGGCTCTTAACTACTCAATATGTCTCCACTAAAGATCAACAAGCAGATCTTTTTACCAAAGGATTGACAGCTATACAACATCGCTTTTTATTAAGCAAGCTGAGAGTATTGAACATTCTCCACCTCCAGCTTGAGGGGGAGTATTGGAAGTTAGTTAGGTGTAGTTAGTTATTTTGGGCCATATTATCACTACTAGAAGCTAGGGGTCTTTATTATTATTATTATTTAGTCTTTTTACTAACCACCTTGTATATAGTTGGTTTGTTAGGGCTGTAAATGACAGTTGGAAACCGTTGGAAAATTCCCAAATTCTCTCGTCTTCTTCACGCTTACAGCTAGCTCCAATGGCTGAATTCTAATAATTTGTGACAGAAAATAAGCAATCACTTTGTATCAACATATGTACCAATTAAATGAAGACTTGAGGTCGCTCACTTTGAATTTAGAGATATTCTAGAGATTGTAACCCTTTAAAATCAAATAATATTAAAATTTGTTACACTTTTCTTGTTGTTAACTTTTCAGAATGCAAAGATTCTTTCCCCTTATTGACAAGGTTAGGAACACTCCTCTAGTGCGGACGGTGATTTTGACCCGAATAGAATAACGATCAATTCTTGCATTGTTAAAGGAAGATCCGTCTTGAAGCGTCCAGTAGGAGACAAATACCATCACAAGATGTTAAAAGAAATTATTATTAATTACAAACCAACAAAGAAGAAGGAAAAGCATATGGGCAGATGTAAGTGATTAAAGACCTAAATAGTTTATGATACACATAGAGGAAATATAAGTCCAACGAAAGGAAAAAAAAAAACATGTTGACACACGTCGTAAATGACACTTGGAAAGTTTTATCACCTTCATTATAACAAACAAAGCAAGAAGACATGGTAGTGATCGTCAAACACAAAGAACAAACAAAAAGAAAACAAGAAAAAACAACCAAATATACCAGATAAAACCAAAGATACTAAGCTCTCGTTTGGCCGTAGATTTTGACTTATTTTTTCAAAAATAATTTTAAAATATTTTTTGTTCATGAAATATGATCATGTTTTGGGAAAAATAACTTCAAAAATTTTGAAGTTTCCCATGGTGAAATTTTTTCTTCCATTCACAAAACTTCAACTTTTCTTCAATAAAATGCATATCCAAACACAACTTCAACTTTAAAAATTTATTTTTCAACACAACTTTAAAAAACTCTTTTTTCAAGTTTCAACCAAATCTATGTCCAAACGCTAGCTAAGAGTATCATGGTTCACAAACACATATCAAAATTGCCCTATTTTCGAAATATTAGTAGTGTTTGGTATGACAAAAGTTATTTTGTAAGGAAAATACTTTTTGAAAAATATTTTTCCGTATTTGATTGGTGAGTGAAAAGTATTTTCTAATTTTAATAAATATTGCATGTGTAATATTAATATTAATAAATTGGAGTGTTTTGATGAAATTTTGAGTATTATAATAAATATTAATAATAGTGTATACATGATAAGGTTGGAATAAATAATATGAAGTTAGAAGTTAAAAGATAATTGCGGAGAAAATGACTTCCACCCATAAGCGAGACAAAAATATTTTTTCCCTCTTTGATTGGAAAATATTTTCTGGTAATCGGACACTAAAAAGTGACTTTTTATTTAAAAAGAAATCCTGAAAAATGGCTTCGATCATAAAAAATTACCATTAGAGAAGAAAACATCAACATTTAGCTTAAAAATCATTGAGAAAAGAAGAGTCGGCTGAAAAGAAGAAGAAACCAAGATCAATATTTATTCAAAGACAAAATTAGGCACGTTAATTCCTCTACAGTTGAAGGGATAGAAGAAAAAAGTGATTTATTCACTATTCATTTGTTCCAAAAAATAAATAAACTAATTAAAGATAAGAATAATTAGGCACTTGGCTGAAGGGGACTAATTCGTGAGTTCTCTTCTTCTACACCATTATATCTCATGATCTTCCCTGGACCAAAGACACTAATTGAAGTTTGATTTTTCTTTAACTTTTTTCCTTTCTATTTGTGTTAGGTGATGGTCAAGAAAGCTCAATATGGTGTGAATTTTGTTATTTTACTCTTTGTTATATTTTTGTGGCCATCATTTTACACGCTCAACTTGAGAGTACTTCTAAAGCTAGCTAGTACCTCTTAGATGACCTAAAACAACTTCTTTCTTGAAAATGCATAGTGTCATATTTGTCATAATATTGAAAAATAAAAACACTTAAAAGAACATAACCATCACTACAGGTTCACTATGGTTTGGTTCAAAATCAGAATATCCTAACTCCTAAGATTATAATCATGGGATTAAAATCAGAATTATAACCTGTATATTTTGTCCCACCTTTTGTATATCGGATAAGTTATACCAAGTTTTGGTATAAAAATAATATAGATTTTAACTAATACCTCCAACCAAACGCATAATAAATTTATCCAAAATATATATCGAGATAACCAAACACCCCTAAGACCACAACCATCCCATTACTATCGTGATAATAATAGTATCCACTACTCGCAACACAAGACGTGTCATAATATTTATTAAAGGCAAAGTACATCGAATAGCCCCTTAAAGTTGTCCATACATTTTACTTAAACACTTAATTTTAAGTTTGTTTCATTTTAACATTTTAACTAGACCTTTACTGTGTCATTTAGGCACAAAATTTGATAAGCAGTCAAATACAAAAGATACGTGTAATTCACACGCTAGATTGACGAACAAGACGAAGACACATGGATTTAGCTTAAACATTTTTTTTTTTTTAACTTTTGAAGGAAAGTTAAACAAAAATCCTACTTTTGAAGGAAAGTTAAAATTAAACAAAAATCCTACCCCAGCCCAATCATCTTCCCAACGACCCCTCTCATTCGGTCTTCGTTCCTGGCGACCCCATCCTCTATTCCACCCTCTTTAGCAAATATTCAAAATTCATAAATTACAACCCCCACAGAGTGATTAAGAGATTCACTTTGTATACGGTCGAAATAGATTTTGGCCTTCGCACGTCTGATCGAGTTCGAATGATAATCAATCGAAGTGAAATTTCGATATGGGTTCCGAAGATGGAACAAACCAGCCTCGAACCTGAGGGGCCGATCAGTGTTGAGGTCGATATTGTTATCGAGCTCGATTCAAAGTCGAACTATGATGCAGATAAGCTATCAAGCTTATGATCCAGAGACCAACCAACATTGACCCCGAATCAATTCAAGGGTCCGATTTGAAATCGAGCTTAAACCAAAGATCGAGAGCTCGAGTTAGAATCGGGCTCAAGCCGAGATCAAGAGCCCGAATCAAATTGGACTCACAAACAAAAGTCGTTGCAATCCCACTAGATGAGAGAATCTTTGCAGGAATTGAAGAAAAGCTGATTTATCATGGATCTCTCATTGAATATTTTTTAATTATAAGTAAGGTCCCTCTACTATAAAGAGGAGTTTGATCATTTCTGAAAGGCATCAGTTTTTGGGAGCTCACATTGTAATTGAAGCACTATATTCACTTATATTCGAAAATTATTCTTTTAAGCCTCATAAACTGATTCATCTTGCTTGGTCCCAAAAAACCGCTTTCGTTACAACTGTGTTTATTTTGTCTCCTCTGCGGCACATATTTAATATTTTCTTTTATCCTTACGATTTGTATTGAGCTATATCACATATCCTTAGAATTACGAATAAATTCAACTCTATCTGTTTTTCGGGTAAACAGTTTAGAGCCCACCGTGGGGCTAAGGATAACAGTGATTATTTGATACGAATCTGCAAAAACGCACCGTTTTGCGCTTGTTTCCGAAAGTATCTCGGATTTCATATTAGCAACAACTAACTACCAATCAAATGGCCTTACCTATCGACAACGAAACTGGTCTTCAAGATGAGAACAACAACTTGACACCCAGTACCGAAAAACCACTTGTCAACGCCGTTGGAGCTCGGGTCAGAGTGCTGATAGATATCAATTCACATGTGGCCATTGAGACGAACCTGCATGTTGAACTCGAGAATAGTATCCATGGTGGCACTCGGTCTGCGGCTCGAGATACCCATAACGTCGAGGAAAACAGCGTATGATTTTCGAAATGTTGCAAGCCTAACTGGCAGCAATAGCTCAGTTGCAGAACCAAACCCAGCTACAGAGCAGGCCGGAGCCCAATCCACCCCGAGAAATCAAACCACAGAATGGAACCAGCTATAGTGAAGTCAAATGAGTAAGAATCGGGGACTACTCCCGAAATTGCTAAATTGCTCGAGGAACTCACAAAGCGAGTCGAAGCCAACGATAAAAAAGTAGAAACTTATAACTCTAAGGGTCGATCAGATCCCGGGAGTTCCACCAATGATAAAAAGGTTAGATTCAAAATAATTCGTGCAAAAACCTTTTTCCTCGAGCGCAGCCCCGAAACCAATCCCCATAAAGTTTCGTATGCCCGAAATTCTCAAATATAACGGAACGACCGATCCCAACGAGCATGTCACTTCTTACACATGTGCCATCAAGTGCAATGATTTAGAAGACGATGAAATCAAATCTGTGTTGCTAAAAAAATTCGGAGAGACCCTCTCAAAGGGGGCAATGATTTGGTATCACAACCTACCACCACATTCCATCGACTCGTTCGCCATGTTAGAAGATTCTTTTGTGAAAGCGCATGTCGGTGCCATAAAAGTCACAACAAGGAAAATGGACCTCTTCAAGGTAAGACAAAAGGATAACGAAATGCTGAGGGAGTTTGTATCTTGTTTTCGAATGGAACGAATGGACTTGCCACTAGTCACGGACGATTGGGCTGTTCAGGCTTTCACTCAAGGTTTGAACGAGCGAAGTTCGACGGCTTCACGGCGATTAAAGCATAACTTGATCGAATACCTAGCCATCACATGGGCCGACGTGCACAATCGGTACCAATCGAAAATTAGGGTCGAAGATGATCAGTTGGGGTTTGAACCCGCTATTCGAAGGGATACTAATCGGGAACGAGGTCCGATTGGGGATCGATACCAACCGTACAACGGAAGCCACAGAGTCGGTGAATCGAGACATAACCTCAGGCAAAAAAACAAAAGAAGTGATCGAGGTCAAGGGTCCCGGGAGCTGATAAATAGAAGTAGTTTCGATAGGCCTGCCGGATCTAAGGAAGCACCTCGGTTATCGGAATATAACTTCAGCGTTGATGCATCCGCCATCGTATCGGCTATCGGACGCATCAAAGACACTAAATGGCCTCGACCCATGCAGACTGATCCTGCCCAGAGGAATCCCAATCAAATGTGTGAATATCATGGCACCCATGGCTACAGAACGGAAGATTGCAGGCAACTAAGAGAGGAAGTAGCCCGGTTGTTTAATAAAGGGCACCTTCGGGAATTTTTGAGCGATAGGGCGAAGAACCATTTTAAAAATAGGGATTTCGGCAAGCAAAACAAATAAGAAGAACCACAACACGTCATTCACATGATCATCGGCGATGCCGATACCCCTCAGGGACCAGTGCTTAAACACACTAAAACATCGATTGTGAGAGAAAAATGATCTCGAACTCAAGATTACACACCCATAGAAACTTTGTCCTTCAATGATGAAGATGCAGAAGGAGTCATATAACCTCATAACGATGCACTGGTAATATCCGTACTCATGAATAAAACTAAAATTAAGCGTATGTTGATTGATCCAGGTAGCTCGGCCAATATCATCAGATTGAAGGTCGTAGAACAGCTCGGCCTGCAGGACCAGATCGTACCCGCAACCCTGGTTCTAAACGGATTCAATATGGCATGTGAAACCACCAAAGGTGAGATAATTCTACCAATAAACATGGCCGGAACCATCCAGGAAATGAAGTTTCACGTGATCGAAGGTGACATGAGATACAACGCCTTTTTCGGAAGGCCATGGATCCACAATATGAGAGTTGTACCTTCGACCCTACACCAGTCCTCAAATTCCCAACATCGAGAGGAGTCAAAACAGTGTACGGAGAACAACCAGCCGCAAAAGAAATGTTCGCCGTCGAGGAAGCGAAACCAATATCCTCGCCTTCGCCAGTAAAGGGATCGGGCTCAGAAGGGGAACGAGATACCTAATAGCAATCACAGACATCGGCTTCGACCCAACCAGAAGATCGAAGAAGATGATGATCAGAGGATTCCTCAATCCTTCGTGATTCCCAAAAACTCCGACGCCACCAAATCAACAATTGAGGAACTAGAGCAAGTCACATTAATCAAGCACTAGCCCGAACGAAAGTATACATGGGAACGGGGTTGAGCCCTGAACTCAGGAAGAAACTTATTCTATTCCTTATCGAAACGTTGATTGATTTGCCTGGTCCTATTTAGATATAACATGGATCCCACCGGACATAACGACGCATCGGCTAAGTTTGGACCCTAAGTTTAGACCGGTGAAGCAAAAGAGAAGGCCCCAGTCCGAGGTAAAACATGCATTCATAAAAGACGAGGTAACCAAACTTCTCAAGATAGGGTCCATTCGGGAGGTGAAATATCCCGAATGGTTGGCAAATATAGTTGTAGTGCCTAAAAAAGGGAACAAACTTAGAATGTGTGTGGACTATAAGGATTTGAACAAAGCATTCCCCAAAGATTCTTTTCCGCTTCCCAACATCGATCGCATGATCGATACCATGGCCGGTCACGAGATCCTCACTTTTCTCGATGCCTATTCTGGGTATAATCAAATCCAGATGAACGCGGAGGACCAGGAAAAGACTTCATTTATCACCAAAGATGGAACATATTGTTATAACGTGATGCTCTTCGGGATAAAAAATGCAGGGGCTACTTACCAACGCTTAGTAAATAAAATGTTCGATGAACAAATAGGTAAATCAATGCAAGTTTATATTGATGACATGCTAGTTAAGTCCCTGCGCGTAGAGGACCATTTGACCCATTTGCAGGAAACGTTCGAGATTTTGAGGAAATACAACATGAAGCTCAACCCCGAAAAATGTGCTTTCGAGGTCGGTTCGGGCAAGTTCCTTGGCTTCATGGTGTCAAATCGGGGAATCTAGATTAACCCCGATAAAATCAAGGCCATCAAAGACATCACCATCATGAACATCATAAAAGTTGTACAAAGGCTAATAGGTCGGATTGCGACCTTAGGACGATTCATTTCGAGATCATCAAATCAAAGTCACAAATTTTTCTCCCTACTCAAAAAGAAGAACGATTTCGCTTGGACCCCGGAATGCCAACATACATTAAAGGAACTAAAACAATATCTGTCGAGCCCACCACTACTTCACACACCAAAAACAGACGAAAGAATTTGGTTATACTTGGCAGTATCGGAAATCGCAGTAAGCGGTGTCCTAGTTCGGGAAGAGCAAGGTACGCAATTTCCCATTTATTATATAAGTCGAACCTTAGGAGAAGCTGAAACTAGATATCCGCACCTAGAAAAATTGGCACTTACACTGATAAGCGCCTCTATAAAGTTACGACCGTACTTTCAATGTCATCCCATATGCGTATTAATGACTTACCCACTTAGTAATATTTTGCACAAGCTCGAACTATCAGGCCGATTGGCCAAATGGGCCATCGAACTCAGTGGGTACGATATCGAATATCAATCCCGTAGGGCCATCAAGTCTCAAATTTTAGCGGACTTCATGGACAATTTCACGCCGACCCTCGTACCCGAAGTCGAAAAAGAACTCCTATTGAAATAGGGTACGTCATCGAGGGTATGGACCCTTTTTACGGACGGGGCTTCGAACGTGAAAGGGTCCGGGCTAGGCATAGTTTTAAAGCCACCCACGGGTAACATTATTAGACAATCTATTAAAACTACCAGGTTGACTAATAACGAGGCCGAGTATGAGGCCATGATTGCAGGTCTCGAGCTAGCTAAAAACCTAGGAGCAGAAGTTATTGAAGCCAAATGTGACTCTTTGTTGGTGGTAAGTCAAGTAAACAAAATCTTCGAAGTCCGAGAAGATAGAATGCAAAGGTATTTGGACAAACTACATGTCACTTTGCACCACTTCAAACAATGGACTTTACAGCATGTTCCACGAGATCAAAACAGTGAGGCTGATGCAGTTGCGAATTTGGGATCATCAGTCGAGGAAGGTGACTTGAGCTCGGGGACTGTCGTTCAACTCTCGAAATCTGTGATTGAAGAAGGTCACACCGAGATAAATTTTACAAGCTTAACCTGGGATTGGAGAAATAAGTATATTGAATACTGAAAGAACGGAAAGCTCCCATCGGACCCTAAAGATTCAAGGGCCCCACGGACTAAAGCTGCTCGATTCATGTTGGCTTCAGATGGAACGCTATAATGAAGGACATTCGATGGACCATTGGTAGTATGCTTGGGTCCAGGAGATACCGATTACATCTTACGTGAGGTGCACGAAGGCACTTGTGGGAATCATTCTGGTGCCGATCCATTTGTCCGAAAAATAATCAGGGCATGGTATTATTGGATCGATATGGGCAAATATGCGAAGGAATTTGTTCAAAAATATGACAAATGTCAAAGGTTTGCACCAATGATCCATCAACCCGGAGAGCAACTTCACTCAGTCCTATCGCCAAGGCCATTTACGAAATGGGGAATGGATATCGTCAGCCCTCTGCCATCGACCCCAGGTAAAGCTAAATTCATTTTATTTATGACTGACTATTTCTCTAAATGGGTTGAAGCATAGGCGTTCGAGAAAGTAAGAGAGAGAGAAGTTATAGACTTTATCTGGGATCATATCGTATGTCAATTCAGGATACCCGCCGAAATAGTATGTGATAATGGGAAACAATTTGTGGGCAGCAAAGTGATGAAATTCCTTGAAGACCACAAAATAAGAAGGATATTATCAACACCGTATCACCCCAGTGGGAACGGACAGGCTGAATAAACGAACGAAACTATCATTCAAAACCTAAAGAAGAAGTTGAACGACGCTAAGGGAAAATGGAGAGAAATCCTACCCGAAGTTCTTTGGGCATATCGAACAATATCAAAATCTAGTACGGGGGCGACCCCGTTCTCCTTAGTATATGGCTCTGAAGCCTTGATTCCAGTCGAAGTCGGGGAACCCAGTGCCAGGTTTTGGTATACAACAAAAGAGTCAAATAACAAGGCTATGAACACTAGCCTCAAATTATCGGATGAAAAATGAGAAGCTGCTCTCGTCCAATTGGCCACCCAAAAGCAGCGAATCGAAAGATACTATAATCGAAGAACCAAGCTTCGCCATTTTAAACTCGGGGACTTAGTGCTAAAAAAAGTCACCCTCAATACCCGAAATCCAAACGAAGGAAAACTAGGACCGAAATGGGAAAGACCGTATCAGGTTCTCGAAAACGTCAGAAATGGATCATACAAGCTCGGCATTATAAACGGCAAACAACTATCAAACAATTGGAATGTGTCGCACCTAAAACGATACTACTACTAAGGTACGACTCTCCCATATTCGTTTAAATTTCGAAACTAACCCCTGCAGGAGTCCGATCAGGAGCTAGGATGGATCCTTCAATACGAAGCTCTAGGTCTGAAAGCACGCGTTGCAATCGTTTTTTCTTAGACTGGTTTTATCCTAAATGGGTTTTTCGGCAAGGTTTTTAATGAGGAACCAGTGATCATGCTAAACTTAGAAATAATTTGACAGTATACTAGGCCTCTTTACAATCGACCTCGAATACTGGGGGGCATTAGCCCTCAAATATATCAAGTTCTGATGCAAGAAAGTTATTTCGTAACAACAGGGTTCCAATAGAAAAAGTTGTAAGAGCCAAATGGTCAAAACGAACCATGCTCGTGTAGTTGGCCCGAGCCCTGACACAAAACATGAACACATGTATAATGACTTGCAAATAAAGTCCTTTTCTTTACCGATATCTTATATCCAATAAAAATTCCTCTATTTCGAGATTTATTATGCAAACGGGATTGAGTTCGAGCAAGCGCTCACTCGACTATTATGCCTACGGGCCACATTACTTTGAGTTCGAATCATTCACTCGACTACTAAGCCTACGGGCCACTTTCGAGTTCGAGCAAGCACTCACTCGTTACACCTACGGGCTACATTACTTTGAGTTCGAATCATTTACTCGACTACTAAGCCTACGGACTACTTTTATTTCGAGTTCGAGCGAGCACTCACTCGACCATTACGCCTACGGGCTACATTACTTCGAGTTTGGATCATTCACTCGATTACTAAGCCTACGGGCTACTTTTATTTAGAGTTCGAACAAGCACTCACTCGACCATTATGCCTACGGGCTGCATTACTTCGAGTTCGAATCATTCACTTGACTACTAAACCTACGGGCCACTTTCGAGTTCGAGCAAGAACTCACTCGACCATTATGCCTACATGCTACATTACTTCGAGTTCGAATCATTCACTCGACTACTAAGCCTATGGTCCACTTTCGAGTTTGAGCAAGCACTCACTCGACCATTATGCCTACGGGCTATATTACTTCGAGTTCGAATCATTCACTCAACCACTAAGCCGACGGGCTACTTTTATTTCGTGTTCGAGCGAGCACTCACTCGACCATTATGCCTACGGGCTACATTACTTCGAGTTCAAATCATTCACTTGACTACTAAGCCTACGGGCTACTTTTATTTTGAGTTCAAGCAAGCACTCACTCGACTATTATGCCTACGGGCTGCATTACTTCGAGTTCGAATCATTCACTCGACTACTAAGCCGACAGGCTATTTTTATTTCGAGTTCGAGAAAGCCCTCAATCGATCATTAAGCCTACGGGCTATGTTTCTTCGAGCTCGAATCATTGACTCAACTAATAAGCCTAAGGTCTACATCACTTCAAGTTTGAATAAGCACTCGCTCGATTATAGAGGCTACGAAGTCCAAATTTGATTAAGTTGTTTAAATCCTTGTGAAAACATTCATAAGGCGTGAATAAAGTCTTCACAAATAGAAGAAAGTCGACAAAATTGTCTATATACAGAATTGTTTACATGATTGATTACAACGTAAAAATAAAGGACTAAGATTCCTGGTCATCCTCAGGAGAGGCCTCTTCTCTATCGGGCTCCCCCCCGTTCTCGGATCCGCTCTTACTCCCATCATCATCATCATTGTCGTCTTTATCGTCATCGGAAACAAGGACTTCAACATCGGCTTCGAGTTCTTTGGCCTTTTTTTATCTCTTCAGCGAGATCGAAACCATGAGCATGGATCTCTTCGAGGGTTTCCCTCTGAGATTGGCACTTAGCAAGTTCAGCGACCCAATGTGCTCAAGTATCGGCGGTCTCGGCTGCCTCTATTGCTTGGACCTGGGCAGCTTCGGCATCGGCTCGATAGACGGCCACGAGTGCATCCACATTGACCTTTGCCTTTACGGCATCAGATTCGGCCTTGGCAAATACAGAGGCCAACCGAGCCCTGAGCTCCTCTATTCTTCTTGCTTGAACCAGGCCTTTTTCCTTCATTCTCTGAAGTTGGGTTTCGGCCGATGATAACTGGGCTCGAGCAGTTTCTTTCTCTGCAGCAAAGCAGTCCATACCTTCTTTCCACTACAAAGACTTCGCTTTTATCATGTCGACCTCCTCACAAAGCTTTCCGATCATCTCAATTTTTTGTTGTAACTGTGAGACCGAAAAATTAGCCATCGTTACGGTATCAAGCCCATAGGATTATAAAAGTATCATTACCTGCTCAAACAAATCGTTCTGATCTCGATAAGCCTTGGCCAACTCAGCTCGGAGGTCTTTTATTTCCTCTTCTCTCTGCCCTAAGAAAAGTGTTAGGGAGTTCCTCTCATCAGTAACCCATTGAAGGTCGGCCTCATATCGACACAGCTCGTTTTGGGACCGAGAACATGCTTCTCGATGAACTGCCGCTGCCTACAAAGAAACAAGAAATGATGTTAATGAAAAGAAACATAAAGGTAGTGCCGACAAAATAATTTTAAGCCTTACCTGATTCAAAGCCCGTCGCACCCCGTGAAAAAGATCTGATTCATCACCAGTACCGGCAACGTCCTCAATACCGGTAAACAGGTCACGAAAAGGATCATCTCCATCGTGAGGCCTATCTAGATCGAGGGCCCCCAGATCTTTGGCTTCCCGAATCACCCATGCGGAAAAAGCGGGAAAGGTGGGCGAATCTTCGATTTTTGCTGCCCCAAATCAATCACTTGGAGCATTCTCTTCGGTTCGAAGGGATTCAAGGGCCCTTTCAGACATATCCCCCATCTGTTGGCTCTGATGAGATGCATCTTCGATCTCCGATAATTCAGGGATTCTACCCAAATCTTTCTCCGGTATATCCTCAGTTCGAGGCAGAGCCTCATGAAACATCATCGATCCAGCTGCCGATGGGGCATCGGTGGTTCTCTTCGTTCGGGCAGCCAGCGCGTACCCATCATTTTCTTCTTATTCTTCTTCTTCTTCTTCATCCCTTAGATGCAGAACTGATTCCACAGTCTAAGGAATGGCATTCTTGTTCGGCTTACGAGCCGTCCTCTTCTTTTATTTTGGATCTTCGGGAACGGAGGCTCTTTTCCTTTTATTTCCCTTCAGCGGCTTTGGGACAGAGGCCAAAGTTTCTTCCTCGTTGGACAAGGGCCTCAAAACTGCATCTTTGCCCAAACCTGCATATGAAAAATTTTATTAAAATATTTGGAAACCACCTCGTTCAAATTATCAAAGAGTACGAGAAATGGGCTTACCATGATTTTTGGCCTCCCACCGACCATTTGACTAATCACGCCATGAGCGCTCAGCGTATGAGAAGGTCGAAACAAGAGCTCATACCCAGTTCTTGAGATCGGGAACTGCTCCGGGCATCCAGGGAACTGCTACATCACAAAACAAAAGAGTGTCGATGAGAAAAGAAATGAAAGAACAAAATAGAAGTAACAGCAGGGTCACACTTACGTTTCATATTCCACTTCCCGGGAAAGGGCATCTTTTCGATCGGAATCAGGTCCGAAGTCCTCACTCGAATGAACCTGCCCATCCAGCCTCGATCCATGTCCTCGTCAATGCTCAAGAACAGAGCCTTGGTAGCCCGACGCTGAAGTTTTATCAACCCTCCTCAAAAAAGTCGAGGACAGTATAATCGGATAAGATGGTCGAGGTTGAACGGCATCCCCTCGATTTTGCTCACAAAGTATCAGATTAGGATAACGATCTGCCAAAAAGAAGGATGGACATGGCCTAGGGTTATTTGGTATTGACGACATAAGTTAATAATAACGGAATCGAGGGGACCTAACGTGAAAGGGTAAGCATACACATTCAAAAACCATTTCACGTAAGAAGTGATATCTTCATCAGAAGTAGGAATTATTATTTCTTTTTTATCCCAATTGCAATCTTTCTTTAGCTGCTTGAGGTGCTTCTCGGTTATCGAACATATGTACCTCGATACTGACTCACATCGGCCAGGGACCGATGAGCCTTTATCGACCTTAAAATCTGAAGTAAGAACACACGCCCCGGGAATGCACTCCTCAGGCCGTGGTTCTGCCGGTGTCTCATCGGTGACACACTGTGAAGATGAAGCCTTCTCTTTCTGAGGAATGGTTTGTGATGTTTTCGCCATTTTCAAATTCAAAGGTGAGGAATAGAAGAAAGTGACAAAGATTTGGTGGAATTAAATAGGGGCTTTTGCAAAGAGAAATCACAGATTTACAGTTAAGTCAGAGAACACAAAAAGGGACATGGGAAATTTGGAAGATTGAAGATGTAAAAGTGGTAAATGATAAAAAGAAGGGTTATTTATAGGTTTAAGAGATGGCGGTTCAGTATCAGCGGTGGCCGACCACCATCCGATATGCATTAAATTCCTTGAAAGACTAAACTGACGGAACAACCATCACATGCATCATGATCGAGCCCGATGGAAACGTTAGGTTATAATCCGATCGAGCCGTTAAAAGATCAGATCGTTTCTTACCATATTATTTCTGAGAAACGAGGGGACTATCTGTATACGGTCGAAATAGATTTCGGCCTTCGCACGTCTGATCGAGTTTGAATGATAATCAATCGAAGTGAGATTTCGATATGGGTTCCGAAGATGGAACAAACCAGCCTTGAACCTGAAGGGCCGATCAGTGTCGAGGTCGATATTGTTATGGAGCTCGATTCCAAGTCGAACTATGATGCAGAGTAAAGCTATCAAGCTTATGATCCAGAGACCAACCAGCATTGACCCCGAATCAATTCAAGGGTCCGATTTGAAATCGAGCTTAAGCCAAAGATCGAGAGCTCGAGTTAGAATCGGGCTCAAGCCGAGATCAAGAGCCCGAATCAGATCGGACTCACAGATAAAAGCTGTTGCAATCCCACTAGATAAGAGAATCAAGAGCCCGAATCAGATCTGAAAGGCAGCAGTTTTTGGTAGCTCACATTGTAATTGAAGCACCATATTCACTTATATTCGAGAATTATTCTTTTAAGCCTCATAAACTGATTCATCTTGCTTGGTCCCAAAAAATCGCTTTCGTTAGAACTGTGTTTATTTTGTCTTCTCTGCTGCCCATATTTAATATTTCCTTTTATCCTTACGATTTCTATTGAGCTATATCACATATCCTTAAAACTACGGATAAATTTAACTCTATCCATTTTTCGGGTAAACACACTTAATATTTCATTTTTCCTTCAGATTATTACGCAAATTTGTTCAGATGACTCTGAAATTTAAACTATTTTTAGACTTTAATTTTGCAGCAATGACAGTTTCACAATTCCTCCATTGCTTCACCTCATTTTAGCCAGATCAGTTTCCCCTTCTTGAAATTGAAATGAAGAAGCTCGAGACCTATTATCTACACCTAACACCTTAGACACACAACAACAATGGAGCGAAAGTGGATCTCCATTATCCATAGGTTCCATTATCTCCTTTTTCCTCTTACTCCTCACAACACTAACTTCACCATACGACAATCCTTTATTACCCATTTACTGCTACTACTCTTCCTATTCGTGCGCCGCCAGCATCTTTATCGAATCAAAGCTTAAAAATTTACCCATCTCCACCATCCCTCTGTCGCCGCGCTCCACTACCTCATCTCCGACGCCATTCTAGCCTCTTTGATATCACCACTGACTAGGTATTAAATTGATTGACTTTTCAATATTCGACTAAAATCAAAGGAATCTTTGGTATTTTAGAGTTTAGTTCCTGTCATGACCCAATTTAGGATCGTGACTAGTGCTTAGGAGCAAGTTCTCCCAAGTAAGCCTCATCGGTATTTTACAGAACATCGGGCAGAGTTTCCCCTATTGTTTGACTATCCAAAAACTTTCCTTGTCTCAAAATTAACAATCAACCATCCTAATATCAAATAAAACAATCGACAACTTATCAATTAACCAAAATAAGTCTCCACCATTACTAATCAACCCACTAACAACCAGAAATACTAATTTATCTCCAACTTGGATAATAAAAAAACGATACTCAACATAAGACTATAACAACAAAAGAATACTCATAACACTAAAATATTGACTATCGAGCGACTCTAAGAGTTCAAAGAAAGACCATAACATTAAATAAAATCTCCGCCCACGCGAACAAGTGCGAGGCTCACCAAGAACTATCAACTTGTGCGCTCTAATTAACGAAATCTCCGCCTGCGTTAGTTGTTGTCTCTGTAAAACAATTTAGCAGGGAATGAGTCGTTAGCTCAGTGAATAATAACACTTAACCACAACAGTTTTTATTGGGGACAAGTCAGAAAACATGCTAGTATCTCAAACAGAAAATAACATAAAAATAACATAAAAATGCCCTTTCAGAAACAATAAATAATTTTCAGTCTCATCATGCTTTTTTGTAGTATAATACAATTAACAATTCAGTAATAAGTTCGTTAACCACTCTATAATATCAATATTCACATTTGGGAGGTTTCAATGAACGGATCATGTAATCAGTATAACTGTGAAGTTCTTCGCAATAAGTCAAATATAACGGTAGTCCCTACTCGAGGGAAATCGGTAACCGTATGCTAGTTCTACCTTCCCACTAGTGAGGGATGTAACGGTAATCGATAATTACAAGGTACACCAGGTCTAACGAACCCGCCGTAAGCTACATGATCCTTCAAAGTCTACTCCTATTTATATTTGTCTTTGTAGTCTGTATATACTCGTAGAAAATATTTTAAAATAATATAGGGCATTTCGGTTCTTATCAAATCATATAATTTCATTTCGATAACAGTAAATTCATGTAACGGTAAAACAGATCTAGTGACAACAAAAATATTTAAAACCACGATAATCATCTCAAATAACTGTTTCGGTATCATATTGAGTAAAAGACTTGTTCCACATGCAACTCAAAATAATCGGTAACATATTCATATTAAAAATCATGTGTAAATCATGCAAGTTATGAAAACACAAATTACGGTAAGATTACTACTCACAGTACTCGTGCCGAAATACCAAATGCTTCACCTCGAGCAATTTGTACAAATTCCTCCAATCAATTTATAATTACATAATATCGATCTCATGTTAATTGCCTCATTTAGGCTAAATCCATCACTAATTTTGAATACTCAATCCTCCGAGTTTTATATTTTATTATCAATTCGCCGAATTATATTTACCCATGCTATGAGTAATTTAAATTAGTCCAAAATCTTTTAAATAAAAAGGTATTTATATGGTTTATTCCCTGTACTATTCAATTTTCTTAATCGTGTGCATAAATTGAAACTGAAATAACATTACTGTCCATAATATTCCTTCTTAATTGGCACTTATCTTTTGTACTCAATACTAGACTTACCACATTCAAACCCAAATTCGATATTGTCATTGCAATACAGTTAAACACCAAAACTTAATCCTTGCACCCTAACTTAATTTACACCTAACAAAGGTCATACATAATGAGACTAGTTTAAGTACAAATATATCAATACCCTTCTTTTTCCAAGTGAATTTATCCTACAGTTACATTGACCAACTTTCAATTGCATAATTTGCCCAGAATAACTCTTATTGGTATTAAATTTCTTATACCTTGTGAAACCCTTCAAATATATGAACTTAGATAAAAAGAATTACCGGAAGAAAAGAACCCAGATGAAAAATTCGAGTATTACCCGTAAGAACCAGTGTATATTTAAACTTTCTCAAGGTTTGGTTCCAACTTCTTTTTTCTTCTTCTTCTTCTTCTTCTTCTTCTTTTTCTTTGAAGTTTTTTTTTTAGCGTTTTCTGAAGTTTCTGCTTAGACCCTTTTCCCCTTTCTTTTTTTGTTTGTTTTTGTTGTTTTCACAAAATGGGCTTCGACCCTTTATTGAATGTTTATTCTTTTTTTTGTTTTTTGTTTTTGTTTTTTATAGTTAGTTTCTTCTTCTTATTATTATTATTCTAATGACCAATACACCCTTATTAAAAATATAGGGTATTACGTCCTCCCCACCTTATGAAATCCGGTCCCCGAATTTAACTCAAGTACGTACCTGTAGACTGAAACAAATGGGGGTACTTCGCTTGCATATCTTTTTCTACTTCCCAAGTAGCTTCTTCAACTGTATGATTTCGCCATAAGACTTTTACGAACTCAATCTCTTTTGACCGTAGCTTTCTTACTTGCCTATCAACAATAGCCATCGGTTCCTCCTCGTAAGACAACTTCTCATCAAACGGTATAGCAGGTGCTTCAAGCATCTGAGATGAGTCTGATATACATTTTCTTAGCATTGAGACATGAAACACTGGATGAATAAAGGACAGCTCAGGAGGAAGTGCCAAACAATAAGCCATAACTCCCACTCGGTCTAGTATCTCATACGGTCCTATAAACCTAGGGCTCAACTTGCCTCTTTTCCCAAACCATACTACACCTTTCATAGGGGAGACTCATAGGAACATTTTGTCCCCAATTGTGAACGCTAAATCTCTTCTTCTCTTATCAACATAAGACTTTTGTCTACTTTGGGCTGCAAGCAATCTCTGTCTGATCAACTGGACCTTGTCCATAGCTTCTTGTACTAGGTCAGGTCCCAATAAGTTAGTCTTACCAACTTCAAACCTTCCGATAGGAGAACGACATCTTCTACCATACAATGCTTCGTACGGTGCCATTTGAATATTGGACTGGAAGCTATTGTTATAAGCAAATTCAGCTAAAGGTAGATAAGCGTCCCAACTACCTCCAAACTCAAAAATGCAAGCTCTCAACATATCCTCCAAAATCTGTATAGTATGTTCAGACTGCCCGTCTGTCTGTGGATGAAATGCAGTACTAAGATCTACTAGTGTACCCAATGCTTCTTGAAAAGATTTCCAAAAGTGTGAGGTAAATTATGATCCTCTATCAGAGATTATGGATATTAAACTCCGTGAAGTTGGACAATTTCGTTCATAAATATCTGTGCATACCTCACTCTACCATATGTACTCTTTACTGGAAAAAAGTGTGCTGATTTCGTCAACCGATCTACAATCACCCATACATAGTCATAACCTCTAAGGGTTCGTGGTAGCCCGGTGACAAAATCCATAGTAATTCTTTCCCATTTCCACTCTGGAATCTCAATTTGTTGTAACAGTCCTGCGGGTCGCTGATGCTCAGCCTTGACCTGCTGACAAGTCAAACAACTAGAAACAAAGTTAGCAACATCTTTCTTTATACCTTCCCACCAATAGAATTGCTTCAGGTCTTGGTAAATTTTTGTGGATCCAGGATGTGTGGTGTATTTAGAGTTGTGGGCTTCTTCAAGAATAGAATGTCTCAACCCATCTACGTCTGTTACACATAGCATGTCCCCCATTCGAAGCACACAATCACTTTCAACAATCATATCCTTGTTTTTACCAGCTAAGGCCTCATCTCTGTATTTGCATAATCACTCATCCTCATATTGGGTAGCCTTAATGCGCTCAACTAATGAATACTTAGCCTGAGCACAAACCAACAATGCCTCTGAATTTCTGACACTAAATCTGATACCTGTATCTTCTAGTCTCTGAATATCTTTGGACAAAAGTCTCTTTGGATGAGCTATATGTGCCAAACCCCCCATAGATTTTCTACTCAATGCATCAGCCACATTGGCTTTTCCAGGATGATACAAAATAGAACAATCATAGTCTTTGAGTAGTTCCATCCACCGGTGTTGTCGAAGATTCAGATCTCTCTGCTGAAAGATATACTTCAGACTTTTATGGTCAGTATAAATCTCACAAGTTTTGCCATATAGGTAATGCCTCCAAATTTTTAGAGCAAATACCACTGTAGCCATCTCTAAATCATGTGTAGTATAGTTTTTCTCGTGCTTTTTCAATTGTCTCGAAGCATAAGCTATAACACGATCATTTTGCATGAGAACACATCCTAATCCCACTCTCGAGGCATCACTGAATACTGTAAATCCTCCAGAACCTGATGGTAAGGCTAATATTGGTACAGTTGTCAAACATGTTTTGAGTTTTTAAAAGCTCTGCTTACATTCCTCCGTCTACTGAAACTTTACATTTTTCTATGTTAGCTTAGTCAGTGGCACTGCTATTATGGAGAAATCCTTCACAAAACACCTGTAATAGCCTGCTAAGCCTAAAAAGTTGCGAATCTCTATAGGAGAAGTAGGTCTGGGCCATTTCTGCACAACTTCGGTCTTCTTAGGATCTACCATAATTCCATCTTTGGATAAGACATTCCCCAGAAATGATACTGAGTCTAGCCAAAATTCACACTTTGAGAACTTAGCATAAAGTCGATGTTCTCGCAATGTCTGCAACACAGTCCTGAGATGATCCTCGTGTTCTCCTTGGCTACGAGAATATATCATGATATCATCAATAAATACTATTACAAATCTATCCAGAAACGGCTTGAACACCCTATTCATTAAATCCATGAATGCAGCTGGAGCATTAGTCAGTCCGAATGGCATCACAAGGAACTCACAGTGCCCGTATCGAGTTCTGAAAGCAGTCTTAGAAATATTTTCATCTTTGATTCTAAGCTAATGATAACCAGAACGGAGGTCAATCTTTGAAAAGTGGGTAGATCCTTGTAACTGATCAAACATGTCATCTATACAAGGCAAAGGATATTTATTGCGTATTGTTATCTTGTTCAACTGCCTGTAGTCAATGCACATTCTCAGGGATTCGTCTTTCTTCTTTACGAACAGTACTGATGCACCCCATAGAGATATACTCGGTCTGATAAAACCCTTATCTAACAAATCTTGTTTTAGCTCCTTCAACTCTGCTGGTGCCATCCGATATGGCGGTATTGATATGGGTTGTGTGTCAGGTGGCAAATCAGTACCAAAATCTATTTCTCGTACTGGAGGCAATCCCGCTAAATCCTCAGGAAATACATCAGAAAATTTTCTCACTACTGGAACATCTTCTATACTAATTGTTTCCTTTCTTGTGTCATTTACAATAGCTAAGAGACCCAAGCAACCTTTCTTCAGAAGTCGTTGAGCCTTCATAAAAGATACAACTTTGCAAGTCTCTAGAACCTGACCCCCTTTTAGAATAAAACTAGGTTCGTTTGGTATCTCAAACTTGACTATCTTTGCATGACAATCGACAATAGCATAGCAAGAAGATAACCAATCCATTCCCATCAGCATGTCAAAGTCAATCATATCAAGTACAATAAGATCAGCTAGAGTATCTCTACCCTCAATCCGAATCTGACAAGCACGATACACGTCTTCAGCTAATAGAGACTCTCTAATAGGAGTAGCAACTAGAAAAGGATCATTCAATAGCTCAGGCTGTCTACTAAACCTCAAAGCAAAGTACGAGGACATATAGGAGTGAGTAGATCCCGGACCAATCAACACAAGTGCATCAAATGAACAGACAGAAAGAATACATATAACCATAACATTCGAGGCCTGAGCATCCTGTCTAGTAAGTGCAAAAACCCTCGCCTGACCTCTACCAACATTCCCTTGTCCTTGATTCACAGTAGCACGGTCCCCAGCACCTCGACCTCTATTTCCTGTACCTGTAGCACCTGAAGTATTACGAGTAGTCTGAGTAGGTACAACCGACTGAATAGAAGCCTGGTTGAAATTCTTCGGAGGCTGAAGGCAATCCCTCAAGTGATGTCCCAACTAGCCACACCGAAAGCACTTTCCAGTAAGAACACGACACTGGCCCAAATGAGATCTACCGCAGGTCTGGCAGACTGGAGTAGTGGCATATAGCTGCCCAGGATTACGATGTCCAGATGCTGACGGTCCCCTAATACCTAGTCTGTAATGTGGTATGTATGTGGTATGTGAAGACAGATGTGTCCCTATCTGAGAACCCTGTTGTTGTTGTCCCTGATTTCCTGCTTTTCGATTTTCACTAAAATCGCCACTGAAAGACCCTCATGTCTTGGCCTTCTTATGTAAATCACTAGCCGCACGCTCATCACGTCCCTTGTTTTCAATTTTTCTAGCAAGTTCGACGGCATCAGAGTAGGATAAAGTCTTCATCTGTGGGGCTACTGTGGTGTATAACCGACCAACCAATCCATCTACGAACCTCTGAACTCGAGCTTCTTCGGTAGGCACTAAGTACGGAGCATATCTAGCCAGCTTACAAAACTTGGTGTTATATGTTGATACATCCATATCTGGAGACTGAACCAATCTCTCAAAGTCTCTAGCATATTTTTGCATCAGGCTATCCGGAAGAAAATGATTCATGAACAATTTAGTGAATTCGTCCCATGTCAGTGGTGCTGCTCCTGCTGGCCTTCCTAGCAATACAGTTTCATACCATGTGTTTGCCATATCCTCTAGTTTGTATACTGCGAGCTCTACGGCTCTCTCACTAGAACATCCTAGAGCACATAATGCCTTGATGTCCTATCCAAGAAACTTTGAGGATCTGCTAAATTATCAGAACCTATGAATTTTGGTGATTTCAATTTCAGGAACTCTTGTAGGGATACTTTCTTATTCCTGAAAGTCTGAGTCTGTGCAGGTGCTTGTGTCTGTAAAGTAGCCTGAGGAGCTGAACTTTCACCCTGAGTAGGCACCAATGCCTCTAACACATTGAATAATCTTGCCACTGCGTCTGCAGGTAAGGCAACAGTAGGCACAATAGTTGGCACTAGTGGTGGAGCATCCTGAACTTCCTGCCCTTGCATTTGATCTTGTATAGCAGCTTGGGGCTGACCCATGTTTTCAATTTCAGGTTGAGGGGCAGCCTGTCTTCTAGTTTGATGAACACCAACTTGACCGCCACCCCGGGTAGCACCACGTCCAGCAGATGAGGGTGTGCGTGTCCTATCCATCTGCGAAAGAAATATTCCAAAGTCAATCTCAAGTTATCTCAATGCACGATCAAGAATGAAAGAAGGAAAAACATTTCTAGATGTTCAGTAGCCTCAAGATCATAAGTATGGGCGCCTACATACCCATGAACAAGACTCTACTAAACATTGCTCCATGACTCGGGACATAAAGCCTAAGCTCTGATATCAACTTTGTCACGACCCAATATAGGATCGTGACCGGCGTTTAGGAGTAAGTGCTCCCAAGTAAGCCTCATCGGTATTTTACAGAAAATCGGGCAGAGTTTTCTCTGTTTTTGGATTATCCAAAAAATTTTCCTGTCTCAAAATCAACAACTAACCATCCTAATATCAAATCAAACAATCGACAACTTATCAATTAACCAAAGCAAGTCTGCACCATTACTAATCAACTCACTAATAACCAAAAATACTAATTTATCTCCAACTTAGATAATAAAAAAACGATACTCAACATAAGACTATAATAACAAAAGAATACTCATGATACTAAAATATTGACTATGGAGCGACTCTAAGATTTCAAAGAAAGACCATAACAATAAATAAAATCTTCGCCCACGCGAACAAGTGCGAGGCTCACCAAGAACTATCAACTTGTGCGCTCTAATTAACGAAATCTCCCCCCGCGTCAGTTGTTGTCTCTGTAAAATAATTTAGCGGGGAATGAGTCGCTAGCTCAGTGAGTAATAACACTTAATCACAATCGTTTTTATTGGGGACAAGTCAAAAAATATGCTAGTATCTCAAACAGAATATAACATAAAAATAACATAAAGATTTCCTTTCAGAAATAATAAATAATTTTCAGTCTCATCATGTTTTCTTGTAGTATAATACAATTAACAATTCAGTAATAAGTTCGTTAACTACTGTATAATATCAATATTCACATTTGGGAGGTTTCAATAAACGGATCATGTAATCGGTATAACTGTGGAGTTCTTCGCAATAAGTCAAATATAATGGCAATCCCTACTCGAGGAAAATCGGTAACGGTATGCTAGTTCTGCCTTCTTACTAGCGAGGGTTGTAACAGTAATCGGTAATTACAAGATGCACCAGGTCTAACGAACCCGCCGTTAGCTACGGGATCCTTCAAAGTCTACTCCCATTTATACTTGTCTTTGTAATCCGTATATACTCGTAGAAAATATTTTAAAATAATATAGGGCATTTCGGTTCTTATCAAATCATATAATTTCATTTCGATAACAGTAAATTCATGTAACGGTAAAACAGATCTAGTGATAACGAAAATATTTAAAACTACGGTAATCATCTCAATTAACGGTTCCGGTATCATATCGAGTAAAAGACTTGTCCCACATGCAACTCAAAAATAATCAGTAACATATTCATATTAAAAATCATGTGTAAATCATGCAAGTTATGAAAATATAAATTGCGGTAAGATTACTACTCATAGTACTCGTGCCGAAATACCAAATGCTTCACCTCGAGCAATTTGTACAAATTCCTCCAATCAATCTATAATTACATAATATCGATCTAATCTTAATTGCCTCATTTAGGCTAAATCCATCACTAATTTTGAATACCCAATCCTCCGAGTTTTATATTTTATCATTAATTCGCCGAATTATATTTACCCATGCTATGAGTAATTTAAATTAGTCCAAAATCTTTTAAATAAAAAGGTATTTATATGGTTTATTCCCTATATTGTTTAATTTCCTTAATCGTGTGCATAAATTAAAACTGAAATAATATTACTGTCCATAATATTCCTTCTTAATTGGTACTTATCTTTTGTACTCAATACTAGACTTACCACATTCAAACCCAAATTCAATATTATAATTACAATACAGTTAAACACCAAAACTTAATCCTTGCACCCTAACTTAATTTACAACTAACAAAGATCATATATAATGAGACTAGTTTAAGTACAAATACATCAATACCCTTCTTTTTTCAAGTGAATTTATCCTATAGTAACATTGTCCAACTTCCAATTGCATAATTTGCCCAGAATAGCTCTTATTGGTATTAAATTTTTTATACCTTGTGAAACCCTTCAAATATATGAACTTAGATAGAAAGAATTACCAGAAAAAAAAGAACCCAGATGAGAAATTCGAGTATTACCCGTAAGAACCAGTGCGTATTTAAAATTTCTCAAGGTTTGGTTCCAGCTTTCTTCTTCTTCTTCTTCTTCTTCTTCTTCTTCTTCTTCTTCTTCTTCTTCTTCTTCTTCTTCTTCTTCTTCTTCTTCTTCTTCTTCTTCGAATTTTTTTTTTCTAGAGTTTTCTGAAGTTTCTGCTTAGACCCTTTTCCCCTTTCTTTCTTTATTTGTTTTTGTTGTTTTCACTGAATGGGCTTCGGCCCTTTATTGAATGTTTATTCTTTTTTTTTGTTTTTTATAGTTAGTTTTTTTTTTTTTTATTATTATTATTATTATTATTTTACTAATGACCAATACACCCTTATTAAAAATATAGGGTATTACAGTTCCTAAGCTCTTATTTCTATGACAAACAAGTGATTATATCGATGCTGTCCCTTAACATGAAGATTTAAATTTTGTTTGATCTATACTAAACTGAAAATAGGAATTTTTCCCCAATAAAATAGTTGCGGTTGATATGGTGATGGAGTCAGCGGCCCGGTGGTGGTAGTGGCTTAGAGGGAGGACAGAAAGAGAATTTTTTTTTTAAAATAATGCTTTTTTCCTTTTGTTACCGCATGTACTTTTGGCTCATATTAATGGCTTTATATATGCGGTCCACCCTCTTAAAATAGGTGTGAATTACGCCCAATGACATGTCAGTTATACGTGTCTAAATGGCAACCTTGTTAAAGTGTTTAGATGGAACAAACTTAAGATAAAGTGTCAAAGTGAAAAGTGTAAAAAATTTTAAGCGTATTCTGCCTTTGTTAAAAAAAGAACTTAAAGAACACAACTCTCTCATTATCATTCGATCACATTCAAACAAAAAAAAAAATGAAAGTAGTAGCGTAGACGTGGAGAATGGGGGAGAAAATATCACAATTCACATGGAGAGTTCTTTCTCTCTCAAGTCAACTAGTTTAACCCGTTGGCTACAGTGTTGAAATCAATCAGAAGATGGTCCTTTATCTTTTTTTATTTTTTGGTAAAACAGTGAAGTATTACCATTGACAATCAAATGTTTACACCTAATGAGCACTTCAGAGAGATCTCCAAAGCCTCGAATAAGGAAAAACATCACTCAACTAATTACATAGTTGCTGCCTCAAATAACTAGATCTACTTGCTTTCCTAGAGTATTTCAAGTGTTCTACCCTCTCTACAATCTCTTTCTTTATCTGCATAAACACAACCTCAGTATTTATATTTATCCCTCTAAAAAGTTTCCAATTTCGAGTCTTCCATGTGTGGTAGAGCTTTGCACCCCATATTAATGCTGCTAATTCCTTCTTGAACTGCTTCTAATGTCTGGTTTTGATCCATTTCATGCATTGAGTTGTCCCTTTCCTCTGCATTCTGATACCCGACCACATTTTCAGTTCATCTTGCAATTTCACTGTCCAACTACACTCAGTAAAGAGGTGTAACTGGCTTTCAGCCTTGTTCTCATCACATAAGCAGCACATTCCATCATCTACTGGTATATGGAGTCGGATCAACCTCTCTTTTATTAACAACTTCTCTGGATTAGCGAACCATACTATAAACCTATGTCTAGGTAGCATAATGTTGTTCCATACTAAATCAGCTTTTATCATTTTCTCCATGCTTCCCAGTAAGCTAATATAGCTTTTACTGACAGAATATGCACCATTTGTTGTTAAACAATAGGTGCCATTATTGTACCAATTTGTCATAGCTACTTTACTGGAATTAAGCTTCCTCTAGTACCAGCTGCTGTCAACGGGTGGAGTGTGAATCCAGATATCGTGGTTCTCTCTCATATACACTCCATGTACCCATCTAATCCATAGTAAAATAATTTTTGTGTAACAAAAGAAAGAGATTTTTGGATAATGAACACAAAGTTGAATGACTTTTACGTAACAAAAGAAAGAAAAATGACTTTTGGGTAATGAACACAAAATTGAATGACCACACATGAAATTTACTCCTACAATTTTGAATGATTTTCTTAATAAATTATCTTATTATCATGCATTTAGCTACATACTTATGTAATTTTAAAGTATCACTTATCTAATAAACTTTTTCTTCTTGATTTCCAATTAAAGGAAATTATTTGTGGTGAGATCGATACAGTAGGAATTGACCAACATAAAGTATGTTTATATTACAGAAAGGAAACTTCCCCTGAACACGAAGAAACATTAAGGAAAGACAAAATTAGAAAAGAAGGCAAAATTTCCGCTATTTAAAAATGTAGCCAATGAGATGCAGCCGTACACAGGCATATTTGTTCCAGCTAGCAGCTGATTGCAACCTATAAATTTAGTTCTATGCTATATTTACTCCACTGACATATTTCCACCAAATTTAGTTCATAGATCACATTCGGACAAGCCAAAGCTACTTTGAAGTGGAAATGACAAACGTACCCTCAGTTCTTAGCCATATTTTCCTCTGCGTGTCCTAATCAACAACTGCAACTAAAGAAGCTTCAAGATCCATTTACAGTTTTATACTTCTCATTCTTTTTTGCTAATACTCAGCTCTATAAAGCTGTTTAGCTTCGTGGGTTCTCTTCAAAATCTTGATTTTTCATCTTTGTTTGGAGATATAGCTTGATTTGTCTGTTGCTATAAGGTCTGTTTTACAACTTAATGTTCATTCTTGGTGTTCATATAGATGGTGAATAGGTTGAAGTTGAGTTCTTTTGGCCATTTTAGGCCTAAAGATTTGAACTTTGGCAAGTTGAAGCATTGTCAAACTTGGATTTTTCATTCGTTCAATAGGGTCCTTGTAATTGGATCCTTATTATTGTTGTTTCTTGTGGCAATAGGGTTTGGTTATTTCTACAATACAAATTCTTTTCCACAACCAATTGTTCTTGAAAATGCAGGAGATAATAGAACAAATACTAACTTTAGTGGTGAATGCAATTTATTTGTTGGAAATTGGGTGCCTGATGAAAGTTATCCTTTGTACAATGCATCAGAATGCCCATTTGCTGAACAAGGTTTTAGTTGTTTAGGTAATGGTAGGAAGGATAAAGAGTATCTCAAGTGGAGGTGGAAACCTAGGAATTGTGAAATTCCAAGATTTGATGTTCATGTAATCTTGAAAAATTTAAGGGGAAAAAGGATTGTATTTGTTGGTGATTCATTAAGTAGAACTCAATGGGAGTCCATGATATGCATATTGATGACTGGTGTTGAGGACAAGAATAGCGTGTATGAAGTCAAGGGAAGGAAGATCACTAGACAGATTAGGCATTTACAAGTTCGATTTAGTTCCTTTAATTTTACAGTTGAGTTTTATAGGTCAATTTTCCTAGTACAGCCTGGATCGCCACCAAAACGTTCACCAAAGAGGATCGAGAAAGCACTAATGCTTGATAAGTTGGATGATATAAACAAGGAATGGATTGATTCCGATATACTAATCTTTAATACCGGCCATTGGTGGACTCCCACCAAGCTTTTTGAACTGTAAGTGATCTGGTCATGCTGAATTCCTTGTTCTTGAAGACGTTAGTTCTTCTTTTGTGCAAGACTCTTTACTTTCATTTGGTATTATGCCCTTGCTTACCGTGGTAATTTTCGTCGTGCTATATACTGCAACTCTCTTGTGCTAGAACTTCAGCTTGGAAACTTATCATTTATATATTTGCTTGATTAGGTAACATGATCTTAAGCTGGTAAAATAACTGATGATGTTACTGATCATCAAATAATTGACCTGTTTCTTTTTTATTTGATATAACCTAAGTCTAGGAGACATGTAGATTCGTCGCAGTTGTGCTTTGTAGTCTGAAAATGGACACTATGAAATTTTGAGAGTCTTCTTAAGCAGAATTTGAGATCTTGACCTAAGCAGTTAGAGAGATTGGAGTGTCCTCACCAAATCCACATCATATCTAACTAGAGAATCTTACATCACCCAAGTTACCATCTTCTTGTGAGAAGATATGTTTTACTCTTTTCCATGTGAATCTTTGTTACCTTTACTTATTTCTTGTTGGGAACAAAATGTTTGTTCGCTTCCTGGTTCTCCTTGTATCTCCTTTAGATGCATGATGATGGTCATTCTGATTATAACAACCGCTTACGGTATAAAAGCTTCTTAACCCAGTCTCTCAAGTAGCGCACAACTATTCGTCATTTATCATGCCAACCTTTTAAATCAGTTTTGTTTGATAGAGTTGGTCATTTCCTGATAATGAGAATCAGTCTCCTTGTCACAAAATTAACACTTTCAAGGTAAATGAAAATATCCCCGACTTACGCATCTGAAGTTGCCTCATGGCCTATATTATGTAACAGGACTAGTGGGGCTATTCTCATTTCATTTGAGCTTTTGCAACTAAAGCTCAATTATTTGATAATAGTTCTTAGTTCAACATGTGCCTAAGACTACTATTATCTAGATTTTGAAAATTTTATGTTCACTGTCATGCTAAATATCCGTAAATATAACTAGGAAAGTTAACTTAGATCTTCTACATAATACATGAGTTGCAAATAAGGGATGTCTTAATGCTTGTTCAACATCATTATGCGGCAAAACTTGATAAAAAGATCCCTCACCGTAATGAATACATTTCCATATCTGTAGCTTCGGTTGTTAAAGAATCGATTTGTTATGGATAAAAGTAGGCCTTCAGATTTCAAATGCCTAGTAAAGGGATCATACTAGATAGATTTTCACAATTTTGATTTACTCTGCTCACATGCGTGATTGTGTGTGTGAGAGAGTGAGTTTCCATCAGACAGTGTAATTATGCAAGAAATTGAACTACTTCTCCTCTTACTTATCAAGTACTTTAAGATGAATTCGATTACAGTTAAACCCGTGGGGCTTTATGTGTTTTACGTGCTAGTAAATGCTTTCTGAAGATACTCCACTATTCTGCACTTTTTATGGCGAAGTTACTTTACCAATTTGTCCACAGAACTCTTCTGACATGCTTCTTCAGACAGGGGCTGGTACTTCCAGATTGACGGAAAGATGAAACTCGGAATGACAATAAATGGTGCCTTCAATAAAGCCTTAACTACTTGGCAATCTTGGATCGAAAATAAGATCAACTCTGATAGAACACGTGTATTCTTTCGGACTTTCGAAGCTACTCATTGGAGGTATGCTCAATTTACTACTAATATAATGTGTTGGTATCCTTTGTCTTGGCTTTTTTACTTCCTTAAAAATTACTGTCTAGGCTATAGTTAGAGGGCAATTTGTCCGATAGTTGGATATAATTTGAGTAAGAGCTGTTTATTCTCCACTTGTATCTCTTTTCTAAATTTGATGAGAGCCTTCTTATGCTTGAATCAGTGCTGGACCCCGTGAAAAATGCAACGTGACACGACAGCCCTGGTCGGACACCAACGGCAAGGATAAGAGTGCATTTTCGGACATGATAATTGATACTGTGAAAAATGCAGCAATCCCTGTGACACTGCTGCATGTCACTCCGATGGGGGCATACCGAAGCGATGCACATGTTGGTAATTGGAGTGACAATCCATCAGTTCCAGATTGTAGCCATTACTGCTTACCTGGTGTGCCTGATATGTGGAACGAACTTCTTTTTGCCTTTCTATTTTCAGAACAGCAATATCAGATTCATTAGCTTCATGAATATATGCAAGTACATTTCGTGTTGTTTTCTCTTTCCCTTACTGATTCAATATTTCTCGGAATATCTGTTAGTTAAGTATTCGGGCTTGAACCCGTTGTCCTCTGTTCGATAGTTTGATTTCAACATTTGTTTACATTTTCTGCAGATTTTATTCAACTTGATTACCTTTACCACACGAAAGTCTTGGTCATTGTGAGCGAAAGAGGGGCCGCCGTGGGGGAGAGATTGAATTTTTTTTAAATTCTTTTTTTTGTGTGTATGGTGGTCTACATAAACAGTGATGATTCCTATAGCCGGTCTCAAAGTAATTGAGATTAAGGCATAGTAGTAGTTGTTGTTTATCGTGTGGTGCTTCGAGAGAGCTTGTACTCTAGCCATTTATTAGGAATACGAAATTTGATTTAGAGGAAAACATGCCAAGGTGCCGTAATGGTCTGTGTGTACAATTCGATCTGTCAAATCGTCTAAAAGCAATTTCTTTAACATTGTTAATGATTTCATAATTTCATTAGGCAAGAGAGAAACAATGGTGATAGCAAAATTTCAATATGAAAGAATGATGATGATTCGAGAAAAAACTTAAATCACTCACCCAAGAAAGGCAAAGATGAGAAAAAAGAATTTCACTCATTGCAATTAGTTAGTCGATAATTTTGTATTAGACTTACATCGTTAAAAGCTGGAACTGAGTTCTCCGTCTTGGGAAATTAGGGATTAACAAAACGAATGTATGTAATCATTTGTTCATACATTAAGGAACAAAATGATATGTATGATGGAAGGGATATTAAAATCCATGCACGCACATAGTTCGGTTAATTTAGTGTGACAAAAAATAGTTTCGTAAAATTTATTAGTATTATATTATTTAGGGGTGTTCAAATAACCAGAAAATCACACACAAACCGATAAGTCAAATTAGGTTTGGTTTGATTTGATTTGGTATTGAGTAAAAAAATCTGAACCAAACCGACATATGAATATATAATTTTTATATTTATTTTATAACTTTATATAGAATTCTCTTTAAAAAATATTTAGAAATTTGGGATCCTCTCATGGGATGTAATATTTAATAGAATTATGAAGTGCATTCATTTTTATGTACTTTAAATAATGGGTTGTATCATCACTTTCTTATCAAGTATTATTGAAATGCGTCAATTTC